>NW_022436959.1:29186785-29202625 GCF_009761245.1 Sapajus apella
ACCACAGATTCCACAGAAATTCAAACCATCATCAGAGATTATTACAAACAACTCTATGCACATAAACTAATAAACCTGGAAGAAATGGATAAATTCCTGGACACTTGCCTCCTCCCAAGCCTAAACCAGGAAGAAGCCGAAACCCTGAACATACCCATAACAAGGTCTGAAGTTGAGGCAGCAATTAAGAGCTTACCACCCAAAAAAAGCCCAGGTCCAGGTAGGTTCACAGCCGAATTCTACCAGACATACAAAGAGGAGGTGGTACCATTCCTTCTGAAACTATTCCAAACAACACAAAAAGAGGGAATTCTTCCCAAATCATTTTATGAGGTCAACATCATCCTGATTCCAAAACCCGTCAGAGACTCAACAAGAAAAGAAAACTTCAGGCCAATATCCATGATGAACCTAGATGCAAAAATCTTCAATAAAATACTGACAAGCCGATTGCAACAGCACATCAAAAAGCTTATCCACCATGATCAAGTAGGCTTCATCCCGGGGATGCAAGGCTGGTTCAACATACGCAAGTCTATAAACGTAATTCACCACATAAACAGAACCAAAGACAAAAACCACATGATTATAACAATTGATGCAGAGAAGGCCTTTGACAAAATTCAACAGCCCTTTATGCCAAAAACCCTCAATAAGCTAGGTATTGATGGAACGTATCTCAAACTAAGAAAAGCTATTTATGACAAACCAACAGCCAATGTCATACTGAATGGGCAAAAACTGGAAGCATTCCCCTTGAAATGTGACACCAGACAAGGATGCCCTCTCTCACCACTGATATTCAATATAGTATTAGAAGTTCTAGCCAGAGCAATCAGGCAAGAAAAAGAAATAAAGGGCGTTCAAATAGGAAAGGAGGAAGTCAAATTGTCTCTATTTGCAGACGACATGATTGTATATCTAGAAGACCCCATCGTCTCATTCCCAAATCTCCTGAAACTGATAAGCAAGTTCAGCAAAGTCTCAGGATACAAAATCAATGTGCAAATATCACATGCATTCCTATACACCAATAATAGACTTAAAGAGAGCCAAATCAAGAACAAACTTCCATTCACAATTGCCACAAAGAGAATAAGATACCTAGGAATACAACTAACAAGGAACGTTAAGGACCTCTTCAAGGAGAACTACAAGCCACTGCTCAACGAAATAAGAGAGGACACCAACAGATGGAGAAACATTCCATGTTCATGGTTAGGAAGAATCAATATCGTGAAAATGGCCATACTGCCCAAAGTAATTTACAGATTCGATGCTATCCCCATGAAGCTACCAATGACCTTCTTCGCAGAACTGGAAAAAATCACCTTAAACTTCATATGGAAACAAAAGAAGAGCCCGCATAGCCAAGTCAATTCTAAGCAAAAAGAACAAAGTGGGAGGTATCACACTACTGGACGTTAAACTATACTACAAGGCTACAGTAATCAAAACAGTATGGTACTGGTACCAAAACAGAGATATAGACCAATGGAACAGAACAGAGGTCTCGGAGGCAACACAACATATCTACAACCATCTGATCTTTGACAAACCAGTCAAAAACAAGCAATAGGGAAAGGATTCCCTGTTCAATAAATGGTGTTGGGAAAGCTGGCTAGCCATGTGCAGAAAGCAGAAACTGGACCCCTTCCTGACACCTTACACTAAAATTAACTCCAGATGGATTAAAGACTTAAACATAAGACCTAACACCATAAAAACCCTAGAAGAAAATCTAGGCAAAACCATTCAGGACATAGGCATAGGCAAGGACTTCATTACCAAAACACCAAAAGCATTGACAACAAAAGCCAAAATAGACAAATGGGACATCATCAAACTCCACAGCTTCTGCACAGCAAAAGAAACAGTCATTAGAGTGAATCGGCAACCAACAGAATGGGAAAAAATTTTTGCAGTTTACCCATCTGACAAAGGGCTGATATCCAGAATTTACAAAGAACTAAAACAGATTTACAAGAAAAAAACTAACAAGCCCATTCAAAAATGGGCAAAGGATATGAACAGACACTTTACAAAAGAAGACATACATGAGGCCAACAAACATATGGAAAAATGCTCATCATCACTGGTCATCAGAGAAATGCAAATCAAAACTACATTGAGATACCATCTCACGCCAGTTAGAATGGCGATCATTAAAAAATCTGGAGACAACAGATGCTGGAGAGGATGTGGAGAAATAGGAACACTTTTGCACTGTTGGTGGGAGTGTAAATTAGTTCAACCAGTGTGGAAGACAGTGTGGCGATTCCTCAAGGACCTAGAAATAGAAATTCCATTTGACCCAGCAATCCCATTACTGGGTATATATCCAAAGGATTACAAATCGTTCTACTGTAAGGACATGTGCACTCGAATGTTCATTGCAGCACTGTTTACAATAGCAAAGACCTGGAACCAACCCAAATGCCCACTGGATAGGATAGACTGGATAGGGAAAATGTGGCACATATACACCATGGAATATTATGCAGCCATCAAAAACGATGAGTTTGGGTCCTTTGTAGCGACATGGATGAACCTGGAAACCATCATTCTCAGCAAACTGACAGAAGAGTGGAAGATCAAACACCGCATGTTCTCACTCATAGGCGGGTGTTGAACAATGAGAACACATGGACACAGGGAGGGGAGCACTACACACTGGGGTCAGTTGGGGAGAAATAGGGGAGGGACGGCGGGGAGTGGGGAGCTAGGGATAGCAAGGGGATAAATGCCAGATGTAGGTGATGGGGAGGAAGGCAGCAAATCACACTGCCACGTGTGTACCTATGCAACAATTTTGCATGTTCTTCACATGTACCCCAAAACCTAAAATGCAATAAAATAAATAAATGGGGGAAAAAATTAAAACATAGGCTGAGCACAGTGGCTCACGATCATAATCCTAGCACTTTGGGAGGCCGAAGCAGGTGGATCACCAGAGGTCATGAGTTCAGGACCAGCCTGACCAACACTGTGAAACCCCATCTCTATTAAAAATACAAAAATTAGCCCGTCGTGGCAGCAGGCACCTGTAATCCCAGCTACTTGGGAGGCTAAGAGAATCACTTGAACCCAGGAGGCAGAGGTGGCAGTGAGCCAAGATCATGCCATTGTACTCCAACCTGGGCAAGGAGAGTAAAACTTCATCTCAAAAAACAAAACAAAACAAAACAAAACAAAATTAAACAACATTAAAATATCATCTTTAAAATATGAGAAGACTCTTGTGTAATATAAATTAGAAAGGGTAAAAACCACTACTTAAAGGGCAATGATTATCACAGCAACTACATATAGCTTTAAAAATTCTTTTTCATTACATGCTGAAAAAAGAAACCTTAATATTAAAGCCATAGTTGTGACTACATAAGTTCTTATGAAGAAGTCATCAGTTCTATCTTATACAGTTCAAAATGCTTGTGGAAAACTTTTTAAATAATCACATCTTCAAAGCAATGATATTCAAAAATAAAACCACTAACAACTGAATGCTAGCTGAATACAAAAATAAACTGCTTGAACAGTTCACTGGTAAAATGAAGTTGTTTAGTCAATTGATAGAGTCAAATATTTTATTCAATCAGCAAATCCAAGGATAAGAGTATCAATATATTAAATACGTTGCTTAGACAAACCTATTAGTTATTAGAATTTCCTATGTTCCATCCTACATAAGATGAACTACTCTGAAAATAATTCAGCCCTCCAAATAATTGTATCCTTAATAATAAATTTATTGCAAAATTATTCAATTGTTTAGTCACTTTTATTCTGAGAATTTATATAATGTTTTTACCTGTCTAACAACCGAGCATTACTCTTACCAAAAACGAAAAGATTAAGGATCATAATCTTCATAACTCAAAGTATATTCACAGGAAACGAGTCAAATTTTTAGCATTTTCCATAATTACTGAAAACCAACATTTATAATGTGAATTATGTTCATTTTGTACAGCTCTTTTTCAAAGGACATTTAAATATACTGTATCTCCAACTTACAGATAAATGATAGCCACAAAATTTCTGCAATTGCTTCAATATTGGCAAGCATGCCAATAGCAAAAGGAACTAAATCTGAGTTCTCTTATCTCAAAGATTATCTTTTTTCTTCCTATTATTTTCTTAAAAATGAATTTGAAAACCTATTCAATTATTTCAGAATGTATTATTATTTACACAAAAGAATTACCTACAAAAGAAATCCAGTTAGTAGTATATGTATAGTTATGTGCTACATAACAATGATTTGGTCAATGATGGATGGCATACATAACAGTGTTCCCGTAAAATTATAATGAAGCTGAAAAATTCCTATTACCTAGTGATGTTTTGATGATCCTGATCTTGTGTAGGCCTAGGCTAATGCGTATGTTTGTCTTAGCTTTAAAAAAAAAAGTCTAAAAAGCAAAATAAAGAAAAATAAATAAATAAATAATAAAAGCTGATAAGAGTAAGAATACTTTGGTATGGTTGTACGATGTGTGTTTTAAGCTAAGTGTTATTATGAAAGGATCAAAAAGCTAAACAAAATTAAGTTTATGAAGTAAAAATGTTACTGCAAGCTGAGGTTAACATTATTGAAGAAAGAAAAATATGTGTTATAAACTTAGTGTAACCTAAATGTGCAGCGTTTAGAAAGTCTACAGTAGCTTACAGTAATATACTAAGCCTTCACATTCACTCACCACTCACTCATTGACCCAATCAGAGTAAGTTCCAGTCCCGCACAATCCATTCCATGGTACATGCCCTAAACAGGTGTACCATTTTCTATCTTTATATATTATATCTTTACTGTACCTTTTCTATGTTTAGATATACAAATACCATTATGTTACAACTGTCTACAGTCTGCAGTACATTATCATGCTATACAGTTTGTACCCTAAGAGCAATGGGCCACACCATGTAGCCTCAGTGTGTAGTAGACTACATCATCTAGGTTTGTGTAAGAACACCCTATGGTGTTTGCACAGTGATGATCGCCCAATGATGCATTTCTCAGAACATATCCCCGTCACTAAGTGATAATGACTCTAGTTTTTAAAAGAGAAAAATGACTGAAAGAGTTCTCTCAAACATACGACTATAGAGTACATATAAATTATTTAAGTATAGTCATCATAATCTCGACTTTCCAAAAATATCCCTCCAAGAGTAATTTTAATTCCATCAATTTAATATAAACAGTATGAAAAATATTCTCATCTATAAATATTTTCTACAGATTGCACTGTCCAATAAAATAGCTACTAGCCACATATGCCTATTTAGATTTAAATTAATGAGGACCTAAAAAAAAAAAAAACCCTAAATTTCCTTAGTCACACTTAGCATATTTTAAAAGCTCAACAACCACATGTGGCTACTGGCTGTCATATAGGACAACATGGATATGGAACATTTCCACTAGTTTTCAATTGGAGAGCAGTGTTCTATACATTGGTCACCAAGTTTTAGTGAGTTATTTTAGCCAAAACAAAACCAAAAGATGGCTGCCAAAATCAAATCTATTTGAAGCTAATGCTTAAAAGGTCACAGAAGTTGAACTAATTTGAATCCAGTTTATTATACCTGAGTACCTGAGAAATGTTTCAGCATTTCAGTCAGGAAAATAACACAAAGCAGCAAAAATTATTTAGTTTCATATCAGCAAGCAGCCCCTTCCAAATGACCTGTTATTCTGTCCGTTAATCTAGACTAGAATTTTTAAAATAGTGCTAATATATAACAGTGCCCTTGGTGTTAAGAGTAGACAAAAGGGTTCCACAGTCAAACAAATTTAGGAAAAACTGTAATATATCATCATTTAAAAGAAATGAGACTTTTGTACACTTGAACAATGCAGAACAAAAACCTATTTGTAAGCCTGTTGACAAAAAAAGGTAATTGGGGAAAAAAAAAAAAAGCATCAATGTTTAAAGGATACCTATAGGTAGAAGAGGTCCTTTTTAAATTCTCACTCCATGGAATTCTCCAAAGTCCAGACCATGAAATTTCTTTTCCAACCTCTAGGGCCATCCTCCCAGCTCCAACCTGAGTGAGAACCACTTTTTCTCTAAGTAAAATACGCAAAGAACAGTCCCACTGCACAGGACTAAACAGGTTCAAAAAGAATGCCATTAGGAAAATTATTTTTGTCTCCTGCTGAACACTCTAGAGACAAAGAAAAAAGGAAAAAAAATTAAAAAAAAAAAAAGAAATTATTTTTGTCTAGATCAATCAAAAAGCTTAAATACTGGCTGCTTTTGTTATGTATATCTTTATTTACTAATTAGTGAGGGCCAGTATGCTTTTTAGTTTTATCAATTTCAAATCAGCTCAAACTAACTTCAAGCAAAAAATATTCTTTTTCAATGTGCAAAAGTCTAAAGCCATTAAAAAAAAATCCAAAACAAAAACAATTACATCACAAAATTCTTTAAGCTTATTTAAAACTTTAAAAATCTATTTTTATGTGGTTCATCACTGGTCTTGAAATTTATTATAGTTTATCATTTATAGAAATATGAGTACTGACTGCTAATTATTTTATAGTAGTTATAGCAATGATAAACCTAGCAAGAAATGAGATAGAATTAGCTGAAAAATCAATGATACTTAAATTAAAAATGAATTATGGCCACAGACTGATCTTAAATTATGAAAATCTTTTAGATTAGGTAATGGCAAACCCTTCATTATTTATAAATATATACTTTAGAAATTTTTATTTTGACTAAAAAATTTTTTAACTTCTTTTAAAACTTTTTTTAAAAAGATTATTTGAAAAGTCTATCCTGATGAAGTATTACAAAGCAGCACAAGAGATTATGGTTCTAGTATAATCATCTGTTGCCTTTCTGGTAACAGTAGTAATCAGATATAGTAAACAGCTGCTCTGGATAGCAAAGAGTATAGAAAAAGGCAGAATTCAGCTCAAACAAAACACTGTGAAAATTAAGACTACATTTTAATTTTATGTAAAGTTGGAGGGTTGTTTTTAATGCTTTAGTAATACAGTAATAAGCAGCAATTATATTTTCAAATTTTTTTTATCAAACTCCAACTCTAAGTTTTGTGCTCATTATATTAGACCAGTTTGAAAATGCAGTCCCCAGATGAGCAGCAGCAACATCACATGTTAGAAATGCAAATTCTCAGGCTCAAGCCCAGAGTAACTAGATCTGGAACTCTTAGATAAGGACCAGCAATATATTTTTTACTTTTTAAACAAGATTTTCAGATGATTCTGATGGATGCTAAAGTTTGAAAACCAGTGTTAGACTAAAAAAATTGCAATCAGTAACATATGGATTCTGCAATCAAGATGTCATGTTGACCATATACCCATTCATTTTTCTTGCTAGTTTTGACCATGTTGTTTTAAAATCTCTCACATGACAAAAAATCAGCAACACAGGTGAATACTATATACCACCAAAAATATTTTTCACACCATTCTAAAAAACACCCACTGAAGTCATAAAAACTAATAGTGCTAAGATGATGGCATGAATATCACCAATAGGATAACTAAGTAATGGAGGAGGGAATAGTTTTCATAAGAATGTAACTACACTCTCCTGCACCTGAACCTATAGACCTGAAGTACCACTTCTTATTTGTAAGACAGCAAACACACAATAACCACTTCTGACTGATGAATCCTGACCTACCAGGAGTTGTTTATTGAATTTCAGAGCCCTCACATGCTCTGGGGTCATTTTTATCATTTCTATGCCATTTCCTACCAGTCTAGACTTAATGTTCATAATTGTATAGTCAATAGTTGATACTAGCAATAATGACTTTTTCTGTATACTTAATATTACGATATTTAAACCTGGTAACAGTAACATACTATAGATAATAATTAAAAGCAACCAACATGTATCAGTGTCTATTATGTCATAGATACTGTGCTAGAAGCTTAACACGGACTATTTCATATAATCCTCATTGCAATACGCTATGTGAACAATAATAGTTGTCCCCCAAAAGCTGTTAGAATTCCAACAGCATGGAAAAGTTATCCCTTGGTTTATACTGATCCTAACAATATGGTATCTCCCATATTAATCATTCATTTATTCATTCATTTATACAAAGTAGTATACCTTGAGAGGCATACTGCTTTTTCATACCTTATCGTAAACTATGACCTAATTTTAAACTATGATAATTCTGTGATGTTAACTGTTAAGGCATAATGTCTCTAACATAAAAATGTCTCTCAGTAAATTCTGTTTAATACTATCACAGGAATTATATATGTATATATTTATATATATATATAAAATTTTATATATATATAAAATATATACATATATATTTTATACTTTAAGTTCTGGGGTTACATGTGCAGATTGTACAGGATTGTTACATACATATACACATGCCACGGTGGTTTGCTGCATCCATCCCCCTGTCATCTACATAGGGTATCTCTCCTATTGTTATCCCTCCCCAATCTCCCCCATCCTTCTATGCCTCCCGTAGCTCCCCCACCCACCAAGAGGTTCCCCTCCCTGTGTCCATGTGCTCTCATTGTTTCAACACACACTTGTGAGTGAGAACATGTGGTGTTTGGTTTTCTGTTCTTGTGTCAGTTTGCTGAGAATGATGGTTTCCAGATTCATCCATGTCCCTGCAAATGACATGAACTCATCCTTTTTTATGGCTGCATAGTATTCCATAGTGTATATATGCCACATTTTCTTTATCCAGTCTATCACTGATGGGCATTTGGGTTGATTCCAAGTCTTTTCTATTGTAAACAGTACCACAATGAACATATGTGTGCATGCATCTTTATAACAGAATGATTATAATCCTTTGGGTATATACCCAATAATGTGATTGCTGCGTCAGATGGTATTTCTATTCTTAGATCTTTGAGGAATCACCACACTGTCTTCCACAATGGTTGAACTAATTTGCACTCCCACCAACAGTGTAAAAGCATTCCTATTTCTCCACACCCTCTCGAGCATCTGTTGTCTCCAGATTTTTCAATGATCACCATTCTAACTGACGAGAAGTGGTATCTCCATGTGGTTCTGATTTGCATTTCTCTAATGACCAGTGACAATGAGCATTATTTCAGATGTTGGCTACATAAATGTCTTCTTTTGAAAAGTGTCTGTTCATATCCTTTGCTCATTTTTTGACGGGGTTGTTTTTTTCTTGTAAATTTGTGCAAGTTCTTTGTAGATTCTGGATATAAGCCCTTTGTGAGACAGGTAGATTGCAAACATTTTTTCCCGTAATGTTGGTTGCTGGTTCACTCTAATGATAGTTTCTTTTGCTGTGAAGTTCTTAAGTTTAATTAGATCTCATTTGTCTATTTTGGCTTTTGTTGTCATTGCTTTTGGTGTTTTAGTCATGACATCCTTGGAAGAAAGGATATCAGAGATTGAAGATCAACTCAAAGAAATAAAGCGAGAAGGCAGCATTAGAGAAAAAAGAGAGAAAAGAAATTAACAAAGCTTCTAAGAAATTTGAGATTATGTGAAAAGACTAAATCTACATTTGATTGGTGTACCTGAAAGTGACGGGGACAACAAAACCAAGATGGAAAACAACCAGGATGTTAACCAGGAGACGTTCCCCAGTATAGCAAGGTAGGTCAATATTCAAACACAGGAAATGCAGAGAATACCACAAAGGTATTCCTCAAGAAGAGCAACCCCAAGGCACATAATCGTCAGACTCACCAGGGTTGAAACAAAGGAAAAAATGCTAAGGACAGCCAGAGAGAAAGGTCGGGTTATCCACAAAGAGACTCTCAGACTCATAGCGGATCTCTCGGCAGAAACCTATAAGCCAGAAGAGAGTGAGGGCCAATGTTCAACATCCTAAAAGAAAACAATTCTCAACCTAGAATTTCATATCCAGTTAAACTAAGCTTCATAAGCACAGGAGAAAAAAAATCCTTTATGGACAAGCAATTGCTGAGAGATTTTGTCACCACCAGACCTACCCTACTAGAGCTGCTGAAGGAAGCACTAAACATGGAAAGGAACAACCAGTACCAGTCACTCCAAAAACATACCAAACTGTAAAGACCATCGACACTATGATGAAACTGCATCAACTAACAGGCAAAACAACCAGCTAGCAACAAAATGGCAAGGTCAAATTGACACATAATAATATCAACCTTAAATGTAAATGGGCTAAATGTCCCAATCAAAAGACAGAGACTGGCAAATTGGATAAAAAGTCAAGACCCGTCAGTGTGCTGTATTCAGGAAACCCATCTCACGTGCAAAGACACACACAGGCTCAAAATAAAGGGATGGAGGAAGATTTACCAAGCAAATGGAGAACAAAAAAAAGCAGGAGTTGCAATCCTAGTCTCTGATAAAACAGACTTTAAACCAACAAAGATCAAAAGAGACCAAGAAGGGCATTACATAATGGCAAAGTGTTTAATGCAACAAGAAGAGCTAAGTATCTCAAATATATATGCATCCAATACAGGAGCACTCAGATACAAAATGCAAGTTCTCAATGACCTACAAAGAGACTTAGACTCCCACACAATAACTTAAGTGGGAGACTTTAACACCCCACTGTCAATACTAGATAGATCAATGAGATGGAAAATTAACAATGATATCCAAGACTTGAACTCAGATCTGGACAAAGTGGACCTAATAGGTATCTACAAAACTTTCCACCTCAAATGAACAGAACATACATTCTTCTCAGCCCCACATCACACTTATTCTAAAATTGACCACATAATTGGAAGTAAAACACTCCTCAGCAAATGCAAAAGAACAGAAATCATAACAAACAGTCTCTCTCAGACCACAGCACAATCAAATTAGAACTCAGGACTAAGAAACACACTCAAAGCCGCACAACGACATTGAAACTAAACAACTTGCTCCTGAATGGCTACTGGATAAATAACGAAATGAAAGCGGAAATAAAGATGTTCTTCGAAACCAATAAGAACAAAGACACAACATACCAGAATCTCTGGGACACGTTTAAAACAGCCTCTAGAGGGAAATTTACACCACTAAATGCCCACAGAGAAGCAAGGAAAGACATAAAATTGACACCCTAACATCACGATTAAAAAAACTAGAGGAGCAAGATAAAACAAATTCAAAAGTTAGCAGAAGACAAGAAATAACTAAGATCAAAGCAGAGCTGAAGGAAACAGAGACACAAAAAACCCTTTTAAAAAAAATCAATTGAATCTAGGAGCTGCTTTTTTGAAAAGATCCACAAAATAGAGCGCTAGCCAGACCAAAAAGAAAAAAGAATCGAATAGATGAAATAAAAAATGATAAAGGGGATATCACTACCAACTCCACAGAAATACAAACTACCATAAGAAATTACTACAAACACGTCTATGCACATAAACCAGTAAATCTAGAAGAAATGGATAAATTCCTGGAACTTACACCCTCCCAAAACTAAACCAGGAAAAGCTGAATCTCTGAATAGACCAACAACAAGGTCTGAGGTTGAGGCAGCAATTAATAGCCTACCAACCAAAAAAAATCCAGGATTAGACAGGTTCTCAGCAGAATTCTACCAGAGTTACAAAGAGGAGCTGGTACTCTTCCTTCTGAAACTATTTTAAACAATAGAAAAAGAGGGAATTCTCCCTAACTCATTTTATGAGACCAACATCATCCTGATACCAAAACCTGGCACAACCAAAAAAGAAAATTTTAGGCTAATATCCATGATGAACATTGATGTGAAAATCTTCAACGAAATACTGGCAAAATGAATCCAACAGCACATCAAAAAGCTTATTCATCACAATCAAGTTTGCTTCATCCCTGGGATGCAAGGCTGGTTCAATATACACAAATCTATAAACGTAATTCATCACATAAACAGAACCAAAGACAAAAACCACATGATTATCTCAACAGATGCAGAGAAGGCCTTTGACAAAATTCAACAGCCCTTTATGCTAAAAACTCTCAATAAACTTGGTATCCATGGAACATATCTCTAATTAATGAAAGCTATTTATGACAAACCCACAGCCAATATCATACTGAATGGACAAAAACTGGAAGCATTCCCTTTGAAAACTGGCACAAGACAAGGGTGCCCTCTCTCATCACTCCTATCTAACATAGTACTGGAAATTCTGACCAGAGCAATCAGGCAAGAAAAAGAAATAAAAGGTATTCAACTAGGAAAAGAGGAAGTCAAAACGTTTTTATTTGTAGACAACATGATTGTATATTTAGAAGGCCCCATCATCTCAGCCTAGAATCTCCTTAAGCTGATAAGCAACTTCAGCAAAGTCTCAGGATACAAAATCAACGTGCAAAAATCACAAGCATTCCTATACACCAATAACAGACAAACAGAGAGCCAAATCATGAATGAACTCCCATTCACAACTGCTACAAAGATAAATACCTAGGAATATTCTTTCCTAATTATCACGAGAGTTGTGTACAAGCCTCTGAAAAGAAACTTTAGACCAATGTGTATTGTGTAACATATGCCAAAACCTGTGAAGGAAACTGGTAGGATTGGGATTTGAAAGAAAACAAAAATTTGTCTGCTGTGCCCATGGAGTAGTCATTCTTTTATTCCTTTACTTCCCTAATAAACTTGGTTTCACTTAAAAAAAGAAAAAGAAAAAAATATAATAATTCCATGAAAAAAGAAAAGAAAAGAAAAAAAAATACTTAGGAATACAACTAACAAGGAACATGAAGGACCTCTTCAAGTAGAACTACAAACCACTGCTCAAGGAAATAAGAGAAGACACAAACAGATGGAAAAACATTCCATGCTCATGGTTAGGGAGAATCAATATCATGAAAATGGCCATACTGCCTAAAGTAATTTATAGATTCAATGCTATCCCCATCAAGCTACCAATGACCTTCTTCACAGAACTGGAAAAAGCCACCTTAAACTTCACATGGAACCAAAACAGAGCCCACATAACCAAGACAATCCTAAGAAAAAACAAAAACAAAGCAGCAGGCATCACGCTCTCTGACTTCAAACTATACTACAAGGCTACAGTAATCACAACAGCATGGTACTGGTACCAAAACAGAGATATAGACCAATGGAACAGAACAGAGCCCTTGAAAGTAATGCCACACATCTACAACTGTCTGATTTTTGACAAACCTTACAAAAACAAGCAATGGGGAAAGGATTCCGTGTTTAATAAACGATTTTGGGAAAACTTCCTAGCCATATGCAGAAAGTTGAAACTGGATCCCTTCCTTACACCTTATACAAAAATTAACTACAGATGGATTAAAGATTTAAATATAAGAACTAACACCATAAAAACCCTAGAAGAAAACCCAGGCAACACCATTCAGGACATAGGCATAGGCAAGGACTGTATCACAGGAATTTTTTATAGAAAATTGATACATGATATAACAAGTTGAGAACCAACGTACAGGTCAATGTACAGAACCAACACAGGTCAGGGGACCAGAGTAATAGTGCTATTACAAATAAATACAACCTATTTAACAATTTTACCTAGAGTGAACTAAGTGACAAAGGCATGAGAAAGCAATGAAGAAAAACAGGTTAATTTTGTTTCTGCTAAATGTTTCTTGTAAAGGGAAGAAAACTGAGTATCTGGGTAATGGGAGTATGAGAAAGACCTTTCACTGTATACTTTCTACTTTTGAACCAAATGAACATATTACCTATTAGAATTAGTAAGTAGAAGTCTGACTTTCTGGTAATTTTAGAAAGGGCATTTGAAAATAATGAATAAAATATTAAATATTTTAGTTATGAATTAAAATTTTTCATCAATACAGCTGAGTATATCCCTTTAGCAACCAAATAAATTACTCCCTAAACCAGAAACATGACTAATTTGGTGTGAACTATTCAACTCTAAAATTCCACAATCCTGTGTCTCATAAATTAGATGATGGCTGAAAGAAAAAGTAAAGGTGATCTCAACGGTCAGGGACCAGCTCCATAAAAATAATTTAGACCCCGAGAATGCAATCTAAGAGACAAAACAGTCAAATCTTCAGGCTTGTTTTCACTTCATGAAGAAGTCCCCCAGTCCCTAAAATGTTTCAGCAACTGCTGTTTCTTAAATATATTTCAACAGCAAGCCCTTCGACAAGGGCACAGGAAACTCAAACAGCTGTAGAAAGTGTGACTTTTGGCCAGGAAATGAATTTCTGATCAGAGTGATAAAACTTAAAAGTTATTTTTTATATCAGTAAGTATTTGAGGTACATCACCTATTACTTTGACTAAAGTCCTCCCCAACCAAGCTCCTTTCAGGAATGGAGGAAAAGGGTAGGTACTTTAAATATGACTTCAATAGCAAAGAATACATATTTTAGTTCAGAGTTAGTTGAGTTTATCGAGTGCTGCCTAAAGCCAAATGCTAAGTACTTAGTCTGAATCTGTTTCTTAAAAACAAATAGATTTCTAGGGAAAGATGCTGGCATAGAGGCAGGATCATAAAACTTTACATACTCAAGTAGTCTGAGATTAAGAAATTGCTTTATGTGCTTTTGGCATGCCTAATGTTCCATAGTTTAACTTTTGAAAATTAATTTAAAACAATAAAATACCAAATATAATAACATCACCTGGAGAAAGGGAAGTATCAGTATATGTAATTTTATTTAAGATCTAACCATCCCATCTCTCTCCCCTCAAAGAATACAAGTTTTGAAATCTCTCCTTGATACCAACCAAGAGACCAAGAGCCGTGGAAGAAATTAAGAAAACTTTCTAAAGTGCTACAATCCAAAAACATACTAGGCTACTAAGCTTCTTAGGTAAAATCCTTTCAGACCCAAGTGACAGATAATTCAGATGATATTTATACCATGTTATGCTAGAGCACAAAGGAAGGAAATCTTGCAAAATCTTTTTATGAAGCAAGATTAAAAACAATCTAAGGCTCATGAAAAAAATTTAAGACCTCATTGCTGAATAATAAACAAATATAAAATTAACGAACATACTCAATGATGAAATGGCATTTTTCACACAAAGAATTATTCCTGATTAAAACAAGAAAAACCATTAGTAAAATAAGCATGTGTACTCTATGCACAAAAAGTATACACTGCCTCACAGCCAACATCAGTATACCTTGTCCAGTGAATAAACTAGATACATTACCATTAGAGTCAAGAAAAAGGCCAAGGCATTCAGTACCATAACTGTTAGTTTACATGGTTCTGGGAGCGGCAGCAAATGCAATTCCAAAAGAGGACACATAGCAAGGAATAAATAAAGAAAAGGATGTAGAATTACTATTTGGATAATTGTATACCTAAAAAAAAAAAAACAAAGAAAATTACCTAAACCATTACTAGAAACAAGAAAAGCCAAGTTGAATATGTCCTGTACACAAATTAGATATTAAGTATCCTAATTATAACAGCAACCAAAGAAGACAAAATATTTTGATGTAAGTTTAACAAGAAATGTGTTGTTCCAGTACGAAGTTATAAAATATTCTGAAGGGCAAAAATAACGCTTAAATGAATAAAAATATACACCCCTTGGGTGGCTCACTCTTGTAATCCCAGCACTTTGGGAGGCTGAGGTGGGCAGATCACAAGGTCAGGAGATTGAGACCATCCTGACCAACATGGTGAAACCCCGTCTCTACTTGAAATACAGCTGGGCATGGTGGCGCATGCCTGTAGTCCCAGCTACTTAGGAGGCTGAGGCAGGAGAATTGCTTAAACCCAGGAGGTGGAATTTGTAGTGAGCTGAGATCGTGCCACTGCACTGCACTGCAGCCTGGGCAACAGTGTGATACTCTTTCTCAAAAAAAAAAAAAAAAAAAAAAAAAAAAAAAAAAAAAAA
>NW_022436959.1:29202725-29286196 GCF_009761245.1 Sapajus apella
AAAAAAAAAAAAAAAAAAAAAAAAAAAAAAAACACAAAAACAAAAAAAACAGATATGCCCTTTTCTTGGATAAGATTCAATAATAATAATAATTAATTCATAATAATAATTAATTCCCCTGAATTAATATTTAATTGTAATATAAAACATTCTAAGAGGAATGTGACAAATTATAAAATTTACTGGGAAAAATAAATATGCAAGACTAGCCATACAAATTATGAAAATGAATTACTATGCAATATAAATCAAAATCATTCAGTAGTAGGCAAAAAAAGATATTAATGGTATATAGTATGGCATAGAGAAGCCAGAAAGAGGTCCAAAGAAGAATGGAAATTTATGATGTGACATCTCAAATCAGCAGGGAAAAGATAAACTACTGATCAACTATTAGTCACTTTGAAACATAAAGCTGGATATCACCTTATGCCTTCCATCAAAATAAACTCTAGAAATATCAAAGAAACAAATATTTAAAAAGAAACATAAAACTATTAAAAGAAAATATAGTTTAAATAAAATTTTTTAACTTAGAGTAGGAGAAATCTTTCCCAATTATGGCATAATGCAAAAAGCCACAAGGCACAGACCCATGTAATAAACACAGCATCCAGAAATAAACCCTCATATATATGGTCAATTGATTTTTGACAAGGGTGTTAAGGCCATTCAATGGGAAAAGGACAGCCTTTTCAACAAATGGTGTTAGGAGAACTGGACATTCACATCTGAAAGAACGAAGGTGGACTCTTACCTTATATTGTATACAAAAATGGGCTCAAATGGATCAAAGACCTAAACTTAAAAGCTAAAATTCTTAGAAGAAAATAAGAAGAAAGCTTATTTGGCAATGATTTCTTGAATATGCCAACAAAAGTACAGGCAACAAATGGAAAATAGATAAACTGAACTTTATCAAAATTAAAAACTAGTTAAGTATCAAAAGATTAAAAAGGCAACCCACAGAATGGGAGAAAATATTTGCAAACCATGTATCTGATAAGAGATTGATATCTAGAATATATAAAGAACTCCTTGAACTCAACAACAAAAAACCCAATTCAAAAATGGTCAAAGGACTTAAATGTCTATATATAGATGGCCAAAAAGCAGATGAAGTGATGCTCAACATCATTAATCATTTAGGAAACACAAATAAAAAATCATAATAACATACTGGGGTGACTCTTGTTTTTTTAAAATAAGGAATAAAGAAAATAACTGCTGGCAAAAATGCAGAAAAACTGGACCACTGTGCATTGCTGATGGGAGTATAAAATAGTATAGCCGTAGCAGAAAACAGCATGTCAGTTCATCAAAAATTTAAACACAGAATTACCCTATGATCCAGCAGTTCTACTTCTGGACATATATATACAAAAGAATTGAAAGCAGAGGCTTGAAAAGATATCCATACACTAATTTTTCCAGCACCATTATTCACAACTGTCAAAAAGCAGAAAGAACCTAATGTCCATCCATAGACAAATGGATAAAGAAAATGCAGTACATATGTCTAATGGGATATTATTCCACCTTAAAAAGAAAGGAAATTTTGACACATGCTACAACACAGATGAACCCTGAAATCAGTATACTAAGTAAAATAAACCAGACACAAAAGGATAAATACTGTGTGATTTTTCTTATATGAGGCTCCTAGAGTAAATTCACAGAGAAAGAAAATAGAATGATGGCTACCAGAGGCTGGGGTATGGTGGGGAGGATGGAGACCTAGTATTTAATAGGTGGAAAAAGTGAAAATGTGTTAGACATGGATGGTGGTAATGGTTTTACAATAATGTGAATGCACTTAATGCTATAGAACTGTACCTTTAAAACATGGTTAACTCATCTTCATCCATGGTGAATTTAATTATTTTAGGGGTGAGGGAGGGGGGAGACAAGTCTCACTCTGTTGCCCAGGCTGGAGTGTGGTAGGGCAATCCTGGCTTTCACTGAAACCTTCACCTCCCAGGTTCAAGTGATTCTCTTGCCTCATCCTCGGGAGTAGCTGGGATTACCGACACATGACACCATGTCTGGCTATCATGTTATATGTATTTTACCACAACTTAAAAAATAGGGGAAAAAATGAGGTAGGGATTTACACGTCGTTATAAGGAGAGATCCCCATGATCCATCAAATGGAAAAAGCAAGTCAATGATATGATATAGAATGTAATTCCATAGTGTATATGTTTCAATAATATCTTACAGAAAATTTCTCAAAACGTGTTCCCCCCCCCCCCCAAAAAAAAAAAAAAAACCTGTTAATAATAATTTTTTTAAGTAATAGGTCCAGGGAGTCAGCGGCTACTTATTCATGTCCTTCTATATTACATGGATTATTTTACCATCAAAAAGCACTACTTTTAAAACAAAGTCAGATAAAACTCAAAAATACATAACTAAAATATTTACTTATTTTAATTTGGCTGAACTAAAAACATTCTGGAACAATTACAGAATGTCTATAAATATATCACTAAGCATCCCTGCAAGAACTGAGAAGCACAGAGATTTTATACTATGATAGGATGCTGACCTTGGCAGGGAGCAGATGCCTGAAGTGGAAACACTATGTTTAGGCAAGTAACTTTTTTCTTTTACAAGTTATATATAAAAAACATTCAATCCATCATTTTATTACAATATAAATCTAATCAAAAGCATTTTAAATCCTTGTTTTAAAAAAACAAAAGCAGCAAGAAGGCAGTGGTAGTTTCTCTTGTTAAGACTGAATACATTAACTTGCAGAAAGCCTAATGAAAATCACCTCTGTAGATTAACACCATCATGTCTTCTAATTTAATGGACATTTCAAAAGAGGTGACATTTTGAGACTGAGGTAGCCTGTTCCACAGACTGCTTTAGATGGACTACTCATACAAAGAAAATTGTCTAACTATCAGAAAAAGTTTAAGGTCTATAAAAGTCAAAGAAAGGTATAACAGGAAAATAAACTAATAAGACACTATTTTTTAAAAATGTTTAAATAAAATTAAGAAAAGTTAATTAAGCAAATGACAAAACTCTAAGAAAAAACACTTCCTGTGCTGTTTTTTTCTTTCATTCTATTTTGATACTGATTTTATGTCCACACTGAATCTTTTGAAAAGCTTTTAATTAAGAAACATACTATGATCTAAAAAGCCTACAAAAATTTGTTTAAAAGGTTATTATACATTGCATATTAGTCAGTAGAGTGTTGATTATAGGATAGTAACCACACAATCTCCAAATCCCAGTGACTTAAAACTGCAAAAGTTAATTTCTTGCTTATACAACATGTATGGGTCATTAAGAAGGCTATGCTTGTCACTGTCAGTGATCCAGATGGACAAAGGGGGAGTGAACAGTTACTTCCCTGTCAGAGAGAATGCACCAGTTCTTTAAAGCTTCTTCCCAAATCAAGTCTCATGGCCACACTTAACTTCAAGTGGGCAGAGAAGCAGAATCCTACCACGTGCCCAGAAGAGAGAATGCCAGTATCTATGAACAGCTCTAATCACACTACTATACCTGGGAAGTTGTAGGAAATACCTCTGATTATTGCTGTATTTATTATTTTTATTACTTGGCCACTTTACAAAGAATAAATATTACTTTCACATTTAAAAACACAGTTTAACACAGAATTTAAAATTTGTCCAGAGACTATACCTCAGACTGTGGAGTGAAGACTGAGGAATCATTACTGTCTTATTACAGTAATCTTAATTGCAAGTTCAATTTTAAGAGTTGGTAATACATTTTTTGTTTTATAAAGGTTGTGTCTGCAAGGCTACAGTAATAATATTTCACAAATGGCTTTTAGTTTTTCTTTCTACTATGCTAAACAGATGACTCTAAATCTGGCAGTGATCCATGTCTTCAGAGGCCTTAAAAATGTAAAGCTGTATCTTTTAGACCTCAGAATAAACATGTGAATGTGCAAATTGGGTATTACTAATTTTAATTTACAGAAAAGAAAGCTTAAGACTGGGTTGCAAAGCAGTGAAGTCAGAAGGGCCATTTTTTTTT
This sequence comes from Sapajus apella, assembly GCF_009761245.1. Taxonomy (NCBI): domain Eukaryota; kingdom Metazoa; phylum Chordata; class Mammalia; order Primates; family Cebidae; genus Sapajus; species Sapajus apella. The sequence goes on from NW_022436959.1 coordinate 29,206,755, forward strand.
TTTTTAACATTTTACTAATAGAAATTTCAAACAGAACAGTTAAAAGAGAAAAAACCTGTTCATGAGGGCCCATAAAGCCAATACTCAGCCTCTCTATATAACATTTTGCTCTATTTGCTCTACCAGATACCTATCTAGCTATCCACTCATCATTCAATCTTATTTTTGATTCATTTCAAAGTTGCAGACAGCAGTATACTTCATCTCTAAACATCTGAGTTCAGTATTTGTTTTCTGTTCATATTCTATGTTTTTCAAATTAAAGTTATATAGCAAAATGTGCAAGTGTACACTTGGGTAAGTTCTGATAAATGAATTCACCAACATAACCCAAACTTCTATTAAGATATATAACACTGGCCAAGCATAGTGGCTTATGCCTATAATCCCAACACTCTGGGAGGCCAAGGCTAGTGGCTCACTTGAGGCCAGGAGTTCAACACTAGCCTCTACTGCTGAAACTCCGTCTCTACTAAAAATATAAAAATTAGCTGGGCGTGGTGGCAGGGGCCTGTAGTCCCAGCTACTTGGAAGGCTGAGGCATGAGAATTGCTTGAATCTGGGAGGCAGAAGTTGCAGTGAGCCGAGATCACACCACTGCACTCCAGTCTAGGCAACAGAACAAGACCCTGTCTCAAAAAAAAAAAAAAAAAAAAAAGATATATAACATTTAACTTATAGAAATGGAGAACAGAACGATGGTTATCAGAGGCTAAGGGTTGGTGGTCCTGGGGAGATGCTGGTCAAAGGACACAAAATTTCAGTTATGAGAAATAACTTCAAGCAATCTATTATATATCATGATGACTACAGTAAATAACAATATATTGTATATTCGAAAATTTCTAAGAGAGTAGATTTTAAGTGTTCCTAACACACACAAAAAAATGAGGTATATATTAGATTGATTTAATCATTTCAAATGTGTGTATATATCAAAGAATCATGCTATACACCATTAATATAAATAACTTTTACTTAATTAAAATTAATTTTAAATTAAATTAATTAACATTTCCATTATCCCAGAAAGTTCCCTCAGTGGGCCTTCATTTGAATCCATCTGTGCCCAGATCTTTAACTGTCTAGACCCACACTTCTACGTTTTGCTAGTTATTTCTACTTGGAAATTCCACTGCTTGCCATATTAAACTTATCCTCTTCCGCATTAAATGAATACTCAATCAAAAGACTAGGGCAGCATAAAATATTACAAGGACAGAATTGATGAGATAGATGATAAAGAAGAAGCCAGTTTCACAGTTTCAAGCTTGCCTGAGAAAATGACAAAAACTCAGCAGCAGAGTTTTATAGATCATGTACAAAAAACTCTCTTCCTCTCTTTTTCCTCATTCTTCAGAGATGAAACTCTATTCTATTTCCCTAACCTACAGAGCCCAATATGCTCTTTCCTTTGAATGCCCTGGTATTTACATACCCCATTCATCTAACACTGTCTTCATTTACCAGTTTTTTAAATGTATGTCTTATCTACCTAACTGTGCGGCAGGTTCTTTAAAACCAATAACCATATCATATTTTTAGTATTCTTCATGATGATAATAAATGCTGATTGACCACTGTTAGGAAGATATGGTCAATAACTCAGATAATCATGAATAAAGATGTTTTCAGATTTTTTTTTCTATCATGGAGAAAAAGCTTTTAATCAAAAGCTTGGGGATCCTTCCAAAAACGCGAAATGTGACAGTTAATTTATATTTCCCTCTGAAGGATTTTAATCTTTGTTTTAACAGAAAAAAATAAATTATCCATCATACATTTTATTAGGCATATGTTAATACTTTATAAATTATTTTCAAGAAGTGTGCAAACTACTCTTTAAAAAGTTTTATATTTTCTAAAATGGTTACTAATCATTTTAATTTCTATTGGAAAGCAATTTTTAAAATTACAACAAAAGTCTTTAAAGCCATGTAATATAGACTGATGTGCTATTTAAGTATTAAAGAATTTCAAAGCTTCTAAAACCCAGATGACAAAAAACAATTATTGCAAAGTTTATTTAAAACAATGGATTTTCCTTTCTTCCTTGGGTCGATGTATTTCAAATTTGGGAAAATTTTATTACATTACATTTTCTTTACTTTGATCAAACCAGAAGAAGTGCAGGGTGATAAGCTGATTTTGATTTGCTTATTTTACCTGAGTAGCTTTGTCTTTCATGCATGAAGGGTAGTGAACATGAGGATCCCGTGGCCACTGTCCTGTGAGGTAAGGTCCTGTTATTGTATCCAAAGAGGAGGTTCGCCTTATTGTACTAGAGGTCCGAACTTGCTGAGATTTTGGCCTGTCCACTGCAAAAAGTGAAAAAAAAAAAAAAAAAAATGGATTAGTCATTAGTGAATGAAGTAAAATGTAAAGTTATTTAAACTTCATAGTTTGTAGAATATCATCCTGTCAATTTTCCCCGTGATACATATTTACACTAATAGTCCTGTTGCATGATCAGATGAAACGTATGACCCATGTCCCAAAGAAAATACGTTCATGTTAAGTCTTACATACATTTCCAGGGCTTCCACGACCCTATGAAGCCTATCCATTTTAGGGACCTGTAATAAATCTGTGTATCATCTCTTGCCATTATTTTAATTGTATGCCTCATTTGAACTGCCAGTTTTCTGACTGCTATCTCTGCATCCACTTCAAGTAAACTTTACAGTTCCATGCCCAAACAGAAAACACTTCCACAGTGACCTGTATTTAACTTAAAGCCCATATTATTTAGTATGACGTAATAAGCTTTCACAATTTGGCTGGCATATACTTCAATGTTTAATATCCTGCTACTCCATAATCCCATGCTAAGCGTCACATGAATGGCCTGTGTTTTTCCAAAAGTAAATATATTCTTTCTGCCTCTGTACATTCTCCTTCCTGAGCCTAGAACTCTCTCCTTTCTTGTTTACTTGACAAACTCATTTATTTTCAAGACTAACTAAGATGTCACACTGCCTCTGTGAAAGCTTCCCCAATGCCCTTTTCTCTCCCCTTCCTTCTAAGATATACTTTCCTGTCTCTGCTTTCGTGGCACCCTAAACTTATTTCTCTCTCCCATCAGCGCGTAAGTTTAAACCCTACAGACTGACTAGGAGTCAGCATTCAATACTCACTTAATGAATTTATTCACAACTACACAAAAATAACATGTGTAAATAACTTTATATTTTAATTCAACCTCCTCATTCACAGATGAAAAATTTGAAGCCTAGAGGAATACTGAACAAAAGATGCAAACAGGATACAGGTAAAAAGAAACCAAAATCTATACACAGTTCAATCAATCAGCCATAACAAACTATCATACTTCTCCTTCCCATAGGGGTATCACAAGTATCTCCTAAAAATTAATCACACTACACACCAAACCTATAAAGAGAATTTTTCATGTATCCATCCCAAGTAATTTACTACTAGTGTGCATTTGATGATACAATTCAATAGATTTACAGGTTCCCAAGGCTAAGAGTCTTTTCAGAGTCATATCTCACATCAAACAAAATGCCTTCCTCTTTACAGAGGGTGAAGAAATATTTATTATTGAATGCTGTCCTTTAACTACCTTTCAGAAATCAGAATGCATAGTTTACCAGAAAAATAGAAGAAAATGCAGTATACTCTAATGTTATATTATGCAGGTAATAGGTTGGAATTACAGTTTTTATTTTTTCCTTTGACCCAAGAATTGTTAGAAAATATCTGAAAATCACCAGATTTCCTCTTTATCTGTATTACTTTAGCTCTAAATGTATTGTACTGAAAGCAGAAAATCTAGTGGAACCTATTTCTATTCTTTGGAATTGCCTGAAATTTTCCCTGTGACTACAAACATGGTCAACATTTCATGAATCAGAAAAGACATTTTGTTTTCAGAATACATAGTTCCTTGTCTTGTATATCAATTGAATTAAAATACAGAATATAGGAATAATATAATTATCAGTTTTATCTGTTACAGACGTAGAAGAGTACTATAAAATATTTAAACTATAATTGAGTTCTAAAAATTCTCTTTATTCTTTGAACATTTTTGACTTTTATATTTTAGTTCTGTATTATTTGGTACATATAGCTTCTTGACATCGACATCACAGCTTATATGCATTATTGTTTTATCACATTATTTTTTAAATTTTATCATGCTGAATATTATGACCTCCTCTGCTTTATTTCTGATAATTTGCATGGTATGCCCATCCTTTTAAGTTCTTAAAAGATTTTTTAAATGTGTATCATAAAACAAAGTATTTTTTTAATACTTTTGAAAAAAATAAACTTTGTAGCAAGCCTTCTGGTTGTAAAAGGTGACCTCATCCCACATATTTATTGTTATAACAAATTTGGTTTAACTTGTCATGTAATTTTTTCCTATTTTGGAATGTTTCCTTGCTACTTGTTTTGTTTTATTGCTTCTTCTTCTCCCTTTATCCTCATCTCCCCTACTACATCATAGGTAACTCTGAAGACATATAAACTATTTCTAGTTCTATTAATACTACTAAAAGTTACTTATATTAATTTATAAAAATATTTTTCCTGGTTATAAAGGCAATACCTACTAATTTTAACAACACTGGGAAACACAAAATTAACATATCCTATTATCTGATTTATTCATTTGCTTAAAATTTTAAAGTTTACTTTAAATTCCTTCCACCATAAAGAAATAAAAAACAGACTGTTGAGAGGCAAGTCCAACAGTTAACAGCTGACCTCTAAATTTAAAAGGCCTATACAAAAGTCAGCTACAATCAGATAAGGAAAAGCCATTCTGAGTGAATAATTTGTGCCTCTACTTAAATTGCTCAAACTATTTGAAAAGCTGTAAATAGTTCACTTAGTTATTAAAACTTTTTATTTTAGTAATTAAACAACAGGAACCATGTTTAATTATTTTTTTGAGGGGGAATAAATTTATTTTATTTAATTCGTTTTTTTAAATTGTACTTTGGGCTCTGGAGTACATGTGCACATCGTGCATCCTGCAGGACTGTTGCATAGGTACATACATGCCATGGTGGTTTGCCATCTCCACTCCCCCCACCATCGCCCACATCAGGCATTTCTCACAGTGTTATCCCTCTCCATCCTCCCTGCCCCCTGCGGTTCCTCCTCTCCCTTCCTCTCCACCCCCCGCAACTAGCCCTGTGAGTGTTGTTCCCTTCCCTGTGTCCAAGTGTTCTCATTGTTCATCACCCACCTATGAGTGAGAACATGCGGTGTTTGATTTTCTGTTCTTGTGTCAGTTTGCTGAGAATGATGGTTTCGAGATTCATCCACGTCTCCACAAAGGACACAAACTTATGTTTTATAGGTGCATAGTATACCATGATGTGTATGTGCCACATTTTCCTTGTCCAGTCTATAATTGATGGGCATTTGGGTTGGTTCCAGGTCTTTGCTATCGTAAACAGTGCCCCAACAAACATATGTGTGCACGTGTCTTTATAATAGAATGATTCCTTTGGATATATACCCAGTAAGGGATTGCTGGGTCAAATGGAATTTCTATTTCTAGGTCCTTGAGGAATCGCCACACTGTCTTCCACACTGGTTGAACTAATTTACACTCCCACCAACAGTGGAAAAGTGTTCCTTTTTCTCCACATCCTCTCCAGCATCTGTTGTCTCCAGATTTTTTAATGACTGCCGTTCTAGCTGGCAGGAGACGGTATCTCAATGTAGTTTTGATTTGCATTTCTCTAATGACCGATGACGATGAGCATTTTTATATGTTTGTTGGCTTCATAAATGTCTTCTTTTGAAAAGTGTCTGTTCATATCCATCGCCCACTTTTGAATGGGTTTGTTTTTTTTCTTGTAAATCTGCTTTAGTCCTTTGTAGATTCTGGATATTAGCCCTTTTTCAGATGGGTAGATTGCAAAAATTTTTTCCCATTCCATTGGTTGTTGGTTCATTCTAATGATTGTTTCTTTCACTGTGCAGCAGCTCTGGAGTTTAATTAGATCCCATCTGTCTATTTTGGCTTTCGTTGCCAATGCTTTTGGTGTTTTAGTCATGAAGTCCTTGCCTATGCTTATATCCTGAATGGTGTTGCCTAGGTTTTCTTCGAGGGTTTTTGTGGCGTTAGTTCTTATGTTTAAATCTTTAATCCATCTGGAGTTAATTTTTGTATAAGGTGTAAGGAAGGGGTCCAGTTTCAGCTTTCTGCACATGGCTAGCCAGTTTTCTCAACACCATTTATTAAACAGGGAATCCTTTCCCCCTTGCTTTTGTGAAGTTTGTCAAAGATCAGATGGTTGTAGATGTGTGGGGTTGCTTCCGAGGCCTCTGTTCTGTTCCATTGGTCTATATCTCTGTTTTGGTACCAGTACCATGCTGTTTTGATTACTGCAGCCTTGTAGCATAGTTTGAAGTCAGGTGGCGTGATGCCTCCCGCTTTGTTCTTTTTGCTTACGATTGTCTTGGCTATGTGGACTCTTTTTTGGTTCCATATGAATTTTAAGGTGGCCTTTTCCAGTTCTGTGAAGAAGGTCAGTGGTAGCTTGATGGGGATAGCACTGAATCTATAGACTACTTAAGGCAGTATGGCCATTTTCACAATATTGATTCTTCCTAACCATGAGCATGAGAATGTTTTTCCACCTGTTTGTGTCCTCTCTTATTTCCTTGAGCAGTGGTTTGTAGTTCTCCTTGAAGAGATCTTTTACATCCTTTGTTAGTTGTGTTCTTAGGTATTTTATTCTCTTTGTGGCAATTGTAAATGGGAGTTCATTCATGATTTGGCTCTCTGTTTGTCTGTTGCTGGTGTATACGAATGCTTGTGATTTCTGCACATTGATTTTGTATCCTGAGACTTTGCTGAAGTTGCTTATCAGCTTAAGTAGGTTTTGGGCTGAGACAATGGGGTCTTCTAAATATACGATCATGTTGTCTATAAACAGGGACAATTTGACTTCTTCTTTTCCTAACTGAATGGCCTTTATTTCTTTTTCTTGCCTAATATCTCTGGCTAGAACTTCCAATACTATAATGAATAGGAGTGGTGAGAGAGTGCATACTTGTCTACTGACAGTTTTTAAAGGGAATGCTTCTAGTTTTTTCCCGTTCAGTATGATATTGGCTGTGGGTTTGTCGTAAATAGCTTTTATTATTTTGAGATACGTTCTGTCAATACCTAGTTTATTGAGAGTTTTTGGCATAAAGGGCTGTTGAATTTTGGTGAAGGCCTTCTTTGCATCAATTGAGATAATCATGTGGTTTTTGTCTTTGGTTCTGCTTATGTGGTGAATTACGTTTATAGATTTGCATATGTTGAACCAGCCTTACATCCCCAGGATGAAGCCTACTTGATTGTGGTGAATAAGCTTTTTGATGTACTGATGGATTCAGTTTGCCAGTATTTTATTGAAGATTTTTGCAGCAATATTCGTCATGGATACTGGCCTGTAGTTTTCTCTTTTAGTTGTGTCTCTGCCAGATTTTGGTATCAGGATGATGTTGGCCTCAGAGAAAGAGGGAGGACTCCCTTTTCGTATTGTTTGGAATAGTTTCAACAGGAAATGTACCAACTCCTCTTTATATACATCTAGTAAAATTCAGCTATGAACCCATCAGTCCTGGACTTTTTTTGGTTGGTAGGCCATTAATTGCTGCCTCAACTTCAGACCTTGTTATTGGTCTATTCAGGGTTTCAGCTTCTTCCTGGCTTAGTCTTGGGAGTGTGCAAGTATCCAGGAATTTATCTATTTCTTCCAGATTTACTTGTTTATATACATAGAGCTGTTTGTAGTAATCGCTGATGATAGTTTATATGTCTGAGGAATCAGTGGTGATCTCCCCTTTATTGTTTTTAATTACACCTATTAGATTCTTCTTTTCTTTTTTATTAGTCTAGCTAGCGTTCTATTTTTTTGATCTTTTCAAATAACCAACTCCTAGATTTATTGATTTTTTTGAAGGGTTTTTTGTGTCTCTATCTTCTTAAGTTCTGCTTTGATCTTAGTTATTTATTGTCTTCTGTTAGCTTTTGTTTTTTTTTGATCTTGCTCTTCTAGCTCTTTCAATTTTGACAATAGGGTGTCGATTTTAGATCTTTCCTTGTTTCTCATGTGGGCATTAACTGCTATTAAATTTTCCTCTAGACCCTACTTTACATGTGTCCCATAGGTTCTGGTAAGTTGTGTCTTCTTTCTTGTTGGTTTTGAAGAACATTTTTATTTCTGCCTTCATTTCATTGTTTATCCACTTATTATTCAGGAGAAAGTTGTTCAGCCTCCCTGTGATTGTGCATATATATTTAGGATAGTTAGCTATTCTTGTTGCATTGATCCTTTTACCATTATGTAATGCCCTTGTCTCTTTTGATCTTTGTTGGTCTAAAGTCCATTTTGTCAGAGACTAGGATTGCTACCGCTGCTTTTTTTTTTTTTTTTTTGCTCTCCATTTGCTTGGTAAATCTTCTTCCATCTCTTTATTTTGAGTCTATGTGAGTCTTTGCATGTGAGAAGAGTCTCCTGAATACAGCACACCGATGTGTCTCGACTTTTTATCCAGTTTGCCAGTCTGTGTCTTTTGATTGGGGCATTTAGGCCATTTACATTCAGTGTTAACATTATGTTTGAATTTGATCCTGCCATTTTGTTATTGGCTAGTTGTTTTGTCCATTAGTTGACTTGGTTTCTTCATTGTGTCGTTGTTCTTTACCATTTGGCAAGTTTTTGCAGTGGCTGGTACCAGTTGTTCCTTTCCATGCTTAGTACTTCCTTTAGTAACTCTTGTAAGGCAGGTCTTATGGTGATGAAATCTCTCAGCAATTGCTTGTCCATAAAAGATTTTATTTCTCCTGTGCTTATGAAGCTTAGCTGGATATGAAATTCTGGACTGAAAATTCTTTTAAGGATGTTGAATGTTGGCCCCCACTCTCTTCTAACTTGTAGGGTTTCTGCCAAGAGATCCGCAGTGAGTCTGTGGTCTTTCCTTTGCACATGACTTGATCTTTCTCTCTGGCTGCCCTTAGGATTTTTTCCTTCATTTAAATCCTGGTGAGTCTTACAATTATATGCCTTGGGGTTGCTCTTCTTGAGAAATATCTTTGTGGTGTTCTCTGTATTTCCTGGATTTGAATGTTGACCTGCCTTGTTAGGTTGGGGAAGTTCTCTTGGATAATATCCTGAAAAGTGTTTTTCAACTTGGATTCATTCTCCCTGTTCACATTCAGGTACACCAATCAAGCATAGATTAGGTCTTTTCACATAATCCCATAGTTCTTGGAGGCTTTGTTCATTTATTTTCACTCTTTTTTCTCTAATCTTATCTTCTCATTTTATTTCATTTGATTTGATTTTCTATCTCTGATATCCCTTCCTCTGCTTGATCGATTCAGCTCTTGAAACTTGTATATGCTTTGCGAAGTTCTTGTGCTATGTTTTTCAGCTCCATCAAGTCATTTATGTTCTTCTCTAAGCTGGTTATTCTAGTTAGCATTTCACGTAACTTTTTTTCAGGGTTCTTAGTTTCTTTGCACTGGGTTAGAACATGGTCTTTTAACTCAGAGTTATTTTAGTTTGTTAATACCCACCTTCTGAAGCTTGCTTCTGTCAATTTGTCAAACACGTTCTCTGTCTTGTTTTGTTCCTTTGATGATGAGGAGTTGTGATCCTTGGGAGGGGAAGAGGTGTTCTGGTCTTTGATGGTTTCATCCTTTTGTGCTGTTTCTTCCCATCTTTGTGGATTTATCTCCCTTTGATCTTTGAAGTTGGGGAGGAGTCTCTGAGTGGACATCCTGTCTGTTGAGGTTGGAGCTATCTTTTTTGGCCTGTAGAGGCACTGCTGGGGTGTCTCAGGTTCAGTCAGGTTGCTGGGTGGGTGGTCCTTCCCTGGAGTTCCTTTGTAGGTGAGATTAGCCCCACCTTCTCAATGGCATCTCTCCTTCCCTGAGCTCAAGCTTCCTGGTTAGGGTCAAACTGATGTATTTGCTGCCAAGCCCTCTAGTGCGTGGGCTTCAGTTTGAGTTTTGTGGGTGGTGGGGCCTGCCAGGCATTACGGCATGTTTCCCTGCTTTCAACTCTGCCTCTTTCCGTGGGACAGGTCCGTTCCGCTGGTGTTAGTCTTAACTTCCACTGACAACTTGCAGTACTTGGCAGGAGCCATTGCTCAGATTTGCATCAACAACCCATAGCACCCCTTAGTCTGGCAGGGCTCTTATGGACTGTGAGTTGCAGAGGGGATGAGGTAAGCACAGGATCAGAATCAGAGAACTGAGGGGGTGACAACCCCGACCCTCCGAGCTGGCTACAGGTTCCAGGTGGGGACTTGCCCCATCCTGTCTCAGTTTGCCCTCCCTGGGCAGCTCTCACCCTGCGGCTCCTTCCCTGGGCTATTTTCAGTGCACTACCAGTCCCACTGAAGTGAACCCGGCACCTCACTTGGAATCGTGAAGTCCTCTAGCCCTCTGCATCTCATTTGCTGAGAGCTGCATTCTGGTGTTGCCTCCTGTCGGCCACCTTGGCACATCTTCCCCCACTTAATTCGTGTTTTCTACAAAGAGTCTCCTTCTGTCACCCAGGGCTAGAGGGCAGTGGCATGATGACAGCTCATTGCAGCCTCAAACTCCCAGACTTAAGTGATCCTCCTGCCTCAGTCTCTTGAGTAGCTGCGACCACAGTTATGCATCACCACACTCAGCTAATTTTTTAAATTTATAGAGATGAGGTCTCACTATGTTGACCAGGCTGGTCTCAAACTCCTGGGCTCAAGTGGTACTCCAATCTTAGCCTCCCAAAATGCTAGGATTACAGGTATAAGCCACCGCTTGCAGCCTTGTTCTTTTTAGATTCCTGGGCTCAACCTATCCTCCTGCCTCAGCTCTAGGACTACAGGTGTGCACTACCACATCTGGCTAATTTTTAAATTTTTTGTAGAGATGGGGGTCTCGCTGTGTTGCTAAAGATGGTTTCAAACTCCTGGTCTCACGCAATCCTTTCCCCTTAGGCTCCCAAAGCGCTGAGATTACAAGCATGAGTCACAATACCCAGCCCATATTAATGTTTTATAATGAGTTAAATATATAAATAATCTATGAATGAGTCCCTTGGTCTGTATAATAATATTCTAATCTATACTTACTTTTACTTACTTACTCTATATTTACTTAGTTTTTCTTTTATTTTATTTTTAACCATTGAATCTTTCCCTGTCTCTTTAAAAAGATCACATGCTCTACCCTTAGTGTTCACTTTCTATGGCTGACTACTCTGTCAGAACTATGGTTTTCTAATTGTTTTAACTAATATTCCTACTGGTAAATATACAGTCATGCAGTAATGTGTAGTTGCTTATTTATGAACTGGATATCTAAGATGTTGCTAATATATATTATAAAATGCAAAATACAAAAAATAGAAATGTGTATGTAGGAAATAAAAAATAAAAATACAGAAATTATATGTCCTTTCTGTACCCAAAAAAATAAATTTTCGGGGGCAAAAACCTATTGAGGGACAATAAAAGTATAAATACACACTCTAGAAAATATCCTGCTGTTAAAAAAAAAGTCAACCAGTTCTTTGAAATCTGTGACTAGCAGCTGAACTTTTAGATCTAATAAATTTAAACGTGTAGTCAGCTCCTTCAAAAGGTCATTTGCTATTAGTAAATTAAGAGCTGGCCATGACAATAAGAACTTCAAAAACTAAATACAAAACACTCTAAGGCAGAATGCTTACAAACATTAGAAAGTAACAAAGTACAGTATAGCTTCTCTGGAAAAAGACTCAGCCATGCAAACGAGGCATTTTGCATGCAAATAAAAGTTAAAAGTAGTTACAATAAAAGTGGTGCCTCGGCCAGGTGTGGTCACCTATACAGGCTTACACCTGTAATACCAGCAATTTGGGAGGCTGAGGCGGGCAGATCACCTGAGGTCAGGAGTTCGAGACCAGCCTGGCCAACATGGCAAAACCCCATCTCTACTAAAAGCACAAAAATTAACCAGGGGTGGTGGCGGGCGCCTGTAATCCCAGCTACTTAGGAGGCTGAGGCAGGAGAATCGCAGTGAGCTGAGATCGCACCATTGCACCACTCCAGCCTGCGCAACAACAGCGAGACTCTGACTCAACAAAACAAAACAAAACAAAAACCTACCTCCTCAAAAACTAAGTCTGAAAAACATATAAAGTAGGGTCTCATAAAATGAAAGTGCCAGAGTAAAATTAAATCAAAGACTGCTCTAATATATAAGCAAAGTGAAATTTAGATTTTAATAACTTAGTTTCATTAAATAATTTAAGCCTGAGTCTGAAAATTCTATAAACTACCTATAATAAAAAGCTACCTCATTTATTTATTTATTTATTTATTTATTTATTTGCGACAGAGTCCTACTCTGTCATCCAGGCTGGAATGCAGTACATGATCTCAGTTCACTGCAACCTCTGCCTCCCAGGTTCAAGTGATTCTCACGTCTCAGACTCCCAAGTAGCTGGGATTAAAAATGTGAACCAACACGTCTGGCTAATTTTTGTTATTTTTTGTAGAGGCAGGGTTTTACCAAGTTGGCCAGGTCCAGACTGGTCTTGAATTCCTGGCCTCAAGTGATCTGCCCGCCTTGGCCTCTCAAAGTGCTAGCATTACAGGCCTGAGTCACCACACCCAGCCTCTATAGCTACTTTATAAAACCTTTATCTTTAACAGTCAGTGAGTTTTTCATGATGTTTAATAAGTTTACTTATTAATTCAATCTTCACTAAAATCAAAATAACAAATTCATCAAGAACAGACTGAATACAAGACATTAAGTTGCTTTTCAACTTCAAAATATCCTGAAATGATACAGTTCTTAATCTACCTGAGATCAAGAACAGTCATAAATAAATCCAGGTGGGGATTTTTCCTGCTATTGGGTCACTAAGGCTAAGCATAAATTTGCTAAAATTCAATTTTATTAATAGAAATTTACTTCATTAATTCTGTAATGAGAAATAATACCATGAAAGCTGTTTTTTAATGTATTATCACTATTAACATTAAGAGTAATTTCTCGTCTCACAGTTACAGAGAGTGATTTTCAAAATAAATTTCAAAAAAAAGGTAAGAACAAAATAACTGAGAATACAAGATGTGGAAAGGAGACTATATGTTTTTCTACCCAAACTAATGTACATTAGTATTTATCATCCAACAGAATTATTACTAGATTTAGTTTTCCTAAGTTAGCATAATCTAGGCACTTCAACAGCCGTTAAAGGTCTTCCTCCTTGGCATATAAAATGATGAAAAGTTAGCCAAATACATGGGCCACATAAAATCACCAAATTCAAATGAACTTCAGATAAGTGATGGGAAAGACACTAGACATGAATATGCTGTCTGAAATAAAATGAAAGGGCAAAAACTGAAGCTCTCTCAGTGTGGGTAGATTCTGAAACACTAATCAACCAAACCTGGAATCCTGCCACAGAAGCAATCTAGAAAAAAATGCAGAAATGACCATATGGCTGCCCTGCAGAATCTGGAAAGAAACCAACCAAGAAGCTGACAAGAGAAACAAACAGCTTCTGACCAAATGAGGCCTGACACAACTCTGTAACCTGAGGTCCATCAGGAAAAACAAACAAACCAAAAAATGTAGTCAGGCAGCCATTTAGGCTTGATTCTCTAGGATACATGCTCACCTAACAAACTTATGTCAAATGACACAGAGGTTGAAGTAAGACATTTGGAAGGAGGCCTTGAATTTATTTTCAAAGAAAAGAGAGTATCTTTGCAACAAGGCTGAAAAGAAAGCATCACTAATATGGCTATAAGAAGCCTGCTATCAAGCACTGAAAAAGTACCCAACAAATTAAGATGGAGCTCTGATATTTGGAATACATTTTTTTTTAATTATATATGTGGCAAAAGACTTTTTTAAGTTCATTTTCTTGGGAGGTGGCAGAATGACAGTCCTTTAAGGAACTTTAGCAAAGTAGTAATTAGTAGGAGATTCATCAGCCTTATGAATTTCAAATCAATTGTTAATGAAATTCCACACATCTAAAATCCATTATGACTAATGAGTTCACATACTAAAGAAGTAATCCCAAAGAATTAGCAGTTACAAAAACAACTAAAATAATGACCAAAGGTGGAAGGTCACATTGTAAGGAAAGAAACACAAAGATTCCTAATCAGAAAACAGAACATTTCACAAAATTCTGTGAATTTAACTTCTAGTTAAAGCACCAAAGCCAGGAACATTTTTTAATCAAATGAGACAGACTCACTATTACATCTCAATTTATAAAGAACAACTTTTTTTAAAAAACGCACAACAATAAATGTTATAAAATGGGCTTTCTCTTTTTTTGGAGACAGTCTTGCTCTGTCACCCAGGATAGAGTGCAGTGACACAATCTCGGCTCACTGCAGCCTTGATCTCCCAAGCTTACACGATCCTCCTGCCTTAGCTTCCCAAGTATTTGGGGCTACAGGCATATGCTATCACACTCAGCTAATTTTTGTATTTTTTGTAGAGACCGAGTTTTGCCATGTTGCCCAGGCCAGTCTGGAACTCCTGGGCTCAAGTGATTTGCCTACCTCAGCCTCCCAAAGTCGTATCTAATATTACTGGTCAAATACCTTGATAATTAAAGTAGGGAATAATTTCCTCAATATAATAACATATAGGAAAAAGCATTTTCCGTCAAAATTTGCTTTTTATTTAAAGAGAAATAAAGGTAACAAATAGAAAAGTAATTCACTCTTCTAGTAGAGGATACTATTAAAATTATTCACCTGCTTTTATTTGGTATTGATGTCCATATATACAGAAATACATAGATATATACAAAACACAAACACACACACACATACTCTTTCCATATTTGTCCAGGTAACGGGGTTTCACTTCAAACACTAACAGTGTTTGTGTTTTTGTATCAAACAGTGTTTCAAGTGAAACCGTTACCTGGACAAATATGGACAATGTGTATGTATGTGTGTTTTTGTGTACGCCTATGTATATCTATGTAATATATGTAGCATTTTCTGTCCATTAAATAGAGTAGTAAGTCAATATTCAAGATAGTTTCTTATACAAAAGTTTTGTCAAAGTATTCCAAGAAAACACACACACATACTCTCCATATTTGTCCAGGAAATAGTTTCATTTCAAACACTGTTAGATACACAAACACTGTCAGTGTTTGAAGTGAAACTGTTACCTGGACAAATATGGAGTGTGTATGTGTGTGTGTTTGTGTGTGTATGTGTATGTATATCTATATAATATATGTAGCATTTTCTGTCCATTAAATAGAGTAGTAAGTCAATATTCAAGATAGTTCCTTATACAAAAGCTTTGTCAAGTATTCCAACAATATGAAGATGCTGGCGGAATGGACTTTAACAACAGACAGACAGCAATGAAGAAAACTGCTACACTTGAATGTCCCTTCCTAAACTCAGGCAGAAATTTAATTGCCACTCTAATGGTATTAAGAGGTGGGACCATTAACAGGTGGGACCATTAAGAGGTGGAACCATTAAGAGGCAATTAGGCCATGCCTGCTCTGCCTTCATGAATTCATTAATGTTGTTATTACAAGAGCAGGTTGTTATAAGAGGTAGGTCAACCCTCTATTGCTCTCATGCCTTTCTACCTCTGTCATGAGATGACATGGCATGAAGGCCTTCACCAAATGTCATTACCTTGATACTTTGATACTGTACTTCCCAGTCTCTGGAACTGTGAAAAATGAATTTCTTTTCTGTATAAATTATCCAGTCTGTGATACTCTGTTAGAGCAATACAAAATAGATTAAGACAATAGCTGAACCAAAGATTCAAGAACAATACAGATGGTTCCAAATTTATGATATTTCGACTTAGAATTTTTTAACTTTATGATGTGTTTATCAGGATATAACCCCATCGTACCTAAGTCAAGGAGCATTTGGACTTATGACAGTCTGACTTGCAATTTTTTGACTTTACAATGGGTTTACTGGGTTATTAAATACATATTTGGCTTAAAATATTTTCAACTTATATAGGTTTATCAGGATGTAACCCCACTGTAAGTCAAGGAGTATTGCCATCTACAACATAATAATGTCACAAAATATCCCTGCAAAACACTAAATATAAGTGAGTTGAAAGAAGGCATAAAAAAGTATTGGGCCAGAATGGTATCAGCATCTGTGTGAGACAGCAAAGGGAATATACCCAGGCTTCTGATGGTCCAGAGAACAAGAGAACACAATTCACTAACGTATAAATGTAAAGAGACAATCTAGAAGAGCAGCCAAAACTGGGAGGGTATTCTACAGGATCTGATTTGCAAGTGAAGGCAAGTGGACATCAACTCAACAAAGTCTGAGATACTAGAGCAATATGGCTACTCTCAAATCTAAGAAAAATGAACTATTTCCAACACGGAATCCAACAATGAAGAGAAATTACTGGGAGTCTAATCAAAATTGAGAAGCAAAGAAAAGAGAAGGATGAGAAAAAGTTGGACAACAGAGTCAGGGAAACAGCAGATCAAGAATTTTTTTTAAAGGTCATTTTACAAAAAAAACAGTAAAAGTGGAACCACTAGAGCCTTGAAGACAGAAATGCTATCCTGAACTATACCTCTTATTTAAAAGTACAAAAACATTCATTTTACTTAAAAAAAAAAATGAACAACAGAAAAGAGTAGCAGATTCTTCCTAAAGTTGTCATAAGGGAATAACAGGATACAAAGAATAAAAGATGTCCCTATGAATAATGAAAGCATGCCAGAAAAGCCATATAAGATGAAAGCTGTGACCTAATATTCCAAAATAAGTTAAAAATCTTTTTTTTAATGCCAATAGTGATGAAAATCCTCAGTACTTAAAAAATACTCAGAAATGATGTGTCTGATAGTAAGGAAGATATGAAAATAGAGGTGATCAAACTCAGGGAAGACTTAGAAAAAATATCAAAACTTGTTTTAGGGATGAATACTAACTTATAAGAAGCACAATAATGAATAAACACAATGGGTGATGCCTTAACAGAAACAGGAAATGGTAAGAAAAAAACTTTAGATTTAAAAAAATGAGGAGACAAGATTTCAAGAGAAAGTAATATGTAACATAGGCAAAGAAGATCCAACATATATGTATAGCAGGAGTCCCTCAAAAAGATGACCAAAGGAACAAAACAAAAAACACTAAAAACTATCATTTAAAAACTCTCCTAAAATAAAAGATAAGTTGAAAGGACATACTTATATCTGGGGAAAATAATCAACATATCACATATATTTAATAAAGCTAAAGTGACCTTCAAGTATAAAGGCCACAGAATTTAAAAAAAAAAAAACAAAACTGTATCTGAGTTCTTGCCATATAACTAGCAATAACTTAAGGAATATTTTTCCTGTGAATCTTTCCTGAAAATCTATTAGAGAATGCTCTTCAATAAAAAGCCTGGAAAGGAATTAACATAAGGACTGGTGGAAGGTGTGAGTCATTCAGCTAACACCTTTGAAGAAGAAGAGAGCAGCAGTATGTTCAGTATCTGTATAGGCAAGTCTTCCACCACTAAGTGAAAGAAATGGCCATAGAAGGATAGTTAAATTATATTGTTTCCTTCTTAACACATTTGAATTTCAGACTAGAAATTTCCAGAATGCCTGATAACTAAATGTAAGTCATTACATTCCTTCAGAGCCAGATATATATGAGAGAAAGATAGAAAGAAAAACAGAGAGAGAGAAATAGGAAGGAAGGAACGGAGGGAGGAAGGGAAGGAGGGAAGGAAAATTCTCGTATGTCTCCAACATCATTGAATTGGCTAGCCTCAGAGAGGTCAGTTTTCTTCCTAAGTAACCTAGTAAAGAAATCAGGTCCTGCTCAATCTAGAGGGGAAAGTACCTGAAACTGGAGCATTCATACGAAAACCATCAATAGGATTTTTGCCTATTCTCTTCCTCTAAGCCTGACACTCAAAAAGTTCCAAGTGTGTCCTATGGAAGTCTATGGAGAAATGTATTTACCATGACAAATGATGGGATAATGGACTGAGGGGGTTGAAGAAAGGGCCATGTAGAAAAGATAAAGCCTTAAGGAAGATCTTCTCTTTGCAATAGGGTAAATCTAGAAGAGCCTCTTAAGGAACAAAGAGAATAACCAGGCTCCTTCCACACCACCCTGCCATCTACTGGACATGTCAATAAAGAACAAAGCATCCCTAAATTTATTTTCAAGGCCAAGGAAGAGCTGATTATGATTACTAATATTATGGAATCTCTACAGAAGGACAATCAAATTATGCCATGTAAAATGATGTATTTACATAGTTGTATCCTATAATTCCTCCAATTCTGAAAAGTAACATTCTTTCTTGGAAAATTATCAGCATTCTTATCTCCTATTTGAATAAAGAACAACAGCTAAATATAATACAGAAAAAACTCCTAGACAAGCGAATAACCCTTCTCATGATATCTAAACTGAAAAGTCATAGAGTTCCAAATCCAACTATGTATTTTAACATATAATTTATAAAGAAAAGATTCAAGCACTTAAACACTTTATGTAATAACTACAAATTAGCTCGTAACTGCCTAGTAACAGGGTGAACAGCTAAATCCATGGTTAAATGTAGAAGAGATTGAGGGGAAAGGTGTAGGAAAAACAGTAACTACTTAATTGAGTAACGTGTGATTGCCAGTCAAGCTAATATACTGCTGCTAAGCAAATGATAAACAGAAATCTATAATGAAATATGTCTGAAGATCACTGACTTGCTTAATGCAAAATAACCTAGTAAATTAAATATAGCCTACAAGCTGCATCCTTACCACCACCACACTGTGTCCCAAATCCAGCAATGATGAATATGCTGTTGACTGGGAAACACAACTAGTTATACTTTTCTAGAGTAAACCCAGAATAAATAGACACAACGGAATGAAGGCTTCAGAAATATGGAAACACAGATGTTTATTCTAGCATTGACTTTCATAAATATTGACACCAAAGAATCAAATCTGTAGCTGTGAAACAGTAGTTTATCCAAAAGTGAATGCTTCATTAAAGCTGGAAATGGCCAAAAGTTGCAGAAAATATCCTAAAGGAAAATGTCTTACATAAATGACATTTTTGTAGAGGTCATGAGTAAAATAAAACACAGTAAAACACCAGTTTATGTCTGCATACAAAGAACACCTTCCACCTCAACAATTCTACAAATATTGTCCATAAAAGATTTCTAAGAAGTGTTGCCAAGGACTGAGAGTAACTGAAGAAATAAAAAAACCAGCAGCATAAATAAGTGTAGGGCAAAGTGTCATAAAATATTGGAGGACAGCATTATGTTTTATTTCTCTAAAACAGCCACAAAACTGGACATTATTAACTTAGTCAAAAAGAGTCAATTGATATTACTGATTGCACTGTGCTTCGGTCAAAATGCCACTGTCCAGGAGATACAAATAGGCTACAGTCACAATGTTCCAGTGTTTACTGTTAGTATTTAAGTGTAATTTTTTCTCCTCAACAAACAATTAAAGAGCACTGTTGACCCTAAGGCCCAATAAATGAGTGAATTAATCTTAAATGATAGTTTTAGACACAGCCTGAATCATTAACAATACCTAGAATAGCTGGGGCATTTAGAATACAAAACTGAGTAATACCTCCAGATGTACTGGGCTCATCTCAAAGTAGGAGGAAAACAAAACCACACCAAGCCAGTTGACACAAAAAAGATAGCTCCAATGGATTTTTAAAAATCTCCTTTCTCTCTCCCTTCACTTCCGATTAGTTTTTTAAAACCATTTCTACGTATGTAGCATTAACCAGTGACAAGAACTGAACTACGCATATTCGAAGCATTATAAATAATGTAGCTCACTTATTTTTCATGGAGATGTCCCATCAAGCACTTGTATCTGTCTCTGTTTTCACCTATATCTTAGCTATTTTACTTTCATTTTTGAATGAGAGGAGAGGAAAAAAACTAACATTCAAAACCTATTTACTTTGACCTTAAATGATTAATGCAAGACTTATCTTCCAGAAGATATGTTCCTAAAAAGCAAGAACTTTGTCAAATTTTCATTTATCTGACACCTAGAGCATCTACTTACAAAACATCTGTTAAACTTGTGGATATCACAATTGGCCTTAGCCCTTACTATGAATAAATATTCAAAATTTAAAATTGCCTGGCATGGATTCTGGATCTCTTTACCAAAGCAGACTTTTGGAAAGAGCCTCAAATAGAATAGCTCCACATTTCTCATTAATATTCTTTACGTGAGGCTCATCTAAAATCACTGTGAATGAAGTACAAGACAGTGAAAAAAACAACTTGAATTCAGATCCAATTGTCATTCTATTTTCCTCATTTATTTATGCTCAGACATTTTACAAAAATGAAAATAGAATAGGTTGATGGAGTGCCTCTTGCATTGACAGATGTACTGTCAACACAAAATTAACCATACTTGTCAATGTGACAGATCAGATAAGGAAAGAGAAGAACTCCCAAGGTGAATTTTCAAAGTGGCTCCAAGAGCAGCAGCTAGTGGACTACCTTCTTCAAACTCTAAAGTACAATAAGGGTGGTAATGCTAGCAGCTACAATTTAAAATTATAGCTTTATTTTTATAAAAAATATTAGTGGCTTATCACAATAAAAGCACAATATGTATTT
Organism: Sapajus apella; assembly: GCF_009761245.1. Classification (NCBI taxonomy): domain Eukaryota; kingdom Metazoa; phylum Chordata; class Mammalia; order Primates; family Cebidae; genus Sapajus; species Sapajus apella. Next base: position 29,227,417 of record NW_022436959.1, read on the forward strand.
TCTGACAAATTGCCTTCCACATGATCATTCATGGATTCAGACTTCATTCATTTTATGGCTCCACCATTCCATTAGGGTCCTTTGCAAGATTCTCTGCATCCAGTTGGCAGATGAGGGAAAAGAAGGAATGAGAAGGATCAAACCAGAATTTTTTAATTCAACAAGGATGAAAGTGTTGTTTATCATTTAGCCTTATCTAATTGCAGCAGGGTTCAGCAAAGGAAAAAATATATAACTGCAAAGCAGGGCAGAAATTACAGCCTAGAAGTAGGCTCAAGTGGAAGAGAAAAGAGGATTAGGTGAACACACAGAAGTCTACTATAGAAGACTTTTTGTATTATTAATGACTCCATTTGTCTAAATTACTCTTGGAGACAGTCTGAACCAAATTTTAAAGTGACTCTCACTGCATAACCATCATAATCTGTCACCATAAATAAGATAATGTAACTTAATCACCTACCTTACTCTCCACACTAGGTTCTTAATGACGTTTGGTTATTTTCAAAAGTTGTACCAACCCCTAAAAGAGGTAGAATTCTAAATGAAATTCTCTAAGGACATTTAAAATAAAAGGACGGCCAGTCACAGTGGCTATCACCTGTAATCCCAGCACTTTGGTAGGCCGATGCGGGCAGATCACGAGGTCTGGAGTTCAAGACTTGCCTGGCCAACATGGTGAGACCCTGTCTCTACAAAAAATACAAAAATTAGCCAGGCATGGTGGTGCACGCCTGTAGTCCCAGCTACTCAGGAGGCTGAGGTGGAAGAATCGCTTGAATCCGGGAGGCGGAGGTTGCAGTGAGTCATGATCATGCCACTGCACTCCAGCCTAGGCTACAGAGCAAGAGTCTGGCTCAAAAAAAAAAGGACACAAAAAAAGACTAGAAAACATATATATTCCCCAAGGTGATCTCTTTGCTTTGACTAGGTTTGAAGAATTACAGTACACTGTTTTTCTTAAGAGATGGTCAGGATTCTGATAACTTATTTGAAAGTTCTTAAGGTTTGCCAAAGCAAGGTGGTATGTAATTTCAAACTGATGACAGTATTTATTAATAACAATACACCTGATAGAATAAAAATATTTGCTCATCAACATTAAAATATATAACACCAGTCAAACTTTCTGAATCCCTTTAACATAGACTTAACCATAAAAACCTTATTGTAAACTGTAAACTCTTGTCAACAGAGCCTCCAGTGCTGCCTTAGTTCTAGGTTTTAGGATTTGGAGACACATGGAGATGAAGGATTATATTCTCATATTCCAAATATCGTCTTATTCAAAGACTACTACTTTCTCTCCAAAAAGCAGTTATGCCCATCATTCCCGTCTCATCTCCAAGAAGACTCTCATTCTCTTGGTACCATTGTTCTCAATTTAATTTCATGAGGAAAATAATCTAATTGAACTAATTCATACAAAAGATAGTGCATTTCAAGGATATCATTTCAGAGATATGAGTTTTAAAAAGTAAAACATTGGCTCACCCCTCCAACTCCAGCACTCTGAGACGCCAAGGCAGGAGGATCACTTGAGGCCAGGAGTTCAAGAACAGCCTGAACAACATAATGGAACCCCATCTCTAAACAAAACAAAACAAAACAGAACAGAACAAAAACAGCCAGGCATGACAGCATGCACCTGTAGTCCTAGCTACTTGGGAGGCTGAAGTAGAAGGACCACTTGAGCCCAGGAGTCTGAGGTTACAGTGAACTATGATTATGCCACTGCACATCAGTCTGGACACAGGGCAAGATCCTGTGAATCAGTTAATAAATGACTGTCAACTCAAAAAGATCTCTAAGTAGTAAAATTTCAGGCAATGTGTTAGAGTGAAATAGAAACACTCAACTAGAGGAATATATTTGGTGGGCAATGAGATCCTCAACAGTCTAGAATTCCTGCCCTCAAGAAACTGACATTTCAGATGAGATGACAAGTGTCTTAAACCGCGACTGTACAACATAAAGACATAAATATAGTGCTTTGAATATTCAGAGGAAGTCACACTTCTATTTACCTGGAAATGTTAGAAATATTTTGCACAGAGAAGTGTGATATTTGAAAGCTGCTTGCAAAGAACAATTAGGGGTTTTCAGGCAAAAAAGCATGTATATTAGAGGCACAAGTATTCCTGACAGGAAAAATGTACCTAAAGCAATTTTTTTGTTTTTGAAACGGAGTTTTGCTCTTGTTGCCCAGTCGTTGCCCAGGATGGAGTGCAATGTTGCAATCTTGGCTCACTGCAACCTCCACCTCCTGGGTTCAAGTGATTCTCTTGCTTCAGCCTCCTGAGTAGCTGGGATTACAGGCATGTACTACCACACCTGACTAATGTTCTGTTTTTAGTATAGACAGGGGTTTCTCCATGTTGGTCAAGGTGGTCTCGAATTCCCAAGCTCAGGTGATCTGCCCATCTTGGCCTCCCAAAGTGCTGGGATTACAGGCATGAGCCACCCCGCACGGCCAACATTTTTAATAGAAAATGAGTTCAGTTTGGCAGGAACACAAGGTACACAGTGAGGATAATGAGATGAGTCTTTTACCCCTAATTCACTAAGGAACTAACAGAAATCTTTCATCAAAATCAGTTTTTGAGGGTTTTCTTTAAGAAAGACTGTGCTTGGCCGGGCGTGGTGGCTCACGCCTGTAATCCCAGCACTTTGGGAGGCCGAGGCGGGTGGATCACGAGGTCAAGAGATCGAGACCATCCTGGTCAACATGGTGAAACCCCGTCTCTACTAAAACTACAAAAAATCAGCTGGGCATGGTGGCGCGTGCCTGTAATCCCAGCTACTCAGGAGGCTGAGGCAGGAGAATTGCCTGAACCCAGGAGGCGGAGGTTGCGGAGAGCCGAGATCGCGCCATTGCACTCCAGCCTGGGTAACAAGAGCAAAACTCCGTCTCAAAAAAAAAAAAAAAGAAAGACTGTGCTTATAGCAGTACAATGGTTACATTAAAGATGCAAGACAATTGGCATGGAAAAAGACTTCAGATGTGATAATTCCAAGCAATAAGTAATAATTAGGACATGGAAAGAATGAAAAAAAACAAAAAACAAAACAAAACAAAAACACAAGGTTCAGGAGATAATTCTGAGAAAGTAGGACAAGATACAGTAAGCAGTAGGAAGGGAGAAATTAGAGAAGAGAAAAAGTCAAAGATTATGCTAGTAGGAAGTAAGAACTGAATCCAATGACACTCTGGGTCTGAATATCTCTTAACCATAAAAGCTGTGTTCCACTATGCCAATAAAAAAAGAATCCAATTCCATTCTATACCAAGTCTCTGAGTATAAATTTAAACCATTCAATGCTCTTGTCTTGATAACTATGCTTCTAATCATATCTTATTATATGTGAATCATTAAAGCACATGACCCAAACTTGCAATTATATAGAGTAAAATTTGTTGAATTTTATTAATTTTCTTCTCAGTAACACAGAAAAATATACTAGGTCACTTTTTGAAAGCATGAAAATTGAATACGAATTCCTGTACTAAGAGAGTATGACATATTCTATTTTATGAAAAATAGGTTGAATACACTTTAAAACCTTTTGTATAGATGGTAACAGGATCAAGCAGAAGTTAAAAGCCATGAGCAAAACATCCAAAGACAGTTATGATAATTTAAAATACTTAGTTTTGTAAACTTGTTGAATGTCTAAGGATCATGTCTGTTTTAACTTGCCATACACAAGTACCAACTATAAAAATACTCATTTCCAGCCAACGGAAATGCACTAATTACACTTTTCAATGCTTGTTTCAAGTCTGAATTTAACTATCAACATAATCTTCCACTCAAAAATTATAAAGCCAATCCCAGCAGAGAAAATTATGATACATTCCTTAAGAAAATTAAATTGTGGAGATAGATCCAAGATGGACATTTAGGAACAGCTCAGGGATTGCAGCTCCCGGTGAAAGTGCAGAGTGTGAGTGGACGCCACATTTTTATTGCCCACAGACCAGGAGATTCCCAGGCGGAGGAGCCCCAGGGGTTGCCAGCGTGGCTGTTTTGGCCAGCGAGGCTGTTTGGTCGGTGCAGCTGCTTTGCCCTGGGCGGCTGCTTTGACCGTGCCCCAGCGCGGTGATTATCCATACAAAATACACTGGTCCGGGTGCCCTTTTAGCTGGTGATTGGAGCCCATTCATCTGATTAAAAAGGGGACTGAACAGGGAGCCACGCCAGGAGACTCCGGGGCAAAAAAAGCACCATGAATCTCAGCACTGCTGTTTAAGCCGGTGCAGTGAGTCGCCGCACGGGAAATCACACAGATCCCGGCGCCTTTTCAACAGGCAACTGGAACACCTGGGAGAGAGTCGACTGTTCAACTAAAAAAAAAAAAAAAAAAAAAAGGCTCTGAGGCAGGGAGACAGGTGATCAGGATCAGCTGGTCCCACCCCCACAAAAGAAGAGCAATCAGAAACTCTCTGGATTGAGAATTTCACAGCAAGCACAGATAAACCTGGGAAGGTCCAGCTCTGTGAGGGAGGGGCATCTGCCATTGAAGAGATACTCCACCACTACAGAGGTAGTCCACCATCGCTGAGGCAGCCTGCCGTTGCCAAGGCAACCGGCCATTGCTGAGGCAGCCTGCCATTGCCAAGGCAACCTGCCATTGCAGAGGCTGTCTGCCGTTGCCAAGGCAACCTGTCATTACAGAGAGAGTCCACCAATACAGAGGTGGGCTGCCATTGCCGAGGCAGTTCTAACTACACCTATATAAACAGGACTGCAGGGAAGGTGACACGGCAGCTGGGTGGAGCCCACAGTAGCTCAGCAAAGCCTCTGCAGGCAGACAGTGACTAGGCTGCCTCCTAACTGGGCAGGGCAGCCCTGGAAAAAAAAGGCAGCGGCACAACGGAAACTCATAAATAAAGCCCTAACTCCATGGGACAGAGCACCTGGGAACAAAAAGCAGTTTATGAGTTCTGCTGCAGCAGACCTAAACGTACCTGCCCAGCAGCTCTGAATGAACAATGGAGCTCACAGCTCAGCACCTGAGCTCCTATAAAGGACAGGCTGTCTCCTCAAGCAGCTCCCTGACCCCTGTATATCCAAAGAGTCACCTCATAAAGGAGAGATCAGACTGACATTTGGCAGGTATCCTTCTGGGACAAAAAGAGCAGAAGAAGAAACTGGTAGCAAGCCTTACTGTTCTGCAGCTGCTGCAGGTGATCCCCAGGCAAGCAGGGCCTGGAGTGGACCTCAGCAGTCCTACAGCAGAGGGGCCAGACTGTTAGAAGGAAAACTAAGAAACAGAAATAACTTCATCATCAACAAACAGAACATTCACTCAGAGATCCAATCTGAAAGTCAGCAACTACAAAGACGACAGGTGGATAAATCCACAAAGATGGGAAGAAACCAGCGCAAAAAAGGATGAAAACACCCGAAACCAGAACACCTCTCCTCCTACAAGGGATCACAACTCCTCACCAGCAAGGGAGCACGGCTGGATGGAGAACGAGTGTGATGAAATGACAGAATCAGGCTTTAGAAGGTGGGTAGTAAGAAACTTCTGTGAGCTAAAAGAACATGTTCTAACCCAATGCAAAGAAACTAAGAACCTTGAAAAAAAGATTTGATGTAATGCTGACGAGAATGGACAACTTAGAAAGGAATATAAGTGAATTCATGGAGCTGAAAAACACAAGAACTTCGTGAAGCATGCACAAGTTTCATCAGCCAAATTGACCAAGGAGAGGAAAGGATATCAGACGTCGAAGATCAACTCAATGAAATAAAACGAGAAGGCATGATTAGAGAAAAAAGGGTAAAAAGGAATGAACAAAGCCTCCAAGAAATGTGGGACTATGTGAAAAGACATAATCTACGTTTGATAGGTGTACCTGAATGCGACGAAGAGAATGAATCCAAGCTGGAAAATACTCTTCAGGATATTATCCAGGAAAACTTCCCCAACCTACCAAGGCAGGCCAATATTCAAGTCCAGGAAATACAGAGAACACCATAAAGATATTCATCAAGAAGAGCAACCCCAAGGCACATAATCCTCAGATTCACCAGGGTTGAAATGAAGGAGAAAATGCTAAGGGCAGCCAGAGAGAGAGGTCAGGTTACCCACAAAGGGAAGCCCATCAGACTCACAGTAGATCTCTCAGCAGAAACCCTACAAGCCAGAAGAGAGTGGGGGCCAATATTCAACATACTTAAAGAAAAGAACTTTCAACCCAGAATCACATATCCAGCCAAACTAAGCTTCATAAGTGAAGGAAAAATAAAATCCTTTGGGAACATGCAAGGACTCAGAGATTTTGTCACCACCAGGCCTACTTTACAAGAGAGCTCCTGAAAGAGGCTCTACACATAGAAAGGAACAACCAGTACCAGCCACTCCAAAAGCATACCAAATGGTACAACCAGTACCAGCCACTCCAAAAGCATACCAAATGGTAAAGAGCATCAACAGAATCAAGAATCTGCATCAACTAATGGGCAAAACTGCCAACTAGCATCAAAATGGCAGAATCAAATTTACACATAACAATATTAACCCTAAATGTAAATGGACTAAATGCCCCACTCAAAAGACACAGACTGGCAAATTGGATAAAATGCCAAAACCCATCAGTGTGCTGTATCCAGGAAACCCATTTCACATGCAAGGATACACAAAGGCTCAAAATAAAGGGATGGAGGAAGATTTACCAAGCAAATGGAGAGCAAAAAAAAAGCAGGAGTTGCAATTCTCATCTCAGATAAAATAGACTTTAAAGCAACAAAGATCAAAAGAGACAAAGAAGGACATTACATAATGGTAAAAGGATCAATGCAACAAGAAGAGCTAACGATCCTAAATATATATGCACCTAATACAGGAGCACCCAGATACATAAGACAAGTTCTTAATGATTTACAAAGAGACTTAGACTCCCACACAATAACAGTAGGGGACTTTAACAGTCCACTGTCAATATTAGATAGATCAACCAGACAGAAAATTAACAAGGATATCCACGACTTGAACTCAGACCTGGACCAAGCAAACCTAATAGACATTTACAGAACTCTCCACCCCAAATCCACAGAATATACATTCTTCTCAGCACCACATCACGCCTACTCTAAAACTGACCACATAATTGGAAGTAAATCACTCCTCAGCAAATGCAAAAGAACGGAAATCATAACTAACAGTCTCTCAGACCACAGTGCAATCAAATTAGAACTCAGAATTCAAAAACTAACTCAGAACTGCACAGCTTCATGGAAATTGAACAACTTGCTCTTGAATGTTGACTGGATAAACAATGAAATGAAGGCAGAAATAAAGGTGTTCTTCAAAACCAATGAAAATGAAGACAACATACCAGAATCTCTGGGAGACATTTAAAGCAGTCTCTAGAGGAAAATATATAGCAACAAGTGCCCACATGAGAAGCAAGGAGAGATCTAAAATTGACACTCTATCATCAAAATTGAAAGAGCTAGAAGAGCAAGATCAAAAAAACTCAAAACCTAGCAGAAGACAAGAAATAACTAAGATCAGAGCAGAACTGAAGGAGAACATTTTATTCAGCAATGAGAAATTACACTATTCAGTCAATAAGTTTTTACAACCTCAGATGAACCTCAACCTTCTGTAACTGGCTTCCTAAAAAGTTTGTGTAAATGACATTTTGGTAAATTGGATTGTTTTACTTGCACATAAGTAGATATTGTGTAGAGCAAATAACCACCTCAAAATCGGCTTTACAGTTTAAAGTTTTTATATTACGATGAAGTTCAAATTAATATATAATTCACATTCTCCTTAGTTGGAGCTCAGTATTAACCACATTCTTCAGGAGGGACTATAAAAACATTAGAATTTTTAATTTGAAAAGCCTGTAAAATTTTGGGCATGACGATCTAGTTTCTCTAAGTATAAAAGATTCAGGTTCAGCAGTGGTGGCTCTATAATATTTGTGCTTTGGGAGCCCGAGCTGAGGGGATTCCTTGATCCCAGGAGTTTGAGACAAATTTGGGCAACACAGGGAGACCCCATCTCTATAAAAACTAAAAAATCAGCTGAGTGTGGTGGCACATGCCTGTGGTCCTGGATACTGGAGAGGCTAAAACGGGAGGACTGATGGAGCCCAGGAGGCTGAGGCTGCAGTGAGCCATGACTGCGCCACTGCAATCTGCCTGAGTGACAGCATGAGACCTTATCTCAAACAAAAAAGAAAACAATTCAGAAGCTGATTCCATGGAGGCTCACTAAATCAAAGTTCACTTAACAGAATTTTAAATGTAACTTAGAAACTCACTCTGTAGAAACTGATCTTTTAAAATGTAGACTATGCTGACATCACCATCTTTATTACACCTATCTCTACTAGCAAGAACACCCAGCTCTTGTTTTGTGTGAAAGTCTAAATCAATTTTTCCACTACCACCACCACTGAATAACAGGCCTTAAATGAAGATAAAGGCCATCAGTTATCTAAACTATTAGGCATTTTTACAAAATGTGCAACACAAATATAATCTATTAATTTTGACCTCTGTCAGATATTCATAGGATTTGCATGCCCTAACAATCATTGTTCAGTGATTTGAACCCAGCTACATATATAGCTAAAACAGAAATCTCTATATGAACCCTATGTAAGGATTTAACAAATATTTACCGCAAGGCTGGCTTTCACCAGAAACCATGGTAGATGCTAGAATACTAAAAATGACATGTTATTATCTGGTGAAGACAGACATCCACCAAAATTACCTTGAATGCAGTTATAGAAACATTAAGTGAAAAACATAACTAAACTATTAAAGCCTCTAGAATCACTATATTAACTTTAGAATAATATAATGAGTCAAATAATCAAAGTTGCAGCCACTGCATTATACATTTATTTTATATTTTAAGGCACTTAATTCAATAATGGAATAATATTCTTAAATGAACAAAACAGATGTTAATTATAATTCATTTCATTACTTTTCCTATACCTCCCTATTTCCTAAAATTCCTACATACAATCTTAGATGGTTTCTTACATGGCTATAGTCAGAGGCCATAAGATTTTCTTCAGTGTTCCATATGCCCATAAAAGAGAAAAACCAGAAAATATGATTCATTTAACATTGTTTGCTTTACCAAGAAGTTAACTACAACACATATTTGATTAAACAGGAATATCTGCATAAAGGTATTATTTTTTGACCACACGTTTAACACAATGTACAATGGGGCAAGTGTCCTAAAGATTAGCTAACATAACTGCATAGTAATATTAAAGGCTTTAATTCTAATATTTTTTATAATTTGGCATTATTTTACACAAATGAAGATACCCATAGCACATGACCAAACAATGTAACTCCTAGACAATGCTCACAGCAGCATTATTCCAGCAGCAAAAACAAAAATAAAACTCAAATGTCCACCAAGAGAAGAATAAGTATTCATATAATACATATAGCAATAAAAATGAAAGTCACAGAAATAAACAAACATTATGCCATTTATACAAAATTGAGAAACATACAAAATTAACATTTCACTTAGAGGTACATATGTATACAAAATTCCAATAATCACTTGAGAGGGAAAGGGTTCTTAGGGGCCTTCTAAAGTGTAGGCAATATTCTATATCTTAGGCTGGCTGATGAGTACCAAGATATTTATATTATCCTTTTACCTTATAAATACAGATTTATGTATTTTTGTAGTATAAAATACTTCATATTTTTAAAAAAGTAAAAATGTTAAAACTTCAAAAATGAAGACTATTTATGTATAACAATGAAATTAGTATAAAAAAGTATAAAAAGAAAATGTTATCTTTCAGTGCCCTATATAATCAGTATTAATAATCTAAAGGGCCATAATCCTAGTATGAAAAAAATAAACTTTGACACAACATCTGAACATCTGTTTCATGGCACTCCAAGTTAGACAAGGGTGAGTATGTTAGCCACTTAATTCTGCCTCTTCATCCTTCATCTCTACTTAGATTTTTCTTTATATTTGGATTTCTTTGGACTTCCGCTTCAGTCTCTTTTTACTCCTTTCTCTTTCATAAAGATGTTTGGCATTTGGATTTGTGACTACTACTATAATGGCCATCCCTCTCTTGAGATCAGCTACAGCTTCAGTTCTGAGTTCGGTCTCTCTTTTTACTCTTTTGTTTCCTCCAACAGCTTTCTACTGTTTCATAGTGACCAAACTCCCATTCTCTATAGATATCAGGATTAGTATTTTTAATTGGTATGTAGTCCTTTTCTTCTTTTTCTTCAGAGCAGTGATGGGTTTTCTTCTTGTGTTTTTTACTTCTGTGTGAATGACTTGACTTTGAGTCTTCTGCCTGCTCATCCAGTATAACATCATATTTTGCCTTATGTGTGAGCTTCATTTATCTTTCAGAACCAAATTAGATGGTTTATCCCATTCCTTTTTATACTCCTTTAAATCACTCTTGGTGTACTTCCCACTTTTTTCTTCCATTTAACCTTTTGTAACAGACTGGCCACAATCCATGTTTTCTTCTATTATCTACAAGTACATGTCCATTTTGAAGAAGACTTTCTCACAATCTTCTTCCTTTTTAAATTCAATAAAAGCATACATCTGTAATCCCAGCACTTTGGGAGGTTGAGGCAAATCACCTGAGGTCAGGAGTTTGAGACCAGCCTGAACAGCATGGCAAAACGCCATCTCTACTAAAAATACAAAAATTAGCTGGGCATGGTGACACCCACCTGTAGTCCCAGCTACTTGGGAGGCTGAGGCAGGAGAATCACTTGAACCTGGGAGGCAGAGGCTGCACTAAGCTGAGATCGTGCCACTGCACTCCAGCCTAGGAAGCAGAGTAAAACTCTGTCTCCAAAAAAAAAAAAAAAAAAAAAAAAGCATAAAAGAGGATTTATCCTATCTTATAATCCCAGATAACTTCGCAACTTCTTACTGGACCAAATTTAGAGAATATTATTTCCATATCCTCATCTGTGGCCACTAGATTCAATTTACACAAACAGCAGATTCTCTCGAGATTTAATATTTGCATCAGGTAGGTCTCCTACCAACTCTAAAAGCATAGCCTGAGTTTTGGCCTCTTTTTCTGCCTTTATTTCTTCTACTTCTTCAGCTGATCTTCCTTGGAAATCACCAATTTCCTCATCTGCTCCAATTCTAGAACTCTTTAATTGTTCCCTTACAGGTTCTGGGGATCCATCAGGGATTAATAAATCAGGAGTGTCATTAAAATAGATCATCTAAAATCACTGTATAATTTATTCTGATATCCTGCGATGATACAGAGTTCTTGTCAACAAAGGTCTCATCAATTTTCTTAATTATATCCATGCCTTCTGGCACCTCACCAAATACTGTACAGACATTATCAAGGTAATTTAGATTTTTTTCCTGTAGTGATAAGAAACTGAGACCCATGATGATCACTGTCATTATTCATGATGAACAGTGTGCCTTTCTTCTTGTGCTCAATTCTTGAGACTTTTTCTGTCTCAAAAAAGCTTGCTTGATCACCGTACAACTGGCCAAAAATAGACTCTCCTGAATGACCAATCCCTGTAGGATCACCGATTTGTATAAAATTTCTCTGTACACTGTGAATAAGGCAATAATTGTAATATTTTATGTTGCACAATTCCAAGAAATTAAAGCAGATGAGTACCTTCTAGATGCTTGGCACTGCCATCAAAAATGCCATTTAACCGTGGTACCTGCTCTCAAAAGGTTCACAGTCACAAGGCTGCTGTTCAGTGTACAAGTCGACAGCCACGTTGATGATAGTGGTCTCCAGTAGAACTGCCATGTCACCCACTCCTCCTTGGCTATAAGCTCTGGGGAGGTCGCTAATATTTCTTTAAAGTAAAAACAAAAGTCAATAGTAATTGAAAATAGGTAAAGTCTGATTATAAGAAAGAAAAATAGGGCTGGACCCAGTGACTCACACCTGTAATCCCAGCACACTGGAAGGCCAAAGCAGGCAGATCACTTGAGACCAGGAGTTTGAAACCCCATCTCTTTTAAATATACAAAAATTAGACAGGTGTGATGGCTCACATCTGTGGTCCCAGCTATTTGGGAGGCTAGCACAGGGGAATCACTTGAACCTGGGAGGCAGATGTTGCAGTGAGCCAAGATCATGCCACTGTACTCCAGCCTCGGTGACAGAGCAAATCCTGCCTTATCAAGCAGGGTCTGGAGTGGACCTCCAGCAGTCCTATGGCAAAGGGGCCTGACTGTTACAAGGAAAACTAAGCAACAAAAAGAAATAACTTCATCATCAATGAAAAGGACGTCCACTCAGAGACCCCATCTGAAAGTCACCAACTACAAAGACCACAGGTAGATAAATACACAAAGATGTGAAGAAACCAGCACAAAAAGGATGAAAACACCTAAAACCAGAATGCCTCTCCTCCTCCAACGGATCACAACTCCTCACCAGAAAGGGAACAAGGCTGGATGGAGAATGAGTCTCATGAATTGACAGAAACAGGTTTCAGAAGGTGGGTAATAACAAACTTCTCTGAGCTACAAGAACATATCCTAACCCAATGCAAAGAAACTAAGAACCTTGAAAAAAGGCTTGACGAAATGCTAATGAGAATAAACAGCTTAGAGAGGAATATAAATGAACTGATGGAGCTGAAAAAGACAACACGAGAACTTCACAAAGCACAAGTTTCAATAGCTGAATAGACCAAGCAGAAGAAAGGATATCAGAGAATAAAGATCAATTCAATGAAATAAAACGAGAAGGCAAGATTAGAGAAAAAAGAGTGAAAAGAAATGAGCAAAGCCTCCAAGAAATATGGAATTACGTGAAAGACCTAATCTACTTTTGATAGGTGTACGTGAATGTGACGGAAAGAATGAATCCAAGTTGGAAAACACTCTTCAGGATATTATCCAGGAGAACTTCCGCAACATAACAAGGAAGGCCAATATTCAAGTCCAGGAAATACAGAGAACACCACAAAGATGTTCCTCCAGAAGAGCAACCCCAAGGCACATAATCCTCAGATTCACCAGGGCTGAAATGAAGGAAAAATACTAAGGGCAGCCAGAGAGAAAGGTTGGGTTACCCATGAAGGGAAGCCCACCAGACTCACAGGGGATCTCTCAGCAGAAACCCTATAAGCCAGAAGAGAGTGGGGGTCAATATTCAACATTCTTAAAGAAAAGAACTTTCAACCTAGAATTTCATATCCAGCCAAACTAAGCTTCATAAGCAAAGGAGAAATGAAATCCTTTATGAACAAGCGATTGCTCAGAGATTTCATCACCACCAGGCTTGCTTTAAAAGAGCTCCTGAAAGAAGCACTAAACATAGAAAGGAACAACCAGTACCACTCCAAAAATGTACCAAATGGTAAAGAGCATCAAAACAATGAAGAAACTGTGTCAACTAATGGGTAAAAGCACCTAGCATCAAAATGGCAGAATCAAATTAACATATAACAATATTATCCTTAAATGTAAATGGACTAAATGCCCCAAAGAACACAGACTGGCAAATTGGATAAAAAGTTCAAAACCCATCGATGTGCAGTATCCAGGAAACCCATTGATGTGTAGTATCCAGGAAAACCATCTCACATGCAGGGATATACATAGGCTTAAAATAAAGGGATAGAAGAAGATTTACCAAGCAAATGGAGAGCAAAAAAAAGCAGGACTGGCAGTCCTAGTATTTGATAAAACAGACTTTAAACCAACAAAGATGAAAAGAGACAATGAAGGGCATTACATAATGGTAAAAGGATCAATGCAACAAGAAGGGCTAATGATCCTAAATATATATGCACCAACATAGGACCACCCAGATACATAAAGCAAGTTCTTAATGACCTACAAAGAGACTTGGACTCCCACACAATAATAGTGAGAGACTTTAACAATCCACTGTCAATATTAGATAGATCAACAGACAGAAAATTAACAAGCATATCCAGGACTTGAACTCAGACCTGGACCAAGCAAACCTAATAGACATTTACAGAACTCTCCACCCCAAATCCACAGAATATACATTCTTCTCAACACGAAATCACACCTACTCTAAAACTGACCACATAATTGGAAGTAAATCACTCCTCAGCAAATACAAAAGAATGGAAATCATAACAAACAGTCTCTCAGACTATAGTGCAATCAAATTAGAACTCAGAATTCAGAAACTAACTGAGAACTGCACAACTTCATGGAAACTGAACAACTGGCTCTTGAAAGCTGACTGGATAAACAATGAAATGAAGGCAGAAATAAAGATGTTCTTCGAAACCAATGAGAACGAAGACACAACGTACCAGAATCTCTGGGACACCTTTAAAGCAGTGTTGAGAGGGAAATTTACAGCAATAAATGCCCACATGAGAAGCAAGGAAAGATCGAAAATAGATACCCTATCATCAAAATTGAAAGAGCTAGAGGGGAAAGATCAAAAAAACTCAAAAGCTAGCATTAGATAAGAAATAAGTAAGATCAGAGCAGAACTGAAGGAGAGAGAGACACAAAAATTCCTTCAAAAAAATCAATAAATCCAGGAGCTGGTTTTTTGAAAAGATCAACAAAATAGACCACTAGCCAGATTAATAAAAAAGGAAACATAGAAGAATCAAACAGATGCAATAAAAAACGATAAGGGGATATCACCACAGATTCCACAGAAATAAAAACCACCATCAGAGATTACTACAAACAACTCTATGCACATAAACCAGTAAACCTGGAAGAAATGGATAAATTCCTGGACACTTGCAGACTCCCAAGCCTAAACCAGGAAGAAGTCGAAACTCTGAACAGACCAATAACAAGGGCTGAAGTTGAGGCAGCAATTAAGAGCCTACCAACCAAAAAAAGTCCAGGTCCAGATGGGTTCACAGGTGAATTCTACCAGACATACAAAGGGGAGCTGGTACCACTCCTTCTGAAACTATTCTAAACAATCCAAAAAGAGGGAATCCTTCCCAAATCATTTTATGAGACCAACATCATCCTGTTACCAAAACCTGGCAGAGAGTCAACAAGAAAGGAAAACTTCAGGGCAATATCCATGATGAACATAGAGGCAAAAATGTTCAATAAAATAACTGGCAAAGCGATTGCAACAGCACATCGAAAAGCTTATCCATCACTATCAAGTAGGCTTCAATTCGGGGATGCAAGGCTGGATCAACATACACAAGTCTATAAACGTAATTCACCACATTAACAGAACCAAAGACAAAAACCATGTGATTATCTCAATTGATGCAGAGAAGGCCTTTGACAAAATTCAACAGCCCTTTATGCTAAAACCTCTCAATAAACTAGGTATTGACGGAACTTATCTCAAAATAATAAAAGCTATTTACAGCAAACCCGCAGCCAATATCATACTGAATTGGCAAAAGTTGGAAGCATTCCCTTTGAAATCTGGCACTAGACAAGGATGCCTGCTCTCACCACTCCTATTCAATATAGACTGGAAGTTCTAGCCAGAGCAATCAGGCAAGAAAAAGAAATAAAGGGTATTCAATTAGGAAAGGAGGAAGTCAAATTGTCTCTATTTGCAGACAACATGATTGTATATTTAGAAGACCCTATTGTCTCAGCCCCAAATCATCTGAAACTGATAAGCAACTTCAGCAGAGTCTCAGGATACAAAATCAATGTGCGAAAATCACAAGCATTCCTATACACCAGTAACAGACTTAAAGAGAGCCAAATCAAGAATGAACTGCCATTCAAAATTGCTACAAAAAGAATAAAATACCTAGGAATACAATTAACAAAGGATTTAAAGGACCTCTTCAAGGAGAGCTATACACCACTGCTTGACGAAATAAGAGAGAACACAGACAGATGGAGAAACATTCCATGCTCATGGTTAGGAAGAATCAATATCATGAAAATGGCCATACTGCCCAAAGTAATTTATAGATTCAATGCTATCCCCATCAAGGTACCAACGACCTTCTTCACAGAACTGGAAAAAACCACCTTAAACTTCATATGGAAGCAAAAGGGAGCCCGCATAGCCAAGTCAATTCTAAGCAAAAAGAACAAAGCGGAAGGCATCATCCTACCTGACTTCAAACTATACTACAAGGTACAGTAATCAAAACAACATGGTACTGGTACCAAAACAGATATAGACCAATGGAACAGAACAGAGTCCTCAGAGGCAACACCACACATCTACAACTATCTGATCTTTGACAAACCTGAGAAAAACAAGCAATGGGGAAAGGATTCCCTGTTTAATAAATGGTATTGGGAAAATTGGCTAGCCAAGTGCAGAAAGCAGAAACTGGACCCCTTCCTGATACCTTACACTAAAATTAACTCCAGATGGATTAAAGACTTAAACATAAGACCTAACACCATAAAAACCCTAGAAGAAAATTTAGGCAAAACCATTCAGGACATTGGCATAGGCAAGGACTTCATGACTAAAACACCAAAAGCATTGGCAACAAAAGCCAAAATAGACATGGGATCTAATTAAACTCCAGAGCTTCTGCACAGGAAAAGAAACAATCATTAGAGTGAACCGGCAACCAACAGAATGGGAAAAAATGTTTGCAATCTACCCATCAGGCAAAGGATTTATATCCAAAATCTACAAAGAAGTAAAAAAGATTTACAAGAAAAAAACAAGCCCATTCAAAAGTGGACAAAGGATATGAATAGACACTTTTCAAAAGAAGACATATATGAAGCCAATAAACATATGAAAAAATGCTCATCATCACTGGTCATTAGAGAAATGCAAATCAAAACTACATTGAGATACCATCTCACGCCAGTTAGAATGGTGATCATTAAAAAGTCTGGAGACAACAGATGCTGGAGAGGATGCAGCGAAACAGGAAGACTTTTACACCGTTGGTGGGAGCGTAAATTAGTTCAACCATTGTGGAAGACAGTGTGGCAATTCCTCAAGGACCTAGAAATAGAAATTCCATTTGACCCAGCAATCCCATTACTGGGTGTATATCCAAAGAATTATAAATCGTTTTTTTATAAAGACACATGCACACATACGTCCACTGCAGCACTGTTTACAATAGCAAAGACTTGGAACCAACCCAAATGTCCATCTATGATAGACTGGACAGGGAAAATGTGGCATAGATACACCATGGAAAACTATGCAGCCATAAAAATCGATGAGTTCGTGTCCTTTGTAGGGACATGGATAATCTGGAAACCATCATTCTCGGCAAACTGAAACAAGAACAGAAAATCAAACACCGCCATGTTCTCACTCATAGGAGAGTGTTGAACAATGAGAACACATGGACACAGGGAGGGGGGCATCACACACTGAGGCCTGTTCGGGGGGACTAGGGGAGAGACAGTAGGGGGTAGGGAGTTGGGGAGGGATAACATGGGGAGAAATGCCAGAAATAGGTGATGGGGATGGAGGCAGCAAACCGCATTGCCATGTATGTACCTATACAACAATACTGCACGTTCTTCACATGTACCCCAGAACCTAAAGTGCAATAAAATACATATATATATATATATGCTGCCTTAAAAAAAAGAGAGCGAGAGAAAAGAAAAGAAAGAAAAATGGGTCAGTGTGCCTTCAACCAAGATTTCAGGTAAATGGTGATTATAACACCTGAAAAGTTTGTTACTTTCCATTCTAGCTCAGTAACAACAAACATTTAGCCAAAGCCAAGTCCTCCTTATCTCAACAGCCTCACAAGCCATCACTGCCCAAGATTACTACACAACATTATTACTACATTACAAGAAGCCACATCCAGTAATACAGTTCAGACTTCTGCACGAATATATACATGTGCATAGAAAAGGCCAGTGACATCATCCTAGGCCAAACTATAGTATAATATTATAATACGTACAGGCAGCAAGATACATTAGATCTAAGTAGGTTATAGAAACTACAGGATTAAACTATTAATATTTTAAGTTTCATCTAATGATAGAAAAAGACATATAAACAGAGTGGCAACTTCAAAACAAAACACCAGAAAAAGCTCAAGGTAAGTCAGAAATAAATAATTAATATATAAAATCCAAAGCTCAGTGAGAATAGTATATTTCTGAACAGGGATAATTCATTTAAAATCTGCTAAGAATTTGACCCACTATTTGTTACCCAAAAAGATACAAAGTGAGCAAATGCAATTGTCTGAATAAGTTTTTTTTTTTTTTTTTTCCAAATAATAGGTCACTCTGGCATGTAAAGTATTAATAGACCTTTAAAATACACTTGTTAAGCTATATAATCAAAATATTACAGAATACTATAGCCTTTTTCAAAAATCTAATTTCTGAGCACAGTCTAAATCATCACTTTTGCAATACTACTGAAGCTGCATTTAGCAATGTTTGCCAACACCAGTTTAGTAAGTCCTAGACACTTTAGTGGTCTGACTTAAAAGCAGGAAGAGGACAGTTGATTGATTCTTTTAGGGATAATGTGTCAGAGTAACTCCAAGAATACTTTAGAAGAAAGAAAATGACATAGAACTTCAAAAGATATTGTAAATATATTTTGTTTATGATTAGCTAACATATAAACCAATCTATATTTTACTATGATATTTTTGTATCTTCATGGAAAGATCACAAGTTTGTATGAAGAATAGCAAAGTTTCCATATGGCTAGACTTCATGTAACCCTGAGCCACGGGGTTCTACTGCTTGTATTATCTTCTAAGACACCAGCATTACACTTCACTAATTCAACGTATAACTGATATATTTAAACAGAAAAGTAAATATAATTATAGAAGAAATGTTATAAGAAACTTTATCCATCACAAAGATTCTATATAATACTTTTAATATCCTAACAACAAATACAATATCTAATGTTACCTATAAAAGAGAATCATTTCCACATTGACTACTATGCAGAACTTACGGTAAGCACAAATGACACTAAAAAACGTCCAAACACCCTGGAAGAAATTATTAAAATAGAGATTAAAATTTCTTTTCTATATTACATCAACAAACCTAAAAGAAGTGAAAGGGCCAAGCAGATATAAATAATATTATTTTTAAGGCAGTGTGCCTTGCTTTGCCATGACAATGTTGTATAAAAAGATACTATGTTAAAAGTTGCTAAAATATGAAAGGATGATAAATGTAGAGAATCATATGATGGGGCTGAAGGTAGCCTTATAATACTTTATTATATATTGGCAGAGTTTTTAAAGTTTACATCGCCAAATATGAAAATACACAAAAGAGACCTTATTCTACCCAGATTTTGAAATTTTATGTGAAAGGAAGTTTTTAAAAATCAAATGCTAAATTCTGTCTTAACAAAGTGATAGGTCCTTTAGGGACCAAGGGAAAGGCCCAATGATGGCATAATTACTGGGGATAGCTGCAGCTATTTTAAGTTTCATGCACCCTAGGGTCTAGTCCCATTTAGCTTTCTCTTCCTTCCTCATGCCCCAAAGCTATATTTAGCCTTTCTATGACTTAACCATATAAGCAGTGGGACAATACATTGTGCATACTTTCTTGCCCCATAAGTAACTGGGTTCCAAAAACAACTTTCAGCTATCTTGAAGTCAGGACTTAGAGCATTACAAGGGCCCTGTGCATGCTGCCTGATCTTGGGCAAATTACTTAACTTCGCAGGACCTCATTTCCTCATTTGTGAAAAGAAGTTAATAAAATCACCTTAGATTGAATTCTACCAAAGATTAGTAGTTGGCATAAAAGCTCAATAAGTAAACACTTCAAGAATCATCTAATCTAATAAACTTTCTTTTCCTCTCAATAGCAGAATCTTCTCCCTAAACAACTAAAACTTTACAAGCCTATCCCCTTAATTTTAAAGATATAGAAGATAAGATGCAGAGTTAGTGGCTTGCCGTAAGTCGAATGTCAAAACTGAAAAGAGAACCCAAGTTTTCTTGACTCCAAATCTAGTATTTCCCAGGATACATTTATGTCTCTTAAGACATGTCTATGGAACCATTTGGAAAACAATTACTTTGGCCTTTCATTTGATAATTCTAGAGAAAACAGCCAGGTTTACTATCAAGGACTAATTCTGTCAAACATGCTTTGCTCCGCCTTCATCAGAAAAACAGCAAATAACCCCAAAAGCAAATTTATAGAATCATTTATGCTGCAACTCTAGTCAGTCAATACTCATTCAGTCTTATACTCAACATCATCTATAGTAATCATTTTTATGTATATAAATTATCAATAAGTTATTAATAAAGCTAATCAAGCCACAAGGAGTTCATTTATGTCTTGTTCACTATGCTTAACCATTAAGTGTGTAATAATGTTAGAAAATGTTTCATCAGAAAGTTACTTTTTTAGTAATGTAAAAGTTAAAATTAGCTATAGGGACTATCCACAAAAGTTCTCTTTATGGCCACACAGGATAAATAAGGAATTATTACTGTCAGTAGGTAATAAGTATTTGATCTTCAGTAACACTAGACAGGAAGTTGTAGCAGTTTTTGCCTTTTCATTATGAAACACATCTAGATAGTTGGTGGATTTCTTAACTTTTTTGTTTTTTTGAGACAGCGCCTCACTCTAGCACCCAGGCTGGAGTGCAGTAGGGTGACCTCAGTTCACTGTAACCTCTGCCTCCCGCACTCAAGTGATCCTCCTGCCTTAGCCTCCTGAGTAGTTGGAACTATAGGAGTGTGCCACCATGCCCAGGCTTATTTTCATATTTTGTGTAGAGACAAGGTCTTGTTATGTTCCCCAGGCTGGTCTTGAAACCCTAAACTCAAGCCATCTGCGTGCCTCAGCTTCCCAAAGTGCTAGGATTATAGGTGTGAACCACTGTGCCCGGCAGGATTTCTTAACAATTCTAATAACCTGGCAGACAATTTTGCCACACAACCATGGGTTACTAGTTTCTTTTCTTTTCTTTTTTTTTTTGGGGGTGGGGGACAGAGTTTCACTCTTGTTGCCCAAGCTAAAGTGCAATGGCACAATCTCCGCTCACTGCAATCTCTGCCTCCCAGGTTCAAGCGATTCTCCTAACTCAGCCACCCAAGTAGCATGCCACCACATCTGCTAGTTTCTTGTATTTTTAGTAGAAACAGCATTTTGCCATGTTACCCAGCCTGGTCTCAAACTCCTGACCTCAGATGATCTACACGCCTCAGCCTTCCAAAGTGCTGGGATTATAGGTGTGAGACACCACACTCAGCCTCCTTTTTTTTTTTTATTTTTAGATGAAGTCTTATTCTGTTTCCCAGACTGGAGTGCAGCGGTGTGGTCTCAGCTCACTGCAACCTTCACCTCCCAGGTAAAAGCGATTTGCATGCCTCAGCCTCCTGAGTAGCTGGGATTACAGGTGCATGCCACCACATCAGGCTAATTTAGTATTTTTAGTAGAGAATGGGGTTTCACCATGTTGGCCAGGCTGTTCTCGAACTCCTGACCTCAAGTGATCCTCCCACTACAGCCTCCCAAAGTGCTGGGATTACAGGGTGAGCCACTGCACCAGGCCCACTAGCTTCTTTAAATCATCACTATTTTTGGTCAGCCATCATTAAGGTGCAGTATGGTAGACTTCATTAAGTTACATACGTACACAGTTCACCCCACAAACTGCAGGCTCTTGGAAGTCTGTTGTCTTTTGGGAGGGATGAATCAACCTAGTGCCAGCTGTTGGGACAATCACTTGAGACCTGTCTCTTTAGTGATTCCTGAAGCCTTCATCCATTTAGCACCATATGTAATTAACTTTTAACATTCATGAACAGCAAAAAGGTGAAAAAAGCACTTCTATTAACTATAATATAATTTGAGGACAGTACAGATTCTGATTACATGTAAGAAAGGCCAGATACAATCATGTTCTTATCTTCAGAAACAAGGATTTCTCTCTCTCTTCCTCAGGAACAAGGATGTCTCTCTCTGTCGTGCTCTCTCTCTCTCTCTCTCACATACACACACACACACACACACACACACACACACACACACACACAACTTTATGCAAGAAAGAAATGAAGAAATATGGCCAATCCATCTACATTTTAGTCACACTCAACAAACTAGGTCTCACATTTTTAGACATTCTGAAAATGTCAGATCATATCCCAGCACAGCGTAATAGTGTCATGGAAACAAAAGAAAACCAATTCCTTTGTCATTCTTTCAGCTCAGAAACCAAGCTGATCATCAACATCAGAGTCTTTTTGAGTTAGGGGCAACAGGAAAGTCTCATGGTATGAACTTTGGATCTGGAATGAAACATCATATCCTAAATCCTTGCTGAATCAAAGTATACTTTGCTTAGCATATAGTTAGCACACAAGTAGATGTTTTCTTCCTTTCTACCTACAACTAGAGACATAGCATAATATAGGGAAAGTTACTGAGGTATTCAGGAACTTGCCTCTTGGTATGTGCCTCAATAACATTCACTTGGAATAAACAACACTGCTTAAAGATATCTGTCATCCTTGTTCATACTACAGTGAAATACTTTTCCACAATTTGTTCATAAGATCCTCAGATTGTTCAGAATTACTGCTAATCCATTATAATTTGTTCTTCAGAATAAGCACAAAAATTCTTCCAGACTAGTTAAATGTTGAGTCAACTCATGGTCACTTCCAAGGGTCCAGATGAAGAGTAGAGGGAAACACAGGTAGTATCTGCTTTTCCATTAGTTCCCTAGGCTTTCTATATCAATATATGAGTACTTGTGTTCTCTTTCCTCCACTTACTTTTGGCAGAGACCAGCAGTTAGATAAATTCAACCTGTTGTTAAAATAATTAAACAGCATATAGCACAGAAAGAGTGTCAGTGATTTGTCTTCTTAGACACTTAATAAGAGAATAAATTATATACTGAAGACAAAAAGCAGTGCCAGATACAGGCCTAGGACAGAGGCTACCAAAAAGTCTATCTTGGTGATGTCTGGAAATATTAAGCTCTGGAGAAAAGAGCAGACTAAAATTAAGAATAACTAAGTCATTAGAATATACTCTTTGGCAGATTATTAACTGCCTGTGAACGTTTTAATAAAACAGACTTTTAGAATTTTTAAAAATTTCAGACTTAAGGAAAACCTTCTCTAGACTAGCCATTTGTTGAACATTGTAATTTATTTCCATTCTATTCACTACCATGGAGCCCAGTTACTCCTTTTATTTTTTTATTCACATGTAGTCTGACTTATCACAAGTAAAATAAAAATCACAAGCGTGCCATTATCCTTCAACATTTCCCCAAAGTACAAATCCTAATTTGCATTAAGTCCTTGCAGAAAAGTAAACTGCAGTGAAATGTCCTTCTGTAAAATGTACTGTAATTAATAAAATGATTTCCAATTGAATATATAGACAAAGAACTTTACATACAGTTAAAAACTGACTAAGGTGATTTATATGTCCTAGCTATTTAATATTCAAAATGCTTAGAATAACAGTTATTTGGGAGGAACATAATCTTTGAACATAAGACAGTAGATTTTGATTAAATAACTGTAAATTCATTTATCTATTTTGCTATTCACTCATTGATCTAGATATTTTAGGCACCATGAGATAACTGATGGAAAAAATCAGTTCTGTAAATAATGAACACTGCTGCTCTCTAGTATAGTTCTCTGAGAATTAAAATCTTTTCCAAAAGTCAGACCTGTCTCTTTAGAAAAAAATAAAAACTTTAACGCATTTTCACTCAGTGGAAGAAAGCTTTGAAACAAGTTTCTATAAGCACTCTAAGAAAATTAATTAATTTTAAAATGGAAAGGGAGGATCTTAATTTCCAAGAATATCAGCCTGAGAATAAACTTTATAGAAAGAGAATATCTGAGTAGCTCTAAAAAGAGAAAAAATTATTAAAATTTTCTGTATTCCACTGAGCTCAGTATAAAAATGACTTAAAAAGATAAATTTAAGGAAAAGATAAAAACTGAAGGCAAATGAATTAACACATAGGCAAACTTACACTGCATGCAGTTATTTAACATTATATTCTGGCTGGCTTTGTATTATCTTTTAGAATAGAATCATAACTTATTTATGTATAAAACAATGAGGCTCTCAAGATGCTCATGAAAAAGTCTAATGAAATTTCACTCTAGAGTTAGCAATCTGTTAGAGTATCAGACCTAAATAAACCTGATATGTTAAATTAGGAACCAACGCATGCTATTTTTCATAACAGGTGCTATATAAATTACAAGCTCTTCCATGTTTTGTTATTAGATTTGGTACAGTTAAAGATAAGCTGTATTCTCTAACCAGACTACTCTAAATATGACTGTTTTTACATCTTTTAGAACTTATAATTCATCCTAATGCTCTAGCTTTACAAAAAAAAAAAAAGGTTTGCATTTCCTACTTTCTATCTTGCACAGTAAAACTGTGAGTATTTGTACTATGTTTAAATCCATGGGTTCTGCTCTGTGAGGTTTCAAAAAGAAGCAACTTTATTATATATTTTTTTGGTTGTTACTAATAATTTAGTTTAAAGATCATTAATTTTAACACTAACATCCTGCTTCTTCTCATCTGAGTTGCTCTATTTATCTCAAAGGTAGACTTTGTGTATTACCATTACAAAAAAACAACTATTTGCATAATACTTTATGATTTTACATCTATTACAAACACATCACAGGGAGCCTGAGGATTCATTCAGCAGCCTGTCATTCACCACTTCAAGACCCTTCAGACCAAAACAAGAGAGAGGATGACATTTTACTAATGGCAAAGGTACAGAAATGAATGTAAATAACAAGACTTGAAGTTTTTTAAAAATACAAAAGAAAAAAAAAAAACAAACAGAAAACGATCCATGAGCACAAACAAAACAGTTTCAATTTGTAAAACTCCATGTCCTCTATATGGAGCAAGGTGTCTGGCGATTTATGTATTTTCTACTATAGTAACTATTTAAATTATTTAAAACTATGTTACAAAAATAAAGGGAACTACCATCTTTTCCTGGGTTGTATAAATTAACATTATAATAATATTAAAACTGCCTATTCCTATTTATAGAATTCAGCTTTTCCTCAGCATTGTGAAACAATCTGAATATCAATTTTCTTATTACTCTAGTTCTAGTCCTACAAACATACACATTATGAATGCTTAAGAGGCAGATAATCATATAATGTATTTAGAAACTGTGTTGTTTCACAATTTCTTGGTAAAAAAA
This sequence comes from Sapajus apella, assembly GCF_009761245.1. Lineage (NCBI taxonomy): Eukaryota > Metazoa > Chordata > Mammalia > Primates > Cebidae > Sapajus > Sapajus apella. The sequence goes on from NW_022436959.1 coordinate 29,252,567, forward strand.
TCATAAAAACATTTTTAAGCTACTATATTTTCTCCTATAATCATCACTCAGATAAAATGCATGAAATACTGAATGCTCAGTTATGTCACCTCTAGTCCAAATGCCCATAGCATTTGCAGTTTTCCATAAACAATATGCCTCTATACTAAATACACACTCCTTGAGCCATCAACTACTTAATGTTTCAAAATATAGTTCAAAATGCAGTTTTAACATCGTCTTGCACACGCACACACACACACACACACACGAAGTGTGCAGAAAAAGGAGGAGGTAGAGAGCAGAGGAAGAAATGGAGCATGTTGTTGTTTTTCATTCATGCAGTATAGTGATGTCAGTGTCTGCAGCAGCAGTGGCAGCAGCAGGAGCCTTGACCAGTGGAGGCTAAAAACCAATCAAGTCAGAATCTTACAGCATTCAAAAGAAACTGAGAAGATAACCATTTGAAAAATTAAATCAACTCTTCAGATAATGGATTTTAACTAGCTAAGGAAACAGAATAGATTATAGTAGGATAGTTTTAATTTGGGTAGGGAGGGAAAAGGCGGACAGGGAGAAGTAACATAGGAGTGATATAACCAGGGAACTGGGGGCACAGGAGCCCGCATTCAAAAATCACTTCAATATAAGAAATTGACAAAACCACCGGGTGTTTAAAACAGTAGAAAAATATCTTTAGCAAAGAAAGCCCTTCCATTCCCAACACAAGCTCTCTGACACTGCAAATCTGTCTGCTCCACAACCAGACTCAGAAAAGTGTTTTCATCATGATTGCATTAAAATTGCATTGAACTCGGATGTGCCATACTACAACAAAGAGAATAGCTTAAGCCAGATCACAAATTTCATTAAAACTGCTTGATGATGGAGCATGTAATTCCTAAGCAGTTAAGTCTTTTGAAGGATGCAGAAAAACAACTTGTATTATTATCTGTTGTAAGATGTTAGTGTTTATATACGAAAGGGGAGGAGGTACTACATGGCCATTATGTTGTTGCAGCAATTACCGAAACTTCTCTTACTTACCCACGAGACCCTCTATACACAAGCTGCAATGCTTATTTTATGCCTCTTAGTCCCTACAAGAAAATCCCAAAACTTAATTTGTTCACTGTTGGAGCAAAATCACTAAAAAATTTATGTAACTGTTTTCTGTTCGTTCTGTTACTTCTCATTTCGTATAGCTCTAGAAAATGTGCAAGGGAGTTGCATATGGCATTAATCTGTTAGAAAATGGTGGCCTTTTCTATAAAATACAGCCAAAGACGTGTGTTCAGTTGTGGTCATTATTAGGGCGATCACGTTGTTTTCATTCATTCATTCAGGATTTGCTATCAGTTTCTGCAGCAGCTGGCTTGACCTGGGGGAGGAGTGGGGGAGCATATTCCTCCCAGTGCATACAGATTACAGGATGTATTTCTTAGTGCTCATGTACTCATCCCACTTCACTACATCCTACCCTGGTTCACCATGAGGTGGTCAGAAAACAAGTGCGTTAGTAACATGCTAATTACAGGTCTGAAATATTAAAACAAAAACACCAAGACTGCAATGTATCATAATGCAGACAACCACTTTCTCCAACTCTAATACCTTCATTAAAAAAACTCCATTTAAAAAAATCCACATACCACATAAACAATGTACAGACTTTGACAGTGTTTCCCTTCCAAGCAGAGATTTTTCCACCCGGTATAATCTGTTCCCTCCACAATGCAGCAGCAGCAGCATCTGTAGGCTCTAGGCTGGTATCTAATAATATTAGCTATTCCACTCTCCCTTATGAGCTTTAAGTCCCTGTTTTGGCTAATCTTCCTTTTCTCCCCCAGGGATCAACTAGATCATGCACTGTGTCCCTAGACATAAACAAAACCAAAGCAAAACAGAAAACGCTAACGAAAACCCACAGCATCCACCAGCTTACCATTACCTTTGACACCTAACAAAAAAGAAACTTGAGATCCTGAACTGTTAAGTGTACTTAAAAACGGAAGGAAAAAACAAACACATTCAACAAATAAGTTTTCAGAAATTCATCCATGAAAATCTCTGGTTGAGCATAAACTGTTTCTAGTGCAGGAGTGCTCTGATGCATGAATATATTAAGGGGAGGGGAGAGAGAGGCAGAGAGGGAGAGAAGTGGGGGTCGGAGCAGGGGGAAGAGAGGGAGGAACGGAGGGAGAGAGAGAACTGGGGGAAAAATTGTATATACTTCAATTGCACATTCAAAACTGTCCCCTCTAGTACATATCATTACATCTAGCCGATATCCTTACATCATAACTAATACCACCATCCCTCTAAAAAATAAAAAAATTATCACTGTAGTTATAGGCACGTTAGGAACTTTGCAGGAAAGCACAAAGAGACTGTAGAGATTACAACCACCACCTTATCCGCTGCTGGAGAGTTTGTGAGCATGTTTAAGTGTTTCGCCCAGCTCCTCCTTCCCCGGCTACAAACAGCAAACACACGAATGAGCTAGCCAGCTTTTAAAGTGAAAAACCTTTCGAAACAGGCGAGTGATGGAAGAGAAAATCTGAGGGGCGGCATGAGGGTCAAATAAAAGTTGCTTTTCAGTTCGCTCCTTTAAGCCCCGCAGCGACCGCAGGGGGTGGGGGTGAGATTCCCAAAGCCACTTTCACACCTTCGATAATGCACTAGTAAAGAGAAGCCCGAAGAGGCTGAAGTTTCCACGGAGGGCACCGTCGGGGAGACGCAGCCCGGGAGGACGGGAGGGTTGGGCTCGCTACCTCTGCACACAGGCGAGCCGGGGCTCCGTCTCTCAGGTGAGCTGCTCCTCCGGTGACTCTCTGGGGACCGTCTCGGGCGGCCCTTGGCCCGTGGTGTCTGCTCGGCCGTGGCTGCAGCCGGCGGCGGCGTCGGGCTGGAGGGGCTGGGGCCGCGGGCCGCGCCGGGCCCTGGGAGGCTGCCCAGCGAGGCGGCGGCAGCGGCGGCAGGCGGGCGCGTGGGACTGTGCTGGCTGCCCCGCAGGAGCTGGTAGGGCACCGTGGCGCGGATGGGCTGCAGCAGCCGGCCGGCTCCGGCAGCCGGGGCGCAGCCCACGCCGCCGCCAACCGCACCGTTCCCGCTCCCGGCGGCAGCGACGGCGGGCGGAGACCCCGCGGCGCTGCGCCGCATCCTCTGCGGCGGGGGATGAGGGGTCTGAGAGGAACTGGAGGAGGAGGAGGAGGAGGCAGTGGACATGGTGGCTCCGCGGGCCCTGGACGCCGTCGGCCGACACGGAGAAGCGGGGCGGGAGGCGCTCGAGCGTGTGGGAGCCGGCGCGATAGTGCGTGCGAGTGTGTAAGGGGGAGGGGCGGGAGTATCACGGAGAGGGAGGAGTCTCGGAGCTCCCCCTCCCCAACGCACACCCCCGCCGCCTCAGCGAGGGGGGAGGGGAAGGCTGCGAAAACAAACGTCCAACGGCCCCAGCGTCCAACGGCCCCAACCGCCCGGCTGGGCTCAGCGTGGCGGTCACGGCCGGGGCTGCGAGGAGCCAGGAGCCGCCTCCACCACCGCTCCAGGCATCGCGCTGACAGGGCAACCGCCCGGATCACTCAGCCCCGAGGGCCGCTCGCAGCCTTCTCCTCAGCCCTCGCGGGGCTGCACGCACAGGAGAACGCGGCAGCTGCAGGGAGGGCCGGGAGGCCTGTTTCTGTGGACCAGGGTAGGGAGAAAGGGCCTCGAGGTGCTGGCGCTCCGCGGAGTCTGCACCACCGCAAACGACGCCGCCGCCGCCGCCGTCGCCGCTTCTACCCACTCCTCACTCCGAATGGCAACTAATTCGCCCCAGCCGCACCCCGCCCCCGGCACCGCCTCCCGGCGCTCGGGACCCAGCAGGGGCCGTAGCGAGCCTTTCCATTGGCTTAGTCCCTCCCCACCAAAACTCGAATGATTGGTTCTGGAGTAGGAGTGACAGGAGCAATATCCAATGAAAATGGTACCTCCTACTTTGAAGGCGGGCGTGAGGGGTGGCAGCGTGAGGAGGGGGCCGTGCGCGCAGGAAGGAGCGTAAAAGTTGACAGCCTTGCGGTAATAACCACACCAGGGAAGGGGTACTGTGTGTGTCCTGCGCGTGTCCCGACACCCCTAGACACGCACACGCCCCGCTAGGCAGGCTGCAGGGCTTCACCCTCCTGGACCGTCTGTACGACTTGAGACAGAGGACACGTGAGGCAAACTTTAACTTGCAAGTACACCTGCAACCGGTGGGATGTTTTAGAGTCAGAACCAGAAGACTGGATCCCTTCCCCTTAATTTTAGTAAGCTGAGTTTTCGTGACCAGGAGCCTTATTAATCAAAAGAACCTCTGGTGATCAGGAGAAATGTCTGGAACCTGGATTGAAGAAAGTAAAACATTTTTACAGCCTAACGTTTGTAGTTATGCAGTGAAAAGAGATTATCAAATTCTATGTTCCAAGACAATAACTCTGGATAGCTGGGGTCAATAAGGAATTTTACGTCATTACACTATCAGTTAGATACATTAATGAAGGGCGCCCCGGTTGCCTTTTCCGAAGCAGATAGCTTCTTGAGAGGAGTAAAAACCAGATGTAACGTAATAATCCATTGTAGTCAATTTGTTTTTTATTCTGCAATGAAACTGAAAGGACACAAAGATTTTGGATGACCATCAAAAACCTAAATTTAACCCACAGTAAGCTAAAGTTTTAAACCTTAATCAGGAGCAATTAATGTTAGGATCTTCATCGAATAATTTTCAAGAGGTTAAAAGAGAAGAGGAATGTCAGACTGGTCTACTGGTAGTGTCTGCCCACACTGACAAGCTTCCTCTGATTTCAGGCACTATATGCAAAGGTCACTTGCACTTACAGGAGCCATCCTTCTTTGCTTCCTTGAGTGTTCAGACCAGAAAGCATACTAGGTTCTGTAAAAAACTGATGAAACCCAATAAAAATATAAAAATTTCATGCTGTACTTCATCCCAGTAAAACTAGTGATAGTTCTTCACTTTACTACATATTAGAATAATGGCTAACATTTATTCACCATGTGCCAGCCGCTATTCTAAGAAAATTATGTGTGTTACTTCATTCAGTCCTCATATAATCCACAAGGTAGATACTATTATTATCCTTACTGTGGTCTCAGTTGAGGCATAAATAATCTGTCTTGCCTGAGATCACTCAGTTAGTATATGGGGAGCTAAAAATTTCACCCAGACTGGCTCAAGAGTCTGAGGAAGCCCTCTGTTGTAGTGCCTAACAACTCAAAGCTGTGGGGTACATAATTTGTATTTACAATGGCCCACAAATCTCATCTGTGAGATAAGTTCCCGTTCAAAAGAACGGGAAATTCAGTTCAAAAGAAATTTTACAAATGGAATTAGACCACTACTTTTTTTGTTGTTTTCTGGAATAACATATATTTTAATTATGAATAGGGTAAAAACTTTACTCTTTCAAATTTTATATAATTGGTCTATCTCATTAATTTAAAAACTGCATTATTTTGTATGTAAAAAGAATGATAAATGATTTCTTTCCAATGACTTTTTCAGAATAGCAAGAGCAAAAAATCTGTCAGATTAAAAATATGTAAAGTTGGCCAAGTGCGGTGGCTCATGCCTGTAATCCCAGCACCTTGGGAGGCCAAGGCAGACAGATCACTTGAGCTCAGGATTTTGAAACCATCCTGGGCAACATGGCAAAACCCCATTTCTACTAAAAATACAAAAAAAAAAAAAAAATAAAAAAAAACTAGCGGGGAGTGGTGGGAGGCTGAGGTGGGAGGATCACCTGAGCCCAAAGGGCCAGGAGGTCAAGGCTACAGTGAGCCATGATCATACCACTGCACTCCAGCTCGGGTGACAGAATGACACCCTATCTCAAAAAAAAAAGAAAAGAAAAGAAAAGAAAATTAAGGTTTTTCTTTTATATGCTGGTAAATTCTAAGTTGTTGCTTTGATTATAGCATAGGTGCATTATAGAAATGTCATCTCTAGCTACTCCTAAATATATTTATGGGACAACCTCAACACATCAGGTTATAATAATTCTAAATTTATACTAGGTCACTATCACAATGATCAATGCCTACTTTAAATTTAAAATAACATATCTAGTGATAGTTTAAGGACTTTCTGTGTTTGTTCAAATCTACCACAGCTGACTTATACATCTAAAGCAAATCTAAATAACCTGCACAGAGAAACAGAATTAGTATGATCTTAAAATACTATTTTCAGTTACTGGTAAGTCATCATGACCAATGGAGTCGTTCAGTCACTTCTCTTTGCTATAGAAACCTTGATTGTCTCAAACCTTTATTCTCATGAAGTAATTACTGATCTTCATATTTAAGGAATACAGACTTCAAACAAATCAAAGGTGGCCTAAAATAAATTAAACTCAGTGCTTGCTTTCAAATGTCCATTTGTTGAGTTCTTGATAATATTTTATTCTTATTGAGGATGACAGTAGGCTCCAAGGGTATATAGAAGCTTTAGGAAAATGTTCTTAGTAAATTGGAAACCCCTTAGAATAAGATGTCTATTGCTGGGCTGGAGAGCATTGTTATGCTACTATGCTAGCTATGGGGTAGTTAGGCCTAGTGAAGATTTTCCATATTGGTTGAATGTAAGTATAACAATCTCTGAAAATCCTATATAAGGCTTAATGTTAGCAATGACTTCATTACTATGTTGTCCTGTGTAAAGAAGACAAAATTGAAGGCACAATTTGGTGGCATGAGAAATACCTCTGTTTCAGTAGCCCCATGCTGTGGCTATCTGTGGGGCAAGGATCTACCGTTAGCTAATCTGAGATAAAATTCTGTTATTCTTACTTCTTAGTGCAAATATGGTAATGGACTACATTTTAGGTTAAATTAAAACTTGGAATCATTGGCTACATATTTATATGCAGCCACGTGTGGAGAGATCACGAGATGAAGACAGCACAGAGCCCACAGAGCTACCAAAACCTTCCTCTTCTAGCTCCATCTGGGTTTGCCTGGCTGAGCATCCAAGGCCCACCCAAATCTGAGAGGCAGTTCAGGCTGTCAGTATTTGCAATGAGGTCATGGCTGGGAAAGAACACTAAACAGATCTGCACTGATTTTCATCTTAAGCTGATTAAACTCTCTTGTAAATTGATTCCTAATAGCAACAACAAAAAAAGCCTTGCCTGAATTTTTGTCCCTGGCAGATGCTTAAATTAAACTCCTTACTGCTTGTGACAGCCTACGTGCACCTTTGCACTAGGTGTTCCCTCTGCCTGAAAGTTTCTTGCCCCAAATATCCACATGGCTTGCTCACTCATTTCCATCAGGTCTTTACTCAAATGTCACCACCTTTATGATGAGAGCTTTCCTGAACACTTGTTTAAGAATTCTAAGCACCCCTAGGCTTTTCCTGCTCTTTATCCTACTCTTTTTCAAGAGTACCTATCACCATCCAAAACATGATTTGTTAAAATTATTTGTTTTGTCTGTCTAGAATAGAACAGCCATGAAGTGAAGACTTATTAGTTTTATAATTGCTGAATCTCCAAAAGGTGCTTAGTATATGGTAGATGATCAATAAATATTTGTTTAATGTTGTTAAGAGTGGCAAATTTTATGTTTATCTTATGAACTAAAACTTGTGCTTTTCCTCAGGAAAAAAAAAAATCTAACAGGTGTATCTGCTACAAAAGCAGTCACCGGGTAGAAAAATACCTGATGTGACTACTGTAAACCACACAGATATCTGTATTGAAGCTGGCATTCAAAAAGAAAGCATACCTTGTATTATGGTTGTTAGTACTACTGGTTCCTGGAAGCTCATCAGAGGCTGAAAATGGAAAATGGGGGCCAAGCGTAGTCCCAACTACTCGCAAGGCGGAAGCAGAGGGCCACTTGAGCCCAGGAGTTTGAGATTATAGTGAGCTATGATCGTGCCACTGCACTCCAGCCTGGGTGACAGAGTGGGACCTTATCTCCCCCAAAAAAGGAAAATATAATTGGCAATGGAGAAAAGGCAGTTGAAAAAAAAAAGGACAACTGAAAAAAACAGAGAAAGCCGAAGAGGATCACTTAAGGAGTGACATCTGCTGATTGGTATTTAGTTCTGTCTCACTATTAAGAAGAGCTATTCTCAAGAGGCCTGTGTAAAGGAACTGAAAATGAATGATAATTAAGTAGACAAGACTATTATATGTAAATAACAAAAACTTTGTTTCTAAAAGAGGTTCAGAAGAAGCAATAGTAAGAGGTATTTTATTTTTAACTGGTAAGGTCACCCAGAATAAATGTACAGTTATTTCTACAAGGATAGAAAACAGTAATGAAAACCACTGGTTTTTCAGTTTTCATCTCCACAGTAGCTCCAGTTGCCAAGTATGGTGCCAGTGGCACATCTTGTGTGTCTTAAGCTGAAGCATAAGACTCTCGCCATTTAAGTAAAAGACTGTATTGTATAAAGCCAGCACGTTCACAGGTCAAACTTGGAGGCCAAAGAACTATAAATATTCTCTTTCCATGCTGTGACATTCTATTTGTTTTAGTCCCAAACAGAGTGTTCATAAGACATGAAAGCAGTAGTAGTCCTATGAAGGGAATATGTTTGATTATCATGGTGTTATTTTTTTAAATGAGAGTTTAAAGTCATTAAAGTATGTCATAGGTTTCTTCCTATGTGGCTGAATCTTATTTTTTGCCACATGAATAGGTGTGTTGAGGGACTGTTGTTAGGGTGCCATCAACTCATCGATAGTGCTTGACTAGAGAAGTTTCTTTTTATTATTTTAAACTTTTTGAAACATACAATTTTCAGAGTGCCCTACTCAGCATCTTATTGAAAAGGTCCATATTAATGCCCCTAATAAGCCTAAATGGGAGCTTAGTAGCAACAATACTGCATCAAGCCATAGCAACTCCTTATCAGTTTACTTATTGAATGTTTTTGAAGTGTCAGACACTATTCTACACTCTGTAGGGTTTACCTCTTCTCACACTTTGGTAAATAGGGATAAAAAGATATGCCGACAAAGCTAAAGCCATATCTATAGATTTGCCTTACATAAAAGGGATGTAAATAGGGTACTATGGAAATGATGGAAGGGAAATCTCATTTGAGAAAAGGCTTCAGGAAATATAGTATGAAGAAGTCATGTAGTTAGGAATGCACAGAACCAGGCAGAAGATGATTGAAGAGTCTGATGGTTTGGCTGATGGTTAATGGAAGGTAAGTCTTGGTCTGTTGATGACAGTTCATGGAGGCCCTTGGTTGTAAGGCAAGGCTTGCACGTTATTGGATATGCAGTGAGGAGCTGATGAAGATTCTTCAATGGGTGGGGAGAACATGAGTGGAGCTGTGCTTTATGAAGATTAATGAAAGAATAGTTTACAACATGATGGTTGGAATTAGAGACTGATGGTTGGAAGATGATGTAGGAGGCTGGAGAATACTCCATATTAGTTTAGGTGACATGAGTTAGGGAATGATGGAGGACAGCAGAGGGGAATACAGTGCAAGTCATGCTCCTTCTCAGCTGAAGACCATGTGGACTTTGAAAGGAAAACTCCAGTTTTGAAGATTCAAGCTTGGATGCCTGAGAAGATAGTCATGGCTTTAACACAAACAAGGCAGCTAAGGGAAGGAGGAGGTTTGGTGAAAAGATAATGAGTTCAGCTATAAATAAAAGAACCAGAGAATATTCAAATGGAGGCAGCTTTTAAATGACAATGAAGTTGAGAAGACAAGAGATACAGATTTGGGGGTTATCCATGTCCATATGGTAGTTGAAGCCATGGGCACAAATGAACTTGGCAAAGGTAAAAAGCATAGAAATAAAGAAAAAGACGGTGAAAGACAAAATTTATACATGAGCCATGGAGGGAAAAGTAAAAACAAACAAATAAAAAAAAAAAAAAAAAAAAGAAACCAAAAGTAGAAAAGAAGGCAGGGCAGAAGTACTCCTTAACAAAATAGAGTTAGGGTCTCAGAAGATAAGTTTGGTAGATGCTTTGTGGGGCATCTGGCAAACTAATATCCCTCTTCTCTGAAAAACAATCCTCCTCCAACCCGTAGAGGGTTTGGGACTGAGAGCTATGTACGTATGTACAAAATAACCTTGCTCCTCTGGCCATGGTTGATTTCACCTGAGTTCAACAACTGACTAAAGCTGGGCCAATTAAATTTTCTCCGTTGGGAATTTGAAATTAATAAATAAAATGTTTTTCTATAAAGAATTGTGCATGGAGTGGTCATTTTCTGTCATGGGCACAGAGAAGAGAGGAAACCTGCCTTCTGAGAGAAAAGAATGAAGTGACTGACAGAAAGAAGGAGAAATCAGACCAGGTGACCAGAAAGAGGGAGAGAGCCTGAGAGGAAGTTGACTTTCCCATGATGATTATTTTGTTTCTTTTTTTTTTTTTTTTTTTTTTTTTTTGAGACGGAGTTTTGCTCTTGTTACCCAGGCTGGAGTGCAATGGCGCGATCTCGGCTCACCGCAACCTCCGCCTCCTGGGATCAGGCAATTCCCCTGCCTCAGCCTCCTGAGTAGCTGGGATTACAGGCACGTGCCACCATGCCCAGCTAATTTTTTGTATTTTTAGTAGAGACGGAGTTTCACCATGTTGACCAGGATGGTCTCGATCTCTTGACCTCGTGATCCACCCACTTCGGCCTCCCAAAGTGCTGGGATTACAGGCTTGAGCCACCGCGCCCGGCCCCCGATTATTTTGTTTCTTATGCATTTTATTCAATCCTCCAAAACCATCCCCCACTCCAGCCCCCTCCCTGCTGATACATCTCCACTATAATCCCACTATCAAATCTATGATTTTTTTTCAACATTTGTATCAATTTCTCCTTCCCTTCTGTCTGGTTAATACATGTTCTCCTTTCCTATCGAAAGCCATCTTCTCCACCTCTGATTTGCATTCCTTCCCTTCTTGTCTTCTCAGGGGCATCATTTCTGCAGTTATCTCCGTCTTCTTCATCATCAAATTATTGATTTTTACCGGTAATGTCTGAACATGCTGTTATGCTAACATTTATTTTAAAAGGCAAAACAAAGATTCTTATGCCATCCCTTTCCATCTACGGTCCAAATTCTTTGATCTTGTCACAGCAATACTTCTTGAGAGATATGTCTACATGTTACTTCTGATTTCCTATTTAACCCTGTTAATCTACTATTTTCCTATTTAGTCTACTCCAATCTGGCTTCATGCCACTGAAAACTGCTAATCAATATCAACTGCCTCCATATGGCCAGACCCAGTGGCTATTTCTGGGACCTCTTCCTATTCCAGCTTTTAGCAGTTTTCCACATAAATGGTCGGGCTCAGTTCTTAAAAAAAAATTTCTTCTATAGGAGTCAAGGACACTGCACTCACCTGGTTTGTTCCCTACTTCTCTAACCACTGCTGCTCAGTGCTCTTCAGGCTATGCCTCCTCTAGTCCCCTCTAAAAGTTGGGCTCTATTCTCTGCTTGCTTCTCTATAAACTCACCTTCTTGGTACTCTCAGACATTCCCATGGCTTTAAATACTATAAAATGCTGGTGACTCCTAAATGAAACTCTCCAGCCCAGATATTTCCTCCAAGTTTCATATTTGTATATCCAGTTGACTGCTCAATATGTTAAGTCCCCATGAATACTTAAAATGAATGTGTCATTTATAGGACTAAAATGTTAATTTCCATATTCCTGTTTTCTCTTAACCTCTGAGAAAATTGTCTCCATTTTTTTCCCCATTTCAGTAAATGTTATCACCATCTATCCAGTTATTTCAAACAAGAAACCTGGACAATATTTTTGATTTCTCATTCTTCTCCCCACCATCGCCCCCTCCAACTAGTCCTCTTATTTGTTCTTCATAAACAGATATCTAATCCATCCACTTCTCTCCATCTCTTCTGCTATTACATTAAGCCAAACTACTGTCATCTCTTACCTAAACTATTGCTGCAGCTACTCAACTTGTCTCCCAGCTTCTACTCTTACCTTCTTCAATCTAGTTTCTACTTATCAGTCAGGGTAAACTTGGAAATATGTTAAGCCACGTTTCCTGCATAGCAATGTTGAGTGTCTTCCAATAACTTTGCAATGAAATCCAGATTCCTTAAAATAGCTTAAAAGGCCTGGCTTGGCCTGTCCTGACTTTTTTCCTCCCACTCTACCTACTTTTGCTCTCCTTTCCTGGAACCCTGTAGGTTCCAGCCACAATGTCTCCTTTCACTTCCCCCAAAACACTCCTACATGGTCTTCACACAGGTGTATCCTCAGCCTAAATTACTTCTTCTACCTCCCTGCTCCTCAATTCCCTTGAAATGCCATGCCTTAAAATGTCGTTCCTGAGTCCTCACCCATCACTAATAACCTATAACAATCTATCATTAAATCAGTTCTTTTCCATCTATTTTGCTCATTACAAGTTGTCAATACACATTTGTTTACTTCCTAATGCCCAGCCTTTCCTACTAGATTGTAAAGTCTCTAGAGGCAGCAACCTTGTTTGTCTCTTCTGTTCACTACTTGATCACTTAACAACTATGGCGTTCCTAGAATATACCACGTGTTGAATAATTACTTGTTACAACTCTACTGGTTGCTGATGGCTTCATAGTTCATTATTCCAGTTCTTGTACAGTCCTACTATAATTTCTGTGGGAGAGTTTCCTATAGTCTTATATTCAGAACCCTCTTATTTCAATAATTTGAGTAGGTTTCTGCTCTTATATTCAATGATCACTAATGGATGCAGCTTTTAAAATAAGGTGAGGCAGGTGCAGTGGCATGGCTCACACCTGTAATCCCAGCACTTTGGGAGGCCGAGGTGGGCAGATCACCTGAGGTCAGGAATTCAAGACCAGCCTGACCAACATAGAGAAATCCTGTCTCTACTAAAAATAGAAAATTACATGGGCGTAGTGGTACATGCCTGTAATCCCAGCTACTTGGGAGGCTGAAGCAGGAGAGTTGCTTGAATACAGGAGGTGGAGGTTGCGGCGAGCCCAGATGGCACCACTGCACTCCAGCCTGGGCAACAAGAGTGAAACTCTATCTCCAAAAAAAAAAAAAAAAAGGATAAGGTGGTCAGCAATGTCACATGCTGTTGAATGGGAAAGAAGGTTAAGAGCTAAGTAAAAAGCACTGGATCTCATCACTGATCATCTTTAAGCCAATAGTGTCCATAAAATACGGCCAAATGGAAGCCAAATTACAACTAAGTTAACAAGATGGGTAAGAAGGTAGATGCATCAATACAGAATATTCCTTTTAAGAAGTTTAACAGTAAAAATAAGGTATGATATAAAATGGGATATTGGGGTTCAGCAGAGCCAAAGAAAGTACATGTTGGTTTAGTTTAAAAGAAAAGAGAAGAAATGCCTATTGATATGCCCATAAGCCAAAGAAGCCAAAGGAGAAAAAAAAAATCAAGAAGTATTTGAATGGGGAAGAAAATTAATAGATTTAGTTTCCATTATTAGCATTAGAGGATTTGATCAAGAGCACAATGGTGACAAAAAGGCACAATGTTCCCTTCTACTACAGGAAGGAAGGAGGATAAGATGTCAAAAGTAAGGTAAAGTTTTGGATAGATCAAAGGGAGATTGAGTGTGGCCATTTCAGAAGGTAGCAAAGTCATCTACAAACCAATTGTCTAGGAGAAGAATCTCTTGAAAGACTTTTCTGAACCATACTTCCAACCCTTCATTGCATCCTTTACCTCCTGCTTTCCACTACCACCATAGCAGAGACTCACTGCTGCAAAAGGCCATGATGGCTGATATAAGTGTGTCTTACTTCTTAGATAGTGCTATGGTTTGAATGTTTGTACCTTCCAAAACTCATGTTGAAATTTTTTTTTTTCTTTCTGCTCCCACCCCCTCACGTTGTAATTTAATTGCCATTGTAACAGTACTAAGAGGTGGCACCTTTAAGTGGTGATTAGGTAATGAGGACTCTGCCCTTATGAATGGATTATTGCCATTATCAGGGGAGTTGGTTCACTATTGCAGGGGTGGGTTCACCCCCATTATTCTCATTCTCATTCTCTCTCTCTCTCTCTCTCTCTCTTACACCATGTGACACTCTGCCATGGGATAATGCCACAAGAAAGACTTCACCAACTGCTGGCACCTTGATACTGGACTTCACAGGCTCCAGAACTGTGAGCCAGTAGGTTTCTGTTCATTATAAATTACCCAGTCTGTGGTGTCATCATAAATTACCCAGCCATTGGTGTTCTGTTACAGCAGCACAAAACAAATTAATACAGGTAGGGTGGAGTAGAAAACAGTGTAATCCGTGAAGAGAAAGATGGTGAGAAGGGAATATCGGGGTTGAAGAGCTCTGGCATCATGAGGAATATGACAAGGAAACAAAACTGTATTTTCCAAACCTGTCAGATCATCAGGCATATCTGAGGCCCTTGCTAAAAACACAGATTTCAGTCCCCTTTCCTAGAGAGTCTAATTCAGGTGGCCTGATGGTGGGAGGGTTAGGATTGTATAATTTTCAACAACTTCCCCAGGTGATCCTTATGATCAGGCAAATTTGCAAAACAATAGATTTGAAATGAATAAAAGTTTACCAAGTATAATTGCAGGCCCCAAATATTTTCTCCATGTTCATCCAAATAAAAGAAACATTCATACCTGACATCAATTTGTGGAAATTACCAAAGAAAACAGCTTTTAAAATTCTACCTGTAGAATTTTTTTAGAAAAATCTAAGAGGTTTATTCATTTTACATGATTGGTAACTAATTCTATCATTCCAAATAATCTACAGTGACATTTAAAAATATAAGACTAGATTATGGATATTTCTTTATTATAGCAAATTGAGGAGAAGGGAAATAAACCTGACTGGCTAACAGTTATTATTTATAATATAATAATGAGTCAGATATTTTAAAGCCTGTTCTGCTTCTAGTTTGCTTAGTTCCCAGATTAATAAACTAAACATATTAAAATCTAAGAATGCAACTTGATCTTATCCTTTCCTAACATTTTAAACAAAATCTTGAGCACACTAGCAGAACAGCAGTATAGATTCAGGTCCCTGAAAAATTTCTTTCCACTTCCTCCCAGAAAAAGTGATTTGTATTGATACACAATAGTCAAAGCTCAAACTACTTTCTGTGACCACAAAGCCCCGCTAATTTGTACCAGTTTTTCTCCTTTCTAGTTGGTCCTGACCATCAGGCATAAATTAGTGCTAAATCAATATTAGCTGATACTTCCCCAGGTGTGGGAAGTGAGGAAACCTAATCACATGAGCAAACACGGTGCTTCCTGGCTACATTTAAAATAAGGTAGTTATTATTATACCGTGTGAGAAAAAGAATTTTTTTTTGTTTTTTTTTAAATCAATCTTATGCCACCTCAATTTGTATTAACTTGATATAGTGATATCAGTCAGTCATTAGTTAGAATCCATTTTTAGTTATAGATTCCCTATCAACCTTCATACTTTTTTCATTCTTTCATGGGGCATCCTCTTGCCCTTCCCACTTCTTCTCACCCCCAGCTCTGCCATGTGCCTTGCCCCACACCCTTTTTCATTGCTAGTACTACTTACTTAAGAGGTTGAATGGAGGAGCCCAGGGGAGTAGGTTTACATACCTGCTTTAATTGCTCACCTTGGGCGGAGCAGTGTCCTAAATAAACTTTAGTTTTGCCATAGCACCATTACTCAACAAAGCATTTTTACAAGTGTCACTTAATAACACAAAAATAAATAAGGCACTTAAACTTGTTATTGAGGAAAGAAGCTTTAGCCACCCACTTTCTGTACTCAGGGGCCAATCTCACTTCACTTGTTCTTAGAAAACTCTTAAGGAGTTTTCTTTAAAGAAAATCAGTTAGAGCCTAAGTGCTATGAGCCAGGTCTAAGCACCTTTACCATTGAAAGGATTGGTTCCTTTGTTACTTATCAATGACAAGGAATTCTGTCATTTTCTCAATACTTTCCAGTCATGGCTATTAATAGAGTAACTATGTACTCAATGGTTTCATAAATATCAAAAACATATATGTTTAGTACTTAGCCATAGATGGAAACAAACGAATATTCAAAATTCCAAGGAAATAATGTGATTCTGCATGATTTTCCCCCCTTCTATTTCCTGGGTTTTATAGGAACTTCACAGTACTTTTAAAGCACTTTCATATCTATGACTCTTTTGTTATCACTACAACAATTCTGTGACGTTAGAACGTGTATGCTGTCTCCATTTGACAGATGGGGAAATGGAGGCCCACAACTGTGAGTGGGGTCACAGATCACACATGAGAGACTAGAATTAGAAGGCAGTTCTTCTGATTCCTTCACTATAAAAATTGGGTGATTTTTTCCCCAGTGTTTTTTCTTCACTATAAAAATTGCCTCTGTAGCAAGAGCCAGGGATGTAATTGAGAGGCATGGATCTTTTCCACCTTGGTCTTTGAAAGACCTGTGAACTAATAGTGTATGCAAGAGAGGATACTTACTGCCTAAGAGATTGATTACCTACATTCAGGGCAACCCGATGATGCACCTTGATAAGAGAAGGGCCTGTCTAAAGGTCCTAATTTGTTTTAAATATCCAGAGTTCCTGATAGGAAGGCACGGTGTGGTAATTATATATGTAACTTTTGGCTCATCATCTCCATATCCTCACCTTCAGAGATGTCTTTCAAACATTGATAATTACAGCTTTCAGAGCCAAAGCCTACAAATTCATAATCCACACAGATGACATACTGAAATCTACTCAAACTTACAAATCTGAGGACAATTTCAGCACTGCTGGATTTACATTAAGAGAAAACTGCTTTATGTCATAGCTATACTTTATCACAAAGATGTGTCATGGTTTCACCTTGATATGAGGAAGTGCACATAAACTCATTCTCCTCTAAATTTAATCAAAATGAACAAAGCAAGCAACAAAAAAGTGTGTAGATAATGCCGTAGGAGTAAAACTGACTCAGATTAATGAAACCAACTTGAAACAGTGAAGGAACTCCTTTAAATAAGATAAAGAATCAGAACCAAGAAATACGTATAGCACAGAAAAGCAGTCATCCTTGTCATGGTGGCCTACAAGTACAACCCAAGTTAATTACATCTTTTAAAGTTCTTTTTAAAGATTTAAGCCAAGCGTTGTGGCTCACACCTGTAATCCCAACAAATTGGGAGCTTGAGGCAGGAGGGATTGCTTGAGATCAGCAGTTTGAGACCAGCCTGAGTAACATAGTAAGACCCCATCTCTAAAAAAGTAAGTTAAAAATTTACCAAGCGTGGTGGTGCATGCCTATAGTCCCAGCTACTTGGTAGCCTGATGCAGAAGGATCACTTGAGTCCAGGAGTTTGAGGCTGCAATGAGCTGTAACGGTGCTAATGCACACCAGCCTGAGATTCCATCTCTACAAAAAAAAAAAAAAAAAAAAATGGAAAGGAAGAAAGAAAGAGAAAGAAAAGAAAGAAAGAAAAAGAAAGAAAGAAAGAAAGAAAGAAAGAAAGAAAGAAAGAAAGAAAGAAAGAAAGAAAGAGAGAGAGAGAAAGAAATTAAAAATATGAATCCAGCAAGTTCTTGCTATATGGGTATCAACATAACAATATATAAGGTGTACTATTACACCACCATCTCTATCACCAGCCAGAGCAATTGTAATAAATCCTGCCTAATTTGGGGTCTCACAATGTAAGAAGGTCTTAGCATTTAATAAAGATTTATGAATGTACACTCTAGAAAAAGTCAAATGATTTAGCTTTATTTAGCTTGCAGAAGTTCAAGGAGTAGTTAGTCACGGACTTCAGGTATATTTAGTGGCATAGCTATTGGTATTTGGGGATTTTTCATCATAGAAAGAACGTAAGGAAATGTTAAAGATTTAAGAGGAACCAGCCTGACGAACATGGAGCAACCCCGTCTCTACTAAAAGTACAAAAATTAGCTGTACGTGGTGGTGTGTGCCTGTAATCTAAGTTACTCAGGAGGCTGTGGCAGGAGAATCACTTGATCCCAGCAGGCAGAGGTTGCAGTAAGCCAAGATATCGCCATTGCACTCCAGCCTGGGCAACAAGAGTGAAACTCTCCGTCTAAAAAAAAAAAAAGATTTAAGAGGAACAGGGTAAATAAAAGCATACATTCAGCATTCACACAGCTATGCACTTTTTGTACATTATCTCATAGAATCCTCACAGATACCCTGCAAGACTAATAGAAAACAAGAATGAGAAGGTAGAAAAGTCAAGGTCAAAGTCAAAGGTCAAAGTCCTTTACCTGGTATTTGACCTTAGAGTCTATTTACTTCCAAAGCCTGCGCTACAAGACCAACTCACTGTAATGCTACATTGGGCAGTGTTATGAAATATTCTGCTCTCGTTAAATTCAAGAATGGTTTCTAGAGACATATATCTAGGATAGTGATATAGTCCTATCTGAAAATAGAAAAATGGACTATATTCCTCTGAGGCTACCTGCAGCCCTGCAATTTTAGATTAAAATTCAGATCAATAGAGATTTAGTCGAGGGCTTTTACTGGGCACAATTTTTTTAATCATTAAAGATCTGAGGCCTATAGCATGAGTAAGACTTTAGCTATTTATATTTAAGGTTTCCTCCACCTACTTAAATATCCTACATTAAGAAATTAGTCTAACAGAGTATATCCATACAATGAAATTTTGTGTTATTGTTAGAATTATGTGGAAGATATTTAATGACATAAGAAAATGTTTATGATATGTTATCAAGTGAATCAAAAAAACAGAAAAACCAAACTTAACTGTAAAGTGTGTTTATAACTGAATTTAATATATATTTACATATGCATATATAAAAACAACTGAGAGAACACAGTGAAAACATTAATAGTGGTTCCCTGTGGTTACTGGGATAAAGAGTGACTTTTATTTTCATCTTTGGGCTTCTTTACCTTTTTCTAAACTGAATATGTCCTACATATATTACTAGAAAGAATGCTTTACACATACCACACACACACATAAAATAATTTTCTTCAAAGGTTTTAAAATTTAGAATAGAATAACATTGTATTAGGAATGAAATTTTGTATAGGGTGAGGAAAATTTATTAAATAGCATAGAGCTCACCGTTAGCAGCAAACTGTCACTCTTCCCAACACCAGAAATAAAATTGGCCTTTCATATAATTTCTTTCTTTGTTTTTTTGAGATAGGGTCTCACTCTGTTGCCCAGGCTGGAGTGCAGTGTCACAATCATGGCTCATTGCAACCTCTGTCTCCCAGGCTCAGGCGACCCTCCCACCTTAGCCATCTGAGTAGCTGGGACAACAGGTGCACACCACCACAGCTGGCTAACTTCTGTATTTTTTGTAGAGATGGAGTTTGTCCATGTTGCCCAAGCTGGTCTTGAACTCCTGACCTCAAGTTATCCACTTGCCTCAGCCTCCCAAAGTGCTGGGACTACAGGTGTGAGCCACTGCACCTGGCCATAATGTCTTATTATGCCAAAACTATCATATACAACTACCAGAATTCTTTTAGCCCTTGCCTAAAACCCTCTACTCAAAAGATACACAGAAGACACACAGCTAAGCACATGAAACAATATGTATAAAATGAAGATAATAATCACACCTAGCTCATGGCGTTCTTACATCTTAAGATGTAAATAAAATAATACTTTTAAAGCTAGGCCTAGCTCAGTACCTGGAACATAGTAAGCACTCAATTAATGTTATCTTGGTAGTTATGTTCTCATTGTTAGCTAAAGAACAGAAGAATTCTACAAAAAAAATGGTTATTGATCTAAGAATTTCCAATCAGCCACCTGGCACACATACTTCATTTTAAAATAGTCTTGCAGTTAATGTAGATGGCATCTAAAGGAATGTTTGACACATTGTAATTATATAGCTCATTTCATTCTCCATACTTATCAAGGTTTTAATGAGTAATGAAAACAGAAAATGAAGCCATAATATAATTCAATTTTTTAAAATAATTTTTCTTATGTTTATATTACCAAAAAATGTTTGCAATATAAAGAAAATGTTAGGACTTGATAATTACAATGGTATTTGAATTTTTATTTTATGTAATTATTTATTTATTGGCTTTGTCTCTCTGAAGATAATTTTTTATTTTTATTTGTGATTAAAAGCACCTTTGAATTTAGCTGTCTTTTACTATAATACAAAGAAAAAGCACATCTAAGATTCATTCTTCTTTGCAAATGTCATTGTCCATTTGGGGACACACACACACACACACACACACACACACAAATATATTTGTCCTAATATATCTTATTTTATATTATATTTTTTTGAGATGGAGTCTCACTCTGTCACCTAGGCTGGAATGTATTGGCATGATTTTGGCTCACTGCAACTTCCGCCTCCCAGGCTCAGGTGATCCTCCCATCTCAGCTTCCCTATTAGCTGGGACTACAGATGCACACCACAACACTTGGCTAATTTTTTGTAATTTTGGTAGAGATGGGGTTCACCATGTTGTCCAGGCTGGTCTCAAACTCCTGAGCTCAAGTGATCTATCTGCCTTGGCCTCCCAAAGTGTTGGGATTACAGGCATGAGCCACAGCACGCAGCCTCAATATGTTAAATCTACATTTGGTGAAATTGGAATGGCTAAATGTTCCACATTTTTAAGGAAAATTATCTTAGTAGAGGATCACATTGCTTGCTGAGGACACATTAACCTGATGATTTCAAAAAATATGGTTTGGGTCTGGCATCACATTTCAAGATCAAAAATACAAACCTCAGTTACCTAGTAAGTGAAAGATCTACAATGATAACTGTTAAGAAAGTGGTTCAGGAATATGAGTAGGATTTTAAACATTTAAACTTAGACTTGTTTGTCTCCTACCCTAAGAAGAGAACTATTTTTATGGAGGGAGCAAAAAAATCCAGATGATTTAATGGCAAATGTTTTTGTAAATTGAAGAATAAGGGTGTCTTCTGCCAAAAGTAGTCATTTCAGAAATGCAGTTAGGGACTATACTTCACATATCAACTCTGCTCCTTGACCATCTTCACAGAAGCCCTTGTATGTTTTCCTCCAGGACCATTCCTAATTAATGCCTTATGGCTATTTGAGCTTTTTCTGCCTTTTCAGGAAAAAGTTTGTTCTGGTTTATGTCAAGCCTTGCCCAGCCTCATTGATATGGTTTGGAACTGTGTCCCCACCAAATCTCATGTAAAACTGTAATCCTGAATGTCGGAGGTGAGGCTGGTAGGGGCTGATTGGATCATGGAGGCAGTTTCTCAAGGCATAACACCATCCCCCTTGGTGCTGTCATCATGATAGTGAAGTCGCATGAGATTTGGTTGTTTAAAAGTGTGTGGTACCTCTCCACTATGTCTCTCTTCCTTCTTCTCTGGCCATGTGAAGTGCTTGCTCACCCTTGCTTTCTGCCATGATTGTAAGTTTCCTGAGGCCTCTCCAGAAGCTGAGCAGATGCCAGCATCATGCTTCCTGTACAGCCTATGGAACTGTGAGCCAATTAAACACCTTTAAAAAAAATAATAAATTACGTAATCTTCTATTCTTTATAGCAATGCAAGAATGGACTAACACACTCATCTAGCTCGTTTTCCAGCTAACAGGTTTATTTTTGGCCCAAGGAGGCAGGAGAAGAGGGGGAGGTGCTCAGAGAGGGCTCAATAAACATAACCATTTAGGAAACAGCTGGGTAAACTGATTCCACCAAAGATGATAGGTTTCTATACTTTCTTGTATAGGCTCAGTGTGACTCTTTAACTTAATCAAAATTTCACAGTTTAAACATTAATTTTATGTTTCTTTCTGTTTCTATCACATGCTTTACAGATAATCCATTTTAAAGCAAGAAAACAAGATAATTCAAGGTAAAATTCAAAGAGGAAAGGGTGAGAGTCCGTGAAAGGTTTTTCCTTTACCATCTCCCACTTAGAGCTAATTTATATTTGACGAAGTAATGTTTCTATGTATATATTCCAGGTAGCAGATTACTCTTGTGGATAAATAGGGAATATCTCTTTCTCTTCCCAAGGGAAAATTGCATGACTCTAAATTTGGAAACCAGACAGGATCTGCCAATATGGGGCAGAATAGTTAAAAAAGAGGATGGATTTTGATTTCAGAAAATTTAGAAGAAAATGGATTTCTCAGGCAACTAAAAGAACATATCTGGATCTGTTAAGGCTAAAGGAGGCTTCAAGAGAAATGGACTTTGTGTTGGACAGACTACCTGAGACAGGGAAAAACCCCTTCTGAATGATTAGGGACAAATCAGTTAGCTGGCTTGAGTTTCACCTTCTTCCTCTGCAAAATTTAGTGATTAGACTGGCCCAGCAAAAGATTTAATACACATAAATAGGAATGAATCTGCATTTTTCCAAGCCTGATGAATTTTTAAAAACTGAATTAAGTCACTAATTGGCAGCCTGAAGATGAAAGAACTCAGTCATGCTTCTTAAGGTAAAAGGGCAGTCTAACTGAGAATTTCCTTATCTCTGAGGACAAATTATAAGGAGATAAAGCCACTCAAGATCACATGGAAGGCTTCTGCTCCCACTTTGAGACTGCAATGTAAGGAATGGAAACAGAATATTCTCTATAGAAACATAAACGTTAAAATATAAAACGTATAGGTGTTAAATAAATGCCACAGTTTATTATAAGAAACTTTTTCACATTTCAACATCTCTGAAATGTGGATAAAATTATTTTATTATGTTTATTTTTGAGATGGAGTTTTGCTCTTATTGCCCAGGTTATAGCCCAATGGCACAATCTCAGCTCACTGCAACTTCTACCTCTCGGGTTCAAGCCATTTTCCTACCTCAGTCTCTCCAGTAGCTGGGATTACAGGCGCCCACCACCATGCCTGGCTAATTTTTGTATTTTTAGTAGAGACGGGGTTTCACCTTGTCAGCCAGGCTGGTCTCAAACTCCTGACCTCAGGTGATCCACCCACCTCGGCCTCCCAAAGTGCTGGAATTACAGGCGTGAGCCACCACGCTCAACCCTGAAATGTGAATAAAATTTTAAATGAATGGCTTGTTGTTTAATTGGCAGCATCTTTTTTCTTGGCACTACTTAAAGTAATGGTACAAGTTATGATGGTATCTTAGGTTTGATTAAGTATTTCATCGAATTATGAAGTATTTGATGAACTGTCTTTAATAGGGACATCATATATGTTTAAATATTTGTGAATTATCTTAAGATAAGCTAGAAAATGGTAAAGAAACATTCCTGAGAATGTCTGGTCTTGTGAGCAAAAAGGAAAAGCATTGTTAGGAGGAAGTTCTCAGGTAAAGACAATGAGCTTAATGACATCATCAGTGACTTAGGTCTGGCATCTAACTTAGCTATGTCTCTCCTGTCTCACTTCCTAACCTCAGAAAGCTGTGTCTAGTCAGCTTCAGTCCCTTCATATTGTGCTAGAATTCAATGACATACTGCAACCCCTGGAAAAGATTCACTTAACATTAATAATGTACTTAATAACAGATATAACATGTTTTCTAGGCAATATATTTATCCAAGTTTGACTGTAAAAGATCTTACACTTTTAAAAGGGCTATAACCCCATAAGATCCATATAAAGTAAATGTATTTTTAAAAACTTAACTAAAGCATTTTTGTCACCCTATTTATATCAGCCCAAAACAGCATCAGTTCTTCAATAAGGGCTTCAGAGATCTTAAGTTGAACGAACAAAGTAGCCAATTAGTACAATGGAAGATTTAAACCCAAAACTTATTTTTTTAAAAAGATGAATATATATACACACACATATCATATGTAGATAAGGTATGTAGATAAGGCTTGGAAGGGTGTGTCAAAAGTGGTTACTCTGGAATGAAAACTATCTGAGTTCGTTTTGCCTCATCTGTGTTTCTAAATTTTGCCACAGTAAGCATATATTGCATTTGCAGTCACTTTAGAAAGCAATAAGTATGATAGCATTCCCCGCTTTTTTTTTTTTTTTTTACAAATAGCGGGTATTGTAAGGCACAGCTGGCATAGTTAAGGATGTATCTTCAAGGATGCATTGGCTTAATTTTTTTCCTACAAAGTTATAGGCAACATCTCTCCAGCCACAAAGCCCAATTTAGAGTTAGCTGTACATAAGACAGTGGGGGCCTACAAGCTAATGTAGAGGAATAAGTCTTCCCTCCCTGTTGATAGAGATGGTGACTTCTACACATTTCTATGTGTTGACAATATATGCATACACTTGCAATTTGCCTTCTCTGGCCAGGCCACAGAAGACAGCAATTCACTTAAATGAATAATTTTCTTTTTCTTCTTTGTTTCAGAAATAAATGCACCTAACAGTTTTATTTATAATACCCCAGAACTGGAAAGAAGCCAAATGTCCATCAGTAGGTGAATGTATAAACAAATTGTGGACTATACATACAATAAAATTCTACTCAGGAATAAAAAGGAATAGACTACTGGTACAAGTAACAAGAAAATGCATAATTTTCTTGACCTGGGTTTTCTTCAAAATGCTGGAGCTTTAGAGTCTTTTATTTATTTGATGTCACTTCAACTTGTCAAAGGATAAAACCCTTTTAGTACAGGCTTTTCTCCTACCATTACCACATTTATGCCAAACTTAAAATATTGGTAAGCCTATTTGAAAATCAGTTGTGGAATAAATAAAATGTCCTCTTTTGCCTAGCTATTAGCAGAATTTTAGGATGCTATGCCTCCTTTACAACCATGTATTTGGGAGAAAATTATATTTCTGCTTTTTATATTATTCATAAATAAAAATCAATATTTTTAAGGTTCTTTGTTTCTTCAAATCATGTTATTAACATTTATTGAAATATAGCTCTTTCTTCTTTTTTTTTTTTTTTTTTTTTGAGACGGAGTTTCACTCTTGTTACCCAGGCTGGAGTGCACTGGCCCGATCTCGGCTCTCCGCAACCTCCGCCTCCTGGGTTCAGGCAATTCTCCTGCCTCAGCCTCCTGAGTAGCTGGGACTACAGGCACGCACCACCATGCCCAGCTAATTGTTTGTAGTTTTAGTAGAGACAGAGTTTCACCATGTTGACCAGGATGGTCTTGATCTCTTTACCTCATGATCCACCCGCCTCGGCCTCCCAAAGTGCTGGGATTACAGGCTTGAGCCACCGCGCCCAGCAGCTCTTTCTTCTTTTATCTTAGGTGTATAATCTCATCAACTTTGCAGGAAAAACAGATACCCTTAGGGTCTGAATTGGTGTTTGAATAGATAGGCTCACTTTTAGTCCATGCCTCATAGTATTACATTATTGTTTAGGAAGAGATAGCAGGCTATATCTTATAAATTTTAATATACTCTTTCTGTCATCGAATAACACAGAATTATCCCTGATAAATAATAGGATTCATATACAATTGTGGATGATGTCTAGCTACTCTATTTCTGCCAAAAGGAGAACACAGATCAACATTATTCCATGGCCAGCATTTCAGTGACTTTAGAAACTTACATGCAGTTAGCACCTCTTCACATATTGCTCAGAAAGCATATTCTCCAGTGATTTCAGAGGGAGAACAAGAGGGACTCCAAAGGAGAATTTACTGGATGTTTGTGAAATTTGGGGCAATAGAGCCTCTCAAAGTTTCCTCCCAGGCAAAAGAAAGATGATTAATTCCTTATTCACAGGTTGGTTGTAACTATAAAATGGGATGATGCAGTTAGATAAAAAGTTTGTGAAGCACTATGTTGGTATTACTACTATTGCATAAAGATGAACAGTGAGCACAGTAGGCCAGACCTTATTAAATTCAGTGCTTTAGATGGTGCGTTAGCACACAGAGTAGCCAGGGAGTAGGCTCTGGAGAGGGGTACAGAGGGGACAGGCTGAACAGTATTGACCCTGGCATTACAACACCCACTGCCAGAATTTCCTGGTTTGCAGTACCATTCATGTTTGTTCAAGGTAAAGGGCACACTCTGCCTCTCTCATAGCAAAGGGATCCTCCTCTGGCAAAGGTGCTGATGTCACTGAGGTCACACAATTTAGTAACAGTAAACATGGGCGTATTAATGGAAAGGAGTAGGTTAACATTCTCTTGAGGGAGTTCAAGGAAGCTTTTCCAACTGAGAATTGAGGTGGGTGGAGAAATAAGAGTTAAACAGTGAATGGGCATTAACTAAATATACCACAACAAAGTCTGGCCAGATAAAATATAGATGAACTATCCCTCTCTCCACATGCACACCTAACACCTGTTAACATGGCAATTGTGCACCGCAAGTGAGAGAGTTAATGATAACTGATTAGATGATTCCACTGTCCCTGGGTAGGAAGATGCCTGGTAGCTGAAAAGCTCTGCTCTGTTTTCTGTTAGCAGAGATTCTACTACCATCATCTTATTTTGCAGCAATAGAGACAAAGGGGATTTTCCTGAGCAGCATCAGTAACAAAGAAATGAGTCAAATCATTAAGAAACTGATGGGCATTCACTGAAGAGCAACAAATATGATGTATATGTCTAAAGGGACTGCCTTCAGAGGGCAGATGAAAGAGACAAGTCTCCTAGCATGACCACACGGCACTAACGGGACTGGCTCATCAGCCACAAGTACTTGAAGGGTGTAAATAGCGGGGACAGAGAGAAATTATTTAGTGTCCAAGGGGACAGCAGGAGGAGTGATGGAAATAAAAGTCAAAACACAGATGATTTAGGCGGCTGAATAAGTCACATGCCCGAACAGAGAGATCTATTATAGGCTGTACAGCATCACCCCTTGGGAACGGTGGAAACCCCATCACTTGCGCCATTTACAATTGGAAAAGGCATTAAAAAGTAGATTAGCATGTTAGAGAGGGAAAAAACACCACATACCCTCAGAGAGTCAGTGGCATGACTTAATAGGTCTTTTCCATCTCAAATTACTGTGATGTATTTTGTATGCTTGGGGACCTGAGTTGCTAGACTAATTTTTCCATCCTTTGGGCTTCTTTACTCTTACTACAAGGCCTCCATGAAGAAATGATAATGGGACATGGAATGCAGTTTCTGCATTGTATACAGAAGCCCACAGTGTACTCATGCTTTAGCATGAAGGCAGAACTGACTACAATCAGTTTCAAATTGTGATGTCAGTGTAAATAAATACAAACACAATACCAATCAAGTCCCAAAACAACATACATATATTGATTGAGACCTAAGGCAGAGGGAAAGGACCTTTGTCACAGTTAGATGGTGGCTGAACAAATGAAAATTCAAATAGTTTATTCTCTCATCTAGAAAAATACATGTCTAAATACTTAAAGTCTATCTTTAAAAAAAAAATAAGAAAAAAAATTGGCCTTAAAATTATCAAGAAACATTGACTGTGTAGGAACTTTAGGACCCACATTTTGAATGTGTGCTGTATTTCTTTCCACAGCTGCAGTCGTAATTAGCAACTGACACATTCTGAAACCTGTGGTGGCCCAGAAGAACACACATGTGCACAGGCTGTGCCAACCTGGGGCAATAACTGCAACTGAAAGGAACGGGCACAGCTTGGTCAGATGGAAACTGGGGCAGGCAGAGAAGGGCTCATGTTACTGTGATTACTAGAAGGAGCACAGCTGTGACCATCTCAACCCTTCTCAGCCAGAGGATGACACGGAAGCAGGGGACAAAAATGGTAAAAGGGTCACAGGAGGGAGAGGCAGCAAGAAAGAAAGCGAAAGAATCCAGAGAGGGAAACTCACAGATGCAAGCTCTTTGCAGGTGGAGAATATCACAGCTCCTGAGAAAAATACTGTATGTGGTTGAGCATAAGTGAAACTTAGCATTCTAGAAGACTGAAGTTTGCAACAAACAAATTCAGGGTTTGACCTACACCTGACAGATATAGGTCAACCCTCATCCTGCTGCTCTCAGCAGCTGTAGCCAATAGGAGACAGCGCTGCCCAGCATGCTGGTTTAAGCTGCTGCTAATAGAGGGAAATCAACCTAACCCCATATTTCCTGCCTCTGTAGTCCTCACTTGTCTATTCATCACCAACTCAGGCGCAGGCAGAGCTGCTGGCTTGGTGTAACTGCTGGATGACTGATAAATGGAATCTGGTGATAGCATATATATTCCCATCTCATCTAGCTAAAAAAAATTGTTGTAAAGTCTTTTAAGGGAGGACTATTAAAATGCAATATTCCCTCATTAATGTAAATGCTTTCCTAAATTCATACAACCAGAAGAGACTTACTAATTCTTCACACCAACAGAACTTAAGAGATGTTTAGAGAGAGGAAATTCTGTGACAGAGGCGTGTTTTTGAAAGGATACAGCAGAGGTTAAGTGACTTATCCCATGTTACTTAGTGGTGATGGTTAAGGCAGAAAGAGAACTGAGAGAGTGGTCTGAGAGTAAGTGTGGAAATTATGAAATTAAATCTAAAGAAAGAACATTATCACCAAATCATGTTGCGTTAAATATCTATTGGAAATCCCAGTTCAGTAACACACATTCCTTTATCCTACATGTTCAGACTCATGTTAAAAGTGAGTTCATATATTTCCTAGGCTCATGTTTTTTAAAAAAATGTTCAACCATTCTCCTCAATGAACATGACATTAATTCAAGCTAAGTCCAGTCAGATGGCCTCAACTTTATTCACTAAAGAAGCCAGTAGGCAAGTGCCTAGTGAGGTAAATTAGAGGTTTAATTAGAAGAACAAACAATAAATGCTAAATGTTCTGTTGCAACTATGTAACTTTCTGTGGGATTTTATGCCTTGTATCTTTTTTTCCTGAATTCCAGGCCAATGGGGCTGCACTAGAGCCTCAGAAGCAGATAATTCCATAACTCAGACTCTTTGATTCAGATAGTTTCTTTTCATACCTTGAGAGAGCAAATAAATCCCCTTTCACCACCTCTCAAATTTCTAGAGGATATTCTTGACTTTTCTTTTCATGCCTTGAGAGAGCAAATAAAACTACTTTTACCACCTTTCAAGCTTCTAGAGGATATTCTTGACTGGAATTTGTCCATGTTCTGAAATAACAGGTTACTTTGCGTTCTTTGTGTTTAAATAAATGTAATTAGGCCTGTTTAAAAAAAACTATGGAAAATATTAAAAAGAAAATAAAAATCATCTATAAACTTACTACCCAGTGGCAACCACATGAACATTTTTGTGTTTCCTTCTTATTTCTACACACATATACTTTCCAAAATTTGTCATAAATGTTTTAAAGGTGTTTCATATATTGCCAAAATGCCCTCCAGAAAAGTTAAATCAATTTATATCCATTTTCAGTGAGTGGTATAATTTTTTAAAAGCCAGCTTTAAATTTGAGAGTTGAAAAATGATGCCTCACAGCTGTTTTTATTTTCTTCTATCTTCCTCATTCTTAAAGTTGGCCATTTCTTTCCTATGGTTATGGTCAATTACAGTGGACATTGTATTTCACTCCTCAACAACAATGCAGTTTCTGGAATTGACCCCGGCTCTAGGAATGAGTCCTGATTACCGTTAAACCAAGCATAGTAATCCAATCTCTTCTGCTAGTGAAAGGTTTGCAATCAAAACATGGCATTCCTCTGACAGGAGATTTGATCCAGGTTGGTCCTAAACTGAGTCAAAAAGGCTGAGAAGGAGCACTTGTATTTTGTTGCTAGAAAAGAGATTCTAAAGCCAGGCGTGGTGGCTTACGCCTATAATCCCAGCACTTTGGGAGGCCGAGGTGGGTGGATCATTTGAGGTCAGGAATTCGAGACCAGCCTGGTCAACACGGTGAAACCCTGCCTCTAACAAAAATAAAACAATAAACTGGGCATGTTGGTGGGTGCCTGTAGTTCCAGCCACTCAGGAGGTGGAGGCAGGAGAATTGCTTGAACCCAGAAGGTAGAGGTTGCAGTGAGCAGAGAACACGCCACTGCATTCCAGTTTGGGTGAGAGTGAGACTCTGTCTCAAAAAAAGAAAAAAAGAGAGAGAGAGATTCTACTTCTATTCTGATGAATGTGAACAGGAAAGTCTATATGCCCCACATTGCTGCTAGGTGTTATCTTGTGATCGTCAGAGACATCAACATGACTTTCTGGTTACATGCAAAAATATATTATTTCCTTAGTGTTTAGGTTAGTTTTATTTGGGGTTCAATTTTTACAGTGAGAAGCAGTCAGAACGCTTTTTCTTTATGGGATTTTTTTTTTTGGAGTTTTTTAATTTTGCTTTTTCCAATTCCTATTAGGCATTATCAGTAATTTTATTGTTGATGTGGTAAGAATTCTATTGAAGATATAATCTTTTTTGTCTGTATGTTATGATTATGTCTCCAAGTTTATCACTTGTTCATTATTTGCTATGTACCATTATTTAATGCAGAGAACAGAGTCTCAATGTAATTAAACATACCAGTATTTTTCTATGTAATACATTCTATTGCTTTTACTGTTATTCATTCACTAGTGTGTGTGTGTGTGTGTGTGTGTGTGTGTGTGTGTGTGCGCGAGCGCGCGCGCGCATGTGTGTGTAGCAACCACAAGGTGCCAGGCTATAAGAATACACAAGTGAGCCAAAAAAGTTACAGTCCCCAGTTTATATCCTACTGGGGGGATTGAGGGTAAGGCAGATATTAAGCTGAAAAGCCACACAAATGAGTGTGAGCTGCCAGTGGATAGATCCTACGAAAAGAAGGTACCCAATATGTGAGAGCTCTAATAGGAAAATTAGGCCTAATTAAGGAAATCAGGGAAGCTTCCCTGGGGAAATGGTGATTGAACTATGGATGATCAAATGGAGTTAGGTAGCTGGGTAAGGGCATTACAGGTAGTGGGAACCACAGGTGCAAAGGTCCTGCTCAGGAATAAGCACGAGAAATATGAGGGACGAAAGAAAGTAAATGTCACCAGATCCTGAGAGGGCCTTGGTTTAAGATGAAGCTGGAAAGGTTGAGAGGTTGGAGGATGGAGCTAGGAGAAGATGACTATGCAGGGTTAATAAGTTCGTGTTAAAGAGTTCTGCCCCCTTCCTGAAATCTATGGTGTCATCTTTGACAACCATATTATTTTCACCCCCAACATCCAATTCTATCAAACCCCCAAATCCTATTGATTTTGCTTTCTTTTTTTTTTTTTTGAGACAGAGTTTCGCTCTTGTTACCCAGGCTGGAGTGCAATGGTTTGATCTTGGCCCACCGCAACCTCCGCCTCCTGGGTTCAAGCAATTCTCCAGCCTCAGCCTCCCAAGTAGCTGGGACTACAGGCGCGTGCCACCATGCCCAGCTAATTTTTGTATTTTTAGTAGAGACGGGGTTTCACCATGTTGACCAGGATGGTCTTGATCTCTTGACCTTGTGATCCACCCACTTCGGCCTCCCAAAGTGCTGGGATTATAGGCGTGGCCACCGTGCCCGGCCTGATTTTGCTTTCTAACTATCTCTTCAATCTATCAACTTTAATCTGTCCATTTCCCTTCATATTTACCAACACTGCTTTAGTCCCTTCTGTCATCACTTCTGTGATCTATTAGCTCCTACTGTTTCCCCAGTCCACTCCATTCCTACATGGTAATGAGAATTCAGACCTGACATTGATACCATTTGATGACATAAGATAGCACTAGGAGATCTAATGTATAACAGGAGGGCTCCACTAAATAATATTGCACTGTACTTGAGGTTTTCCCTAAAAGTGTAGATTTTAGGTGCTCTTGTCACGCACAAAAAATGAGTAATTAATTATATGAGATAATGGATATGTTGATTTGCTTGACTACAGTAACCTTTTCACTTTCTATATGTAAATCAAAACATCATGTTGTACAACTGAAATGTATACAATAAAATTTTAAAAATAAGAAATGCAAGAAAATAAACTTAACAAAAAGGAAAGAAAACACTGAGAAAGGACCAGTTTGGATTTCTGTTAGTTTGTTTTTCAAGAGGAGAGGGTAAGCAGTGGGCAGTTCATGAGCTCAATTTTGGACCCGTTGAGTTTGAAATGCTCTTGGGAGGTCATGGAGAAGAAGCCAGTAGGAGGGGAATGCTAGGTGGGGATCTTCTGCTTTCCCACAGAGTCACTCTCCACCTTTCTCAGTTCTGCTGTGTCCAGAGAGACTGACCTGTATGAAATGTATCCTCAGCGCCTAGTTCCCATGTTCTCTGGCTTCTAGTTAGCTTCAGCCAATGGGAGGTAGAAGCAGAAGACTGAAGGAAGGCTGATTATTTATTCCACATTATGTCCATACCGCATTCTCTCTTGCCCTTCCTTCTCCTGCCCCTCTTCCCCACCTTCTCCTACTTCTACCGCTCCTTTGCCACCTCCTCCTCCCTCTGTCTCTCTCATTGAGTCATCATTTCCACCTCCTTCCTCGTTGAAGCTTAAGGCAGTAATGTTCCCTAAGACACTGTACCATTATCCTTTGTTGCTTTCCCTAAACCCTTTGTAAATGATCTCTTAACTAAAGTCTTCTTAATTAGCCATTTGGAATGTGCCATACGTTTCCTGCATGGATCCTGACAGTTACTGAAAAGCTGGAAATGGCTAGGCTGGAGTTGAATCACCTGACTGGAAGCGGTAACTGGAGCCATGGGTATGATGAGAATCCTTGGGAGACAGTGTAGAGAAGGAATGGGCCCAGAGGAACTCAAACATATAATGGTCTCCAGAGAAGGATAATCCTGCAAAGTCACTGGAGAAGTAGTGGCCAAAGTGGTAAGAGAAAAATTAGGGAAGTGTTATGAAAGGCAAAGGAAGCAAAGGGAATAAAAAGAGGGTTCGCAGTCAAGACTATCAATTGGTCCTACATTCATTGGATTTAGTGATTTACCACATCCTGACTCTGTTACATATTTTCTGTGTTCCCTTGTAGTTTATAATGCTTTTAATTTTTTACATTCCTTTAACTTACCTATAATTTATTTTGGAATACAGTTTAAAGTAAAAATTTATCCTTCTTTAGCCATTATTCCAACATCATTTACTAAATGATTCATCACTTTCTCTGTTACAATTACTTCATCATATACTGTTTTTAAAACTACAGAGATGCCTAAGCACTTTGTATTAGATGTTTAAGAGCTTCTTATTTAACTATAATTGTGGAAAGGGTTGTCAGCTTCATATGTTTTAATATCCTTTTGAGCAAGTCTAACTTCTTATTTCTTAATTTTTAGAATTCTATTATTAATAGTCCCATTTATTCTTCCAGATGAACTTTAGAACCATTTTACCAATTTTTAAAAATTCCACTGGGATTTTTTTTTTTTTTTTTTTTTTTGAGATGGAGTTTCACTCTTGTTGCCCAGGCTGGAGTGCAGTGATACGATCTCGGCCCACTGCAACCTCTGCCTCTCCTCCTGGGTTCAAGCAATTCTCCTACCTCAGCCTCCCTAGTAGCTAGGATTACAGGCATGCACCACCACACCCAACTAATTTTTTGTATTTTTAGTAGACGGGGTTTCACCACATTGGCCAGGCTGGTCTCAAACTCCTGACCTCAGGTGATCCACATGCCTCAGCCTCCCAAAGTGCTGGGATTGCAAGCATGAACCATTGTGTCCGGCTGTTTGGGATTGTTTTCTCTCTTTTTTTTTCTTTTGCATTCCATCACCTGGAAAGGGACTGTTTTAACCCTACTAATTAAATTGGTAAGAGTTTCACTTTATTATATTTAGCTGGAAACTACACACACACACACACACACACACACACACACACACACACACACACA
>NW_022436959.1:29286206-29520172 GCF_009761245.1 Sapajus apella
ACACACACACACACACACACACACACACACACACACACACACACACACATATCTACTTATAATCAAGTCTTTTAGCTCTAAGAAGAGAATAAGAAGCATATTTTGTGAAGGTCATTTCCAAATATTTTATATTTACATTCTTCTTTCTGATTTTTTTTAGACATTCTTTGTTATTCTTTCTCTGACATGGTTTTGATATAACAGTAATAATGTCAGTAGTAGAAAACTAGGAGAAATTAAGAAAAAAAATTAAATATAATCCTAATATCAACCCCCAGATCGACTGTAGTGCAATGGCACAATCATAGTTAACTGCAGCCTTGAACTCCCAGCCTCAAGCAATCTTCCCACCTTGACCTCCCAAGATGCTGGGATTATAGGCATCAATTCTTATACTCATATCTACATGTATTTTTATATGTTCCTTATCCAAATAAGATACCATGTTGTTCTGTAACTTTCTTCTTTCACCTGCTCTTCCAGGAATATCTTTCCTACCAGTACATACGTTTCTAACACATCATCCTTCATTGCTGCATGATCTTCTGTTGTATAGATGTACCTTAATTTATTTAACGAGTCTCTTATGTGACCTTTGCTGTTTCCCAGTTTTCAGCCTGAAATAATGCTGTGATAAACTTCTCTTATCTTCTCAACTCCAAAGATCTTTGAAATTTTGTTTTTATTAAATATTAAATATATACAAGAATATTTATAAAATCAATGTTCTTTTTTAAAAACAATACAGTGATCACTTATGTAGCCACTATCCTAAGAAACGCCACATCTAACCCTCTATGTGTCCCTCTCCAATCTCATCCTTCTTTACTCATCATTCCCTTTATTTTGTTTCTATTTTACCACAAGCACATTGTTCCATGAAAAGGCCATATATGCCAAGTAGCCCCCAAATGTCAAGGGAGCCAAGAAACCAAAGAAAGAGGCAAATAAATCCAGTTTGTTGGTATTGGCTAATTTATTAAGAGAGCTTACAAACAGAAGCGTGGTCTTGGGTGGCCACAAGACAAGCAGATCCCCGCATTGTTACTCTTCAGACCCAGGGCTTTATACCACAGGGAAAAGGTATATGTGCTCCAGCAAGACAATGAAAGGCAACCCTCCAGAACAGGTGAGAATGCTATGTGCGTCACGGCCTATAATTTGTGCGATAACATCAAGGTTGCTTTGATCTAAAAATGGGAGTACATCTTCTAATACTAAGGACAGTAAATAAAATAGAAATCAGGAGGCATTCATAGGACTTGGGCTAATCAGAAGTCAACATGGTGGATTAGCATCCAAGATGGAGTCACTTTTGTCTCCATACGCACATATGCCTGAACATATATAATATGCAATTTTGCATGGTTTTGAACTATATAAACTGAAAGTTTACTGTATAGATTTTTCTGTGACTCGCTTTTTCCACTCAATGTTTTCATGAGATGGATCCATGTTGTTGTACAGAGCTACAATGTATCCATTTTTACTGTTGTATTCAATTATATGAATATACTATATTTTAAATCTATTCTCCTGTTAATGAATAGATTTTGCTATTACAAGCAGTGTTACTATGAACATCCTTGTACCTGTGTTGCAGTACATGTGTATAAGAGTTTCTCTTGGCCAAATATCAAGAGCAGAATTACTGAATCAAAGGCACGCACACTTTCAACCTTTTAGATAATGGTAAATTTTCTTCCAAAATGGTTGAAATAATTTACAGTCTCACTAACAGTGTATAAAAATTCATTGGTTCCACATCTTTTCTCATTCTTATTATTTGACATTTTAAAACTTTTACCAAACTAATAGGATTGAAATAATATGCCATTGTGGTTTTAATTTGCATTTCCCTGATCACAAATGAAGTTAAGTATATTTTCATATGTTTATTCACCATTTGTGTTCTCTCTTCAATGAAGCGCCCATTTAAATCCTTTTCCCATTTAAAATGAATTAGGCTGTATTTTTTCTTATGGGCTTACAGTTTTTATGTAGTCTGGATGCTATTCTTTGTCACAAATCCCCTCTCCCAGTTTGTGGCTCATCTTTTTCTGTCTTTAGGTGTCTCTTGATGTGCAGAGGTTCTTAACTTTAATGTAGTTGACTTCAATAATTTCCTTTACTGTCTGTGCTTTTTGGTTTAGCTTCAGAAACCCTTCCCTTCCTTTAACTGAAAAGGGCATTCTCCTATATTCTCTTCCAAAGGTTTAAGGCTCTACCTAAAGTTAAGTCTTTAATCCATCCAGAATTGATTCTTTGGCATGTGGTGTGAGATAGGGGTTCAAACTGACTTTTCCCCTAGGAATAACTAGTCATTTCAGCATCATATATTTAAAGCCTATGCTTTCCCAACTGATTTTCACCTCGGATCAGCCAACTCTGATACATTTGACAAGCAACCTGACAAGTTCCACCATCCATTCCTCAACTCTTCCTCCTAAAAAGAAATTAAAAACCTAGAAAACAAAACAAAACAAAAAACCCACCTTGTCGGGATTTGAGTGTAATTGAATTAAATATATTGGTCAAGTACAACAAAAGTGAAAACTTTACAATATTGAATCTTCCTATCCATAAACATAGTATCTCTTTCTACTTATTTAAACCTCCTTTAATATCTGTCAATAATTTTATGATTTTTTTGTGTACAGGTCTTGTACATATTTTATTAAATTTGTCCCTAGGTATTTAATATGTTTGTAGTATTGTAAATGTTACCTTTTTTTTATTTGTGGCTATATAGAAATTCATTTTTAAATTATTAACCTTATAAGTAGTAATTTTGCTAAAAAGGCTTAATTCTAATTTGTATGTAGATTCTTTTGTATTTTCTACGTAAAAAAATCATCATCTGCAAATGATGACTCCTAATTTCTGCCCATATGATCCTTACAAATTGTATATAAATTTTGTACTGTCTTTCTAGTACCTGACTAAAGATTTTTGTGGGTGATATTCAGAAGCTCGTTATTTGTGTTGGGTGTCATTCATGGTGCTTTTGTTTCTTAACTGTGGATTCATATTTCTATGGGAATTCTTTGAAGCCTAGATTGAAGGGAGTTCATTTAAAGAGGATTTGCATTTGTTTCTGCCAGATGCCCACGGGTACTACTGAAGGAGGGCCACTTTAAACTAAATTCTCAGCTTGAAGTTTTTCCAGACCACCCAGGTAGTAAAAGGCAGCAAAACTCACACATAAGGGCTGGCTTGTACTTATAAACTTTCAGGGAGATTTTCCTTCCCCTTTGCCCAGTGCCAAGCTTTAAGATAAGCAAATTTTCTTCTTGTCTGCTGTGGGGGCAATTTGAGCTTTATGTAGGATGTTGTCTTTTAGACTACCTTCTTTGGGCTGGACCTGGGCTTTGTGACCTATTGTCCACATCTCACAAGGCTGTGAAAACTGGAGCTTAAGATCCCCTGGATCTATCAAAACTCCTCAGTACAGAAGCCAGCATTAGTGCTTAGGTCATCTCACTAGGGCCTTGCTTTGAATTTGTTTTGGCCTTACTTTATTTCCAGTTCATTGAGGCATTTTAAAACATATTTCTATATTTTATTCATTGTTTTTAATTATTCTCAATAGGAGAGTTGGTAAGGATATCTAGTTTGCCAGTGGTCTTCCATCCACCCCACTTCAGCTACCTATTCTCATACCCTGGAGCTTTTCAATCTCTGTTTCACCTCCTGAATTTCAAATATCAACCCTATGGCCAACTTCTTTTGTCTTTGAGTGCCTCTAACTTATCAGTTCTATTTTAAGAATTATTCAACCCTATTAGGACTGCCAACCCATTCACCCCATATGTTCACATTCACTGTCCATCTTCTCAAACTCATCTCAAAAGTTTATTATTATTATTGTTATTTGAGACAGGGTTTGGCTCTCTCACACAGACCGGAGTGTAGTAGCACAATTACAGCTCACTGCAGCCTCAATTTCCTGGGCTCAAGTAATCCTCCTGCCTGTATGTAGCCTCCTGAGTAGCTGGGACTATAGATGTGTACCACCAAACCCTGCTAAGTTTTAAATTTTTTCTAGAGACAAGGTCTCACTATGTTTCCCAAGCTGGTCTCCAACTTCTGAGCTCAAGTAATTCTCCCGCCTCCTAAAGTGCTGGGATTGATTACAAGCCTGAGCCACCAGATTAGAATCTATGCAGGGTAATTGTGTTGCAAAATACAATGTGCCTTCTGCAATTGTGCCATGCTGTGGTACTGATCCTGTATTCCATCATCATAATCACTCCCTTACACACACCTTCAATGTCCTTATTCCTTTTCCCTTCTAATATTTAATCTGGCAACAACTACTGATTAAACCTAAATCTACCAGCCTATCTGTACCTAGTTCTGGAAGGTAACAAGCAACTATGCTGACCTGATTTCCTCCAAAATGTATGTGGCTTCAGTATGCTCAACAATCCTACTATATTTCTCTAGTCAGTTTACTCTACCACCTTTCAAAGCAACTGATTCACGCCTTCCTCTCTGCAAATCTCTAGCCTTCCCTGAGCCTTTACCTTTCTCAACTGGTGGATTCCGTTCTATTCTATTGGAGACAATAGAATCCATCACTGGAGAGCTTTCTCATTCACCCACCACCAAATCCACTAAACTCCCTGAATCTGCAGTACTGTATATTCTTAGCTTTCCTTCTTGCAACTTTGCTCAACTGTCAAAGTGACAAATGCAAAAGTGAAAAACACTTGAGTGCATGGATCCCACTTCCCCCCTCTATCCATCATTATATATAACTCTCTGTCGTCATTCTGTTTGTCTTTCTGGTCTGAGAATGAGCATGTGCTGTCAGATTTTTTTTTTCTTAAAACAAAACAGGAGACTTCTGTTTCTGGGAAGATGTAATAGACATACTTTTCCCTATTCCTCCAGCTAAATCAAATGAAAACCTCTTGGCATTACATATAAAAGAAACATTAAAACATTGAAAGGTGGAGAGAAGGCAGTCCAGCGCGGGGCTTTGGAACTTGAGGAACAACATAGTGATAGTTCCGTGTGCTTTTTGTTTGTTTGCCTCCTATATCCCAGGCTTTGAGCTGAATAAGCTGGTGAGCCACAAACACCAACAGGCACAGACAAAAAAAAAAAAGCCTCAACAAAAGCAGGATCTCTGAAGCCAAACAACCAGGAAAGGGTTAGCCTAGTAAAACAGAAAATTTTTAGATAGTAACAAAAACCACAGGAAAACTATGACGGCCTGATTCCCACCCATGCCAACCAAGTCCTACTAGGAAACCGAGACTCCAACCCTCCCCTAGGCTACACTGTGGACCCCCCAACATGCTGTCCAAGGTGCTATGAAAGAATGCTGAGTAGGGAGCACCAGGCAGTAATGACACATGCTTTCCTCCAACATCCCCCTCTCCAGTACCAGTAGACACCACATAAGGAGCTTGGACTTCCACTCCCACTCCCACACTGGGGTGCCATCAGAGGAGACGCGGTGGAGCTTCAGGGTTTCCACCATGACCCAGTGGAAATGAGATCACCTCCTCACCCGAGGCGTCATGTAGAGCAGTTATGAGGCACTTCTTTCCCTCCCTGCCATCAGTGGACGCCCAGTGGGAAGCACAACTCCCACCCTGCCCAGCAGTAATGAGGAGCTGTTAAAGAGCATGGACTTTGCCTGTCTAGGTCATCTTTGCAGCCTCAGTGCCTGGATACTGTTTGGCATATGATAGGGGATAGTTACACAATCTTGCTCCAATCACGCATTCCTTCTGCACATAAATTTCCTCCTCAGAGGAAGATGAGGACGAACGTAATAGTATCTACCTATAGGTTGTTCTGAGGAGTAAATGAATTTATATGTGTAAAACTCCAAGACAAGTGTCCAACACATGAGGGGTCAGCCATTGCTGCTGCTGCTGTTGTCATTTATTCATTCCTCGTTGGTTTACCTGCCACTTAAATCTAGCTTTTGTCATATCCCATGACTTTTGATTTGTAGTGTCTTCATTCTTATTTTCTATATATTCTGTAATTGCAGTCATATTTCCCTCTTTATGCCCAAAAGAATATGGAAAGTATATTTTTATATTTTCAAGTGGGTGGGAAATTTTTGTTGAAATGTTTATTCTTGATTTGTAGTTTTATTATTCGGTGGTCAGAGAATATGTCAGTGCACTTTGTGTTTTAAGAGATTTATTGATGTTTTCTTTATAGTCTAGTACATAAGCTATTTTTTAAAAAAATAATCTCTTCAATTAAAGTAATTTCTCCCTTTTTCCTCATTGTGAAGGCTTTTATGCTAGGGATATATCCTATAAAACATACTTTCCAACACACCAAACTAGACAGTTAAATGAAATAAAAGCTTCAATCATGTTGAGTTAAAATGCTTTATTCCTATTCAATTTGCAGTAAGCACAGATTGCAAAGTTCCCCAGAGGGAGAGAAATGGAAGTAGGTACACTCAGCCTGTAGGTATGATTTGTTAATGTTCTTCTGCCTCTTTTTTCTCTCCAGTTTTCTTCTTGCAAATAATTCCTTAATTCTTAATTGTAGCAAACTGTAATTTCCAAAAGCAGCCACAGCAATATTGCTGGTCTCACATGCTCTTCTGGGATCTTGCTACTTCCCCTCAAGAAGTGACGTCTATGTCTTTGTACTGGGGTGCACCTTTATGATTGCCTCAACAAAAAAGGAACAGAGTGGAAGTCATGCTGTGTGATTTCTAAGATGGGTCAACTAGCAGACATGTGAATGAGTCTTCAAATAATCCCAGCCCTCAGCCTTGGAAAGAAGACCAGGGCTAAGCCAGCGCTACAGTGCCCTGTGCGAAATCTGTGATGCACAGACTCTGTGAGTATATTAAATGATTGTGTTATGTCATTGAGTTATGAGGTAATTTATTACTCAGCTCCAGTAGCCAGGTCACTAAGATGGAGTGACTCCAACTTATCAGAAGATTTCCTTCATGTAGAAGAAAGGTGCTATAATGAGAAAAACATTAGACTAGGACCTGAGAGACTTGGCTTATAAGCTGGATTAGCTCATCACTGGCCATGGGTCTTTGACTAAATCATGTAATCTTTCCAGGCCTTAATATCTGTATCTGTCAAAGAAGACATCTGGACTTTTTAGGCTTCTTTAATTTCTACCATTAAATATCTCAATATAAAACATTTAATATTATAAATGTTCTTATATTGGGAATATTCTGTCTCTTGAGATGCTGAATATCTATTTTTGATCAATGCTAGTCTTGATTTACAAGGCAATCTTATTTTTCTCATTTCCACATTATTGGAAATAATTTTCCAAAATATTGGCAGTAGAGAATAGAATCATTTTTATCAGCCCAAATTTAGTAAAAATAAGTTAGAAAGCTGGGTAGGCATTTGATGGAAAACAGAGGGCTTCCCAGTCTCAGTTCATGGTAATATATTAGCCACTACTCTGATTCCTGACTTGTATATTGTTCAGTGATTTCTGCCTACTATTTTGTGTATTCTTTGTTAGTTACCAGGTAACAAGCTGACAGAATATGTTTACTGAGATTTTACTGTCTCTCTAGATCCAGCAGTTGGAGAATTTTAAGTAGACCTTCCAAAGCTAAATCTGCTATGGGATAAGTAAGGCTGGTTTTTCACCAGTTGTAATTCTCTGAAAGTTGCATTGTTAGGAGGTCATCTATTATTCCACATACTGTATTCTAGAAGCAGCTACAGCAAGTGCTTAATACATGCTTTCCAACACACAATACTCCAAGGTCCCTAGAGTGGGATAACTTGGTATAGCTGCCCCAAGTCAATATTCAGGGGACCCAGCCGTTCTGGCAGCTTGACAGTGACTCAAGGAGCACCAGCTGTGGCCTGTAACGTGCTTGTATCACCTCTACCAAAAACAGTCTTAAGCTGCCTCCCCTTCCTGACTCATCAGAATCAGTGAGCCTCTATTCTCTTTGTATCATAACACTCCCCGACACAGAACAAAGTTAGTAGGCTACTCTCTGATATGAATTGTGTGATCCCTGAGAAGCAGTTTTTAGTCCCTAAGTCTATTTATGATAGTTGTATTTTATTATAATAATGATGTGATTTCATTAAATATTATATAAATCAATAAAACATGAAGACAAAAGAGCTGTTTCTATGAAAACAAGTTGAAAGCATCAGTAAATGTGATACCACGGCAAAGGATTGTGGGAAAAAATCTGGAAGGATACTGTGCTCAGATTTCTTCCCATTTCTCTATAAACTCTCACTCTCCTTTAAAGAAATTCATATTTTAAATCTTAGTTAATATGTAGGAGGTGTGCTTTATTCAAGAGTGATGTCCTGTGCTGAAAGAAAAGGCCTTGCTAGCCAGGAATGGTAACTCAGGCC
Organism: Sapajus apella; assembly: GCF_009761245.1. Lineage (NCBI taxonomy): Eukaryota > Metazoa > Chordata > Mammalia > Primates > Cebidae > Sapajus > Sapajus apella. The sequence goes on from NW_022436959.1 coordinate 29,294,564, forward strand.
TGTTAAGTCCAGAACTTTGGGAGGCTGAAGCAAGAGGATCACTTAATCCCAGGAGTTCGAGACACCCTGGGTAATATAATGAGACTCATTGCTACAAAAAATTTTTTTAAATTAGCCAGATGTGGTGGCCCATGCCTGTAGTCCCAGCTACTTGGGGGGTTGAGGTGGGAGGATCGCTTGAGCCCAGGAGGTCAAGGCTTCAGAGAACTATTATCACACCGTTGTATTTCAGCCTGGGTGACAGAGCAAGACCCTGTCCTTGTTACAATTTAAAAAAAAGAATAAGAGAAACAGAAAAAGAAAAGGCCTTGCCCCTATGTCAAAGGATTGGCCAATTGATGACACATACTTTTTTTTTCAGTAAAAATGTATGTGGAAAATCGCATTTTTTGACTTGTTGCTTTAACCTACTTTTTAACAGACCAACTCCTGGTCCTACTCCTGAGGGATAAGTTGGCTTGGACTGTATGTAAATGCAGCTCATTTATCTTTGCTGTTTCATTGCAAGAAATAAAGAGCTGCAGGGAAGGCCTTTTCTTGCAGCCAAGCTATGCACTCCCTCTTTGTGACTTTGTTTCCATATTGAGCTTACCCTTGACATAAGCTTTGGCCTCATCTCCCCAACACATCCCCCTTCACCTCTCAGATTAATTCTAGAGAAATGTGATTTATTCCAGGTTCCAAAAACCTCACTGGGATAGCTCCATATAAGCTTATTTATCCTGGGAATTCTCTGCTATCTACCCAAATGTAGGAAAGATCCTCTGCCTCTTGCTCCAAGCAATCCTCTAGTAAAGTACCTGGTACCTTTCCTTCCTTGATTCAAACAATATGTATTGGACACCTACCATGTGTCAGGCTCAGCACCAGGTACTAGGTATTTAGTAGTGACTACAATGGGCCAATTTCTATTGTCAACAACAGCTATAAGTGTATTACTGACAAAGAGCAAAGTCTTTCTGTCTTTTTTTGGTGATAAATTGGTAAACTGGCTACAGGGAATTTCCACAGCACTTTTGCCTTGGGAAACAGAGTCTTTATTTGGCTTATGTCCTTATGCATGCATTTATATACATATGTATTTATTTGGGTTTCCTTGGGAAATTAAATGGGCAAGGGCATGTAATATTTTAGCTTAATCCAGAGATTGGCAAACGTTTTCTATAAAGAGCCGGAGAGTAAACATTTTTGTTTTGTGGGCCATAGGTCTCTGTCACAACTATTAAACTATGCCCTTGTAGCACAAAAGCAGTCATAGACAATACATAATTAAATGAGAGTGGCTGTCTTCCAATTTTCCTTACAGAAATAGACAGGAACCCTAGTTTGCAGACCCTTAGAATCTATCAAAATATATTAATGGCTCCCCCACTTGCAATTAAACTTGCTAAAGTCTCTTCCCTAAATAAAAATCAAAGAAGCCCACATCACTGCAGAAAGTTGTTTTGTACTCACCATCTCTTTTTCTCCACTGCTCATTTACCTTCAACTCTAGACAAACCGACCTCTGTGCTCACCACCCACTAAATTGCCCTTATCAAGGTCACTGCCGATCTCCATGTTGCTAAATCCCTCAGAGACTCCAGTATTTCTTTCTTACTCAATCGCTACACAGCTTTCAACACAGCCAGCCACTCCCTCCTCCTTCTGGAAATACCCTCCACTCAGCTTCTGAAACCTTCCAAGACTGATTTCCTTCCTTCAGCAGGAATACTTGACAACTATCAAAGGCTCCTTCTCCTCTTCACAAACTACATGATGGAGTTGCTCGGGGCTCTGTCCCGGGTTCTATAGCTTCTCTCCCTAGCTTTATCTATTCTGTCGCTTCAAATGATATCTTTATGCTGGAAACTCCCAAACTTACTTTTTCACCCCAGGTCATTCCCCCAGTTCTTTACTCATATATCCAATTGCCCACTTGACATTGCAAGTCTCTTAGATAGATGTCTTAAATGTAAAGTGCTGGGCAAATATGAATGAATAAATATAGACATGAGTTTACCCGGTTTCCCAAGCAGAAACCAGAGCCTAATCATTAACTCCACTCTTTGGCATTCTATTGCATTACCAAAACATAAGCCTTCTCTTTCCTAATCATCTGCTGAATCTTTTCCTGGCTCTCTATACCTAATTCCTAGGCTGGTATAGCCGCATCTATTGCTAAAATACTGAAATACTTCCATATTTGTTTTAAAGAACTGCGGGCCTAAGCTCCTGTTGTGGTGGCTCTACCTCTGGGGTCCACCTGCCCCAACCAGCCTGGTCTAGCAGATGCCTGAACACTCGGCTCTAGTGCTAAGGCTTGCATCGTTCTGATGGATCAATGTTTATGCCAAAATAACTAAGTGTTTCAATACTATCCCAGCCTAATACCACAGTGACTAAAATATTCCAGCACTAGGAAATTATCTTTCACCCAGATTACTGGAAAAGCTATAGTTTGGATGTTTGTCCCCCACAAATCTCATGTTGAAATGTGACCCCCAGTGTGAAGGTGCGTGTAATGGAAGGTGTTTGGGTCATGGGAGCATATCCCTCATGAATGGCTTTGTGCTGTCCTCACTGTAATAAGTGAGTTCTCACTCTATGAGTTCACACGGGATCCAGCTGTTTAAAAGAGGCTGGCACCTCCTCCTCTTGCTTGCTCCCTCTCTCACTATGTGACATGCCGGCTCCTCTCTTGCCTTCCACCATGATTGTAAACTTCCTGTGGCCTCACAAGAAGCTGAACAGATGCTGACACCATGCCTGTACAGCCTGCAGAACTGTGAGCCAAATAAACCTTAATTCTTTATTAATTACCCAGCCTTGGGCATTCATTTATAGCAACGAAACAGACAAACACACCATCCAGCTGGTTTCCCTACCTCCTGCCTTATTCATCTCCAGACTTAGCATAGCAGCCAGAGTGATCTGTCTAAAATGCAAATTGATGACATCTCTCCCCAGCTTAAAATCTTTAAACATGGGTAACTCTCAAGATAAAACTATAGGTCCTTAATAAGTTTCCCCAGGCTTTCAGGATCTGCCTCCTACTCATTCTTCAAATCTCACGTCCTCAGAGACATCATCCTGATCCCATTTAAAGTAAGTTATTCTTGTTATTCTCTCTTAGCAACTTACTTGTTTTCCTCATTGCATTCATTACTTGGCATTATTATGGTGATTATGTTTATCTGTTTCCCCAACTAAACTATAAGCTACCTGAGAGCAGACGCCATGTCTATCTTGTATGCTGATATTTCCCTAGCTCCTGAATATTGTTAAGTGAATAAATCTGAATTCCTGAATATCTTCTAGCTTCATCTCTGGCTATATTTTTTCTTGGAACTTATGGTTTAGCTGTATGAAGTCAACATATATTCAGCAATTACTTGATAATGATATTCTTGGTTCCCTAAACATTCCACATAGAATACTGTCTTTTGCCTGGAATAGTTCTGGCTGCACGCTCATGCCCTTTCACCTGACAAATTCCTGCTTACCTTCCAGGTATCAACACTGCCTTTGCACCTAAATGCCTTGCATGTTAGTTACTCCATGATAAAACTCTTTATACTGTAATTTAAATGTCTGTTTCTCTTTCTGTTTTTCTTACAGAAGAAAGGCAATTAAGGCAAGGACTATGTTTGTCATTTTTCACTGTTGCCTCTGAAGTACCTTGCTCAGTGCCTGGCACTCAGTAAACAATATTTAGCAGACAAATTCAATCCTAAAGCAGACATCCCAAAGTTCTGAGAGGGGACCAGTGAACTCATATCCATTCGGGTGGCAAGATTTCATTTTTTTTTAAGTGGCTACAAAGAAAAAGGTGGGGTTTTTTGTTTGCGTTTTGTTTGTTTCCCTAAGAATACACTTTCCCTTAGCTATATGCTTCCGCAATACGCAGCAACTCCAGCTGCAACTCATTGTTTGTCTTTAAGAGCAGAAACTCATTCATAAATTGCTAAATTTATTTATAGCCTAAGTGAAAAGTGCAAAGTGCAGGTTACTAAAAAGATCTATGAGGAGAATGGGTTTTGCAAAGTCCCAAAAGGACACAACAGGAGAGCAAGATCCTTTCCTTAAAATAATTTTTTAAAAATATATTCATTATGAATTCATGTAATTTAGTTAAAAACAAAACCTCTTTCCTGTACTCATTAATGGCAGCTTTATGGTTTCATTCTGCCGGGCACATAAATATGTTATAATATAAACAAGCCAATGGTGTAATGAATCATTTCAGTCTTATTGTGCATATGTTTTTACTACAAATCTTGGTGAAAAAAGCTATTCACGCTCTGCATTTTTAAATTATGCTAATGTGATTAGTCATTATGGTCCTACTTACTCTTTATGATGGATGCAAGATGTTTAAGCCTCTTACAGGACTTGTGAGGGGCCTGATTAATGCTTGAGACCCAATCAAGAAGCTGTTGATGAAGTTCCAGTAACATATTAAAAAGTTATATACAACCGAAGAGTTGATCCTTGCCCATATAAGATTACATAAATTAATAAAATAAGTGTCAATTGTATTAATGCACATTTTTATTCTTCCACAAACATTTTAGCTGCTACCATAACTGCTTAATGTATTTTGGTTTGGAATGAAAGTGTAAAAATGACAGAGAAAGCTGTTATTATTGTTAAATATAAAAAAGCACACACATCCACACCAGTAAACAAGGGTTTTCAAAACCTAGACTTCAAAACAGTTCACCCATTCTTGCATTTTGATGTTGACATGATCAAGCAAAATGAAAAACAGAAGAGACATATTTTGGTTGGTTATTATGCTGCCAAATTAGATTGTTCCTGTTATTGTCTTGCATAAATCCCATGCTCAGAGGGGGAAGTGAGGAGCCAGGAGAAGAATATGGACACGTGTGTGAAGTCAGCAAAAGAACAATTTTAGAATTTTAAATGAGTCCAATAAATTGAAGACCTGAGTAGCAATCTGAGAAATAAATTTCAGGAGAAAGAAATGTAATATATACTTTATATTCAGTGTTTTAAAAACTTTTTAAGAAATGGAACCCCTTTTCAAAAATCTTATGAATAATTACAACCCATATACCATGGCGTGCAAGGCTGTTCTTGTGTTGATATAAAGAAATACTGCGTGATTTATAAAGAAAAGAGGTGTAATTAGCTCATGATTCTGCAAACGGTACAGGAGGCATGGCGATGGCACCTGCTTGGCTTCTGAGGAGGCCTCAGGGAGCTTTTACTCATCGCGGAAGGCAAACTGGGAGCAGGCATTTCGCATGGTGAAAACAGGAGCAGAGAGGGAGTGGGCAGGGACACGCCGCACACCTAAACAACCAGATCTGGAAAGAACATACTACCATGCAAACAGCACCAAGCCATAAAAGATGTGCCCCCATGACCCAAACACCTCCCACCAGGCCCCACCTCCGATACTGGGGATTATATTTCAACATGAGATTTGGGCAGCACAAATATCCAAACTGTTAATATATCAGATGGAATATAAGAAAGAAATAAGAAAATTTAGTAAACATTAGTTCGAACTTATCATATTTATGCATATCAACGAATTGAAAAAGTAAGACGGTTTTAATATTTCTGTGATTTCTTACTAGTCACATACTATTGAGATTTTCTTGATAACAAAAATAAGCTGTTGGAAATGGTAAAAATATGAGTTTTTAAACAAGTTGCCTTGTAATATCAGGATACTATTCCATTTATAAGTAATGAGAGGGAACTTCCATTTGTTCTGAGAGCCGCATTCTGGGTTAATCTGAAACAAGTTGACATGTTGTTGGTCTCTGTTGTAACAGCATTCGGTACATGACATGCTTGAATGTGCCTGTTTTTAAAAATTGCGTTTTGTAATAGATAAAAATTTAGCAAAATTCCAATCAAATGTTTCTGACCCATGAGTCTCCTCAAGGACACAATAGGGTGGGGCAGGGTGAGAACACTGTTCTGGCTGGTTCTCTCTGACTTGTAGTCTCCTCCACTGCGCAGGAAGGATTTTAACAACCTATCTGCTAGACTGCTCTGCACACCAACCCCACACTGCCCTGCTGTAGACATAAAGGATGTATTTCTTTTGCAGTGTTCTTTATTTCAGTTAATGGTATCACAACCTTAGGAGCTGAAAACCCCTTCAACTTTTCCCTTTTTCTCACTCCTAACATTTAATAGCTCACAAAAGTCTACTCATACCACCTCCAAACTATCTATGGAATCTGATCTCTCATCTCCCCTTTGTCCCCGCTGCAACTACCTCCTGACTGCTACCTGCAGACTTCAGCCTCATCCTACCCCTCCCAGCCAGAGCTTCTGTTCTGAGACACAGGCTTGATTCGGTCATTCCCTTGCTTTAAAGCTGCTAACACTGTTTTGCACCTAACTGGTTAAGGCCAAACCCCTCAGCAAGTATGAAAGGCCCTCCATAGCCTAACCCCACCAAACTCCAAACTCCTCTCTTGCTGACTCCAACCCAGGCAACCCTGGACTTATCACACTGCATGTACGTTATCCTTTGCATCTGTCTTCTTTGTGCCTGAAGCACTCCTACTCATCCTCCAGGACCCAACTCAAACATTACTCCTTCTTCAAAGCATTTCTTGATTTTTCCAGGCAAAGCAAGTTGCAGCTCTTGAACTTCCTTTGTATTACAAATCCTTGTAGCATCTGCTCCAGTGTTTAGACTGCAATCATCCTCTTTTATGTCTCTTTTCTCCCAAATACTATGAGCGTTTAGAGCACAGATATTATATCTCATCCATCTTTTTAATCCCAAGCATGTACCATCATGCTTGATATCTGCCCGAAACATGGTATATTTTCAGTGCATATTTTTGAGCTCTTTATTACAGCATTTCATGTGGAGTTTGTTCTTGATTCTCAGTGACACGAAAACAGAAACCACAATGATATCCTGTAGGCTTTCTGTTGCAATGAGCACACAGCTAATTGCCAGTTTCTTTTCTACTTTAATTTCTCCATTACATTGGGCACTTAAATCCTTTATCTTCCTCTGAGTTTATTAACATATTTCAGAATTTAATCTTGAAACATCTCTTTATGATGTTTTCTTTCCAAAATTTACTTATCCTGTCCCCTCTCAGGTTATATGAAACTTTCCTGGTGTTTAGAACCTCAAACAGAACTAATTTCTCTTCCTGGTTTCAGGTCAGATTTTGGCAAATGTGATCAGTTATTGTGCTCCAAGACAGAGACTCCCTTTCATTGTTTTTTCCTACTACATTTTATCCTTCCCACAAGAGGTCATATTCAAGTGATTTGCAAATTTTAGGTCGTCTGCCCAATAGCCCTTGAACCCTGAAGATACTAAAGTAAAGCTGGAATTCTAATTATTTTTGTGTATTAATGCTATATGCTACATTCAATAAAAATCATGAGTAAATTTTTATTGAGTTATGGGATAGATTCAATAAAAATTGATGTCATGATATTATTACTTCTTTACAAACACAGTTGCTTATTATTCCTGACCAGCTGGATATTTTACTGATTTTATCACCATTTATTTGCTCCATGATTTTACTTGAACAGAATTTAATAACACTTACTAGGATGGTTGTTCTTCCACATCATTCAACCATTCCCACCCCTTTGCAAGGCATAACATTTCCTATTTCCAATCCTCCTCGGGTTTGTAAAAAAATAGCTTGGCAATGGTTCACTAAGAATTGCAATTTAATCCTTTGGAATAACAGGCTTTTCATCTCTGCTCCCTGCAATGGTCCTACGATCTGCCACACAATCAGTTCCTTAGAAAAGAACAATGCCGCTCAAAAGAAAAGAAAGTGCTGGCAACATGGTAAAGAACATGAGGCCTGTTATAAAATTTGTAAATATAAATTAACCTTGGGAGTAAACGGCATCAAAATATGAATTATTGCTCCCTTTCAAAAGAAGAATTAGGACATTTTTGGCAGCAAATGCAAATGAACCTGAGTGTCTGCGCTTTTGATCCGGACTGTGTAAACACAGGCTCATAAGTAGGTAGTTTAGTGTTTATATTGGTGGAGTCTCTAAAGTTATGCTTACCGACCCAGAAACAATGCAACATTCAAGAAAGAGCAAACACAACCTTAATTCTTACCTCCCATGGCCCTTGACCTAAGGGGTGTTTATCTAAGTTGTTTTGTATCTTGTATTTTATGGAGCAGGTTATTATCAAAAATATACAGATACAGCCCTATCTATCTAAAATGCTACACACACATTTATTTAAATGGGATTAGTCTGTTATAAAATATCCTCCTTTTAAGACAATTATAGGCCATCAACAATCTGCACAGTAATTTATCACCTCGTTTTCAGTCATTATCACTGTTAGTCAACCATGTGTTCCACAGCCTACACATCACTGAGAGTTCACTGGGATTAGTTACATGTTTTAAGAGTCATTATCGTCATCATTATTACTACAAATCACACCATTTATTTTGCACCAACAGTCTGCTGAAGAAAGCAGGTTGGCACAACTTACAGTGGATAAGAAGTAGATGCCACCTACAAAAGGAACACCGGAGTGGGTTCTAGCAAGAATGTGAGAGGGAAGATGACTTAGTATGATCTTTAGGAAAGAGTATGGGGCTATATATTTTCACCTGAAATGTGGTCTCCTGGAAAGGCAAATAATTTGTAAAAAAAAAAAATCCTTTTGCTTCTTCAATGGCCTGATCAACAGAGAACTAAGAGAAGTGACCAGAAGACATATTTAAAATCACAGAATTTAGAAAAACTGCCCATGTCTTTGGTACAAAATGACTTTTTTCTCCAAAGCCCATTGAGACTTTTACTCTCTCAAGTCAGTCTGAGTCTAAAGTTGGTGTCTGAGTCCCCTCCTCTACCAGCACAGGCTATTTATGTAACATCCAGGGGAGTGAGCCATCTAGTCAACCAAAGCAGGGTACAGAGAGGTTGGCAGTCTGAGCTCAGCCAACAGATCACTGTGTAATAAAAAAGGATGCATTTCCTTCTGAGTATTACAATAAATGTAAGGCTCTACTATGCCTTATTTGTAAACTACCAGAAACCAAGTCAAATACTCCTTTTTCTTTCTATAAAATGTAAACATTAAAAGTGATTCTAATGTGATTATAAAATTTAACTTGGAAACTAAGTTTTTAGGACAAAGCAGAGAAAGTTTTTATTTTTTATTTTTTTGGGCTTTTATAGAATTGGCCAAAACTTTTAACAAAACTTAAGGGTAAAAGGAGCCATTTGGCAAAAATGTCTGCATTCCTGCTTTATTTTTTATTTAAGGATTGTGAAAATTTGGAGTAAAGCAGCAAATCATATTAATAAATTTTTAATTATTTTATGTTTATTGAGAAGGAATTAAGTTCAAAATCATCTTACATTTGGTGGCTAGTGATATCTTAATAATTAATGAAATTAGTTTTCATGAAAATCATCTATTTTCTTTAAATGAAACGTGATATAATTTTTGACATTTAAAAAGAGCTACAGGATAAATAACCTATTATTATTGGGGTCAGATTTGTACACATGGTAAATATTTGACCTTTTATATATCCTTAGGAATTCTGGTCACAATAATTAAGGTTAAGGGTACTTCACATTTTAAAAAGCCCAGATTTTCTATAATACCTAAAGATTCACAGTACCTTCATTTTACCCCAATTAGCATCTGTATACATATACATAACTGACAAAAAAAAAAAAAACTTTTCCACCTGAGTATTTCCATTTGGCGTTCTGGGTCTGAGACAAGTACATGTTATAGAAAATGGCTACAGGGAAAAGAAAAGCAATGGTTGAGAGGATATCGATTCCGGGAATTCTTAAGTATCTGGGAAGATTTTAAAAGTAAATATAAAAAAGAAATTATGGTGGGCTTTTCCAGAAAACAAAGTAATACATTTTATTATGTATTTATGGCTCTGGAATTTTTCCTACAACCTACACAAGCTATAAAAATAATTGCCAACCCTTCCCACAATGACTGATGCCGTTTGTAAGGTTGCTACTGTCAGAAAGATTTTTTTCAGAAGACTGAAAAAAAAAGTATAAATATTATTTTTTTAATTGTCTTTATGAAAAACTATTTTTTCAGCCTTTGGACCTGAGCGGTAATTTACATAGCCGATTATAAAATCTCTCTCAGAATGACTGCACACCTGCATTGGGTGAAACTGAAAGAAAAACTCTCTTGTTCAGTAATGCACCATATGCAAATTGGGGGAATAAAAGGAGCACAACAGCTGGCATGAAAAGAGTATTTTACACATTCTTAGGGAGTACTAGTCTGGAGGCATTCAGAAGCACCATCAGGCTGGCAAAAGTGCACTATGCAACTAGGGTAACCTTGAGTATGAAAAAAAACCCCAGCTTTTAAAGAAACAGATAAATGTTATTATGATCAAAGTCCAAAACTCAATGGCATTAATAACCGAGTGTTGAGCAAAATGGGAAGAGCCATTAACAAATTCATTAAGAGCCTCTTTACATTCCTACCATCAACTGAAAACATATGTCTAATCTGTACTCTCTTTATTTCAATTATTATTGGTAGAAAAAAAGATAGCCTGCTTGAATATCATAAAAATATGTCAATGACATACTTCTTATGTTTCTAGGTCAGAGTGTACACAACTTCAGTCAACATTTATATTAAATGACAGCAACCTTTCAAGGCCTAGTTCTTCCTTAAGCAAAGAAGTGATTACTCTTCACAAAGGGACTGCTAACAGGATCTTAGAGGCAGTGTTGCCTATGAAAAAAACTCTGGACCATTCATAAGTTCAACTCACTCATCTATTAAATGGGGCTAATAATACCTGGCCTGCCCATTTGCACTTAGTGTGAACATCAAATCAAATCATAACAGTTGAAAGCACTTTGTGATGTGTAAGATGACACATAAATGTAAAGGATTATAATTCATAAGTGAATTAGATAATAGCTATTCTTAGTTTATAGATATGAGAGAAGTCTAAACTCCTCAGAGTTTAATGCAATTATAATTATTTGATCCTTATATTTATTTTGATTAACAATCACATGCATCTCTTATTTAGGCAAGAAAGCTGAATTTCCTTTTCAGGCCACCCTCTGCCAGTTTTCAAGCTTGCTTTTTATGTGTTTGTGAAACTCACTGAACTCAGCCAAGATTTTAACAGGGAAGTCCCAATGTTGATTAAAATGGCCTATTTTGGCACTTTTGTCCAAAATCTAATTACCAATGACAAGATAAAACAAAACAAACAAAACCAATGCCCCATTCCATGCAATCCCAGAACCCTAAGCTGCTCTCATTCTTGGTCTACTGACCAAAAGACTAACATTTTAGGCAAGATTTACACAGACCATTGCTCTTCTCTGTCAACTTTATAATAACACATTCATAATACACTAGGAAGCATCATCAAAAATAATCAAGGTTCAATTGTGCTTACAGAGTACAGTTTGTTATTGTAGCTTTTATTTCTTTCTTCCTAGAGAAATTTATAATTATCTGGTCATGAAATTCCTAAAAGCTGTTAGATACGGAAGGAAGCTTAGAGGTGGATGAGCCCTGGAATAGATCTTCTTTGCCTCAAGTTTTATATGCTTATCATTTGGTAACTAATTTTTCTTTATGTATGTATGTATGTATGTATGTGTGTGTGTGTGTGTGTCTTGTCTTTTGAGGGAAGAGGCCCAAGAATTGGTGGGCCTTTTTACAATAAATCTGGGTGATAATAATGACCAGGTACAATGCTTTGTCTAATGACTGCTTTCTGTGGCCATTAGCCTTCAAGTCCTGGGAGTCCCTGACCCCCAATCTGTGTTGCTTTTAGGTAAATGGGTTTTCTCACTTTGCAAGCTTAAGGCAAAAGACCTCGCTGGGCCACTTTAGAGACAATTATTTTCATTTGTAAAATAAGTACTTTTGACTTAAGGCTTTCAAGGCCCCCTTCAGCTCTGAAACACTCATGGCTTGTTAAGCAACACCTCCAAAGATGACCCAGTCAATAAACTTAATTATGCTCACAAAATTTGAGACCTACTTCCAGCATCTATCATAAAAAAGTTTTCCTGTCTTCTTTATTGACTTGAGTTTTCATTTTTGTTTCTACAGTTGACAACCATTTAACAACAACAAAAAGCCACAACTAAAATAACATTTTTGCAAAAGCCCGTTCAAGTCAATCTTATTTGGACTAATTATCTACTCCATAGCAATGAATATGAAGTATTTCACTGTGAACAGTTACACTTTGAATGACAAATATTTTCTGACATGATCACTAGAATACCTATTGTTGTCAGAGCAGAAATGCTAATTATTAGCTGGCCATTTAAGCTGGCTAGTATCTACTCTAAACAGTCATTAACTGGCCTAGATTGAACTTCAATTTCCCTATCTGTAAAGTTGGAATTGGGCCACTGATATAGCTCTTGAAAAGCACTTGTAATCATCTTGAGTCTCAGAGGGTAAATTACCACCTGGGCACATCTGAGACTTTTGGGGATGCATTTACTTTTGGGGCCATTAGGGAAACCATTTAGTACTGCAGCAATATTTAGTGCTGCTGCCCAAGCGCCCCAAAGAGTTTATGCACTTCCCATACAGCTCCCGCCTTCTCTGTAAATCAACAAATTTATCAAATGGTGCTTTTGACAAATCAATTTGCTTGACACGGGTGGGCATTTTACTTCCATCTATTATAGACAGAGTACTTTGACTCTTTTTGGCTCATAAAGGAATCAGGGGCCAAACCCCAACAGGCATCTGCACTGTGCCTCACAGAGTAGTTTGAAATTATTTATGAAACAGAGTTGTTAACTGCTGGAACCTTTCACTGCCATTATTGTAGTCTCCCATCTTTAGGAGAACAATGCCAAATGGTGGTGGCAGTTACTTGACAGAGTTGCGATTTTAACATTTCATTATTAACGATAGCTATCGGATGTGAGCATCTATCCACTACCTGTTCTTACCTCCTTCCATCTGGACTCAAAGAAAAAGGGACATTAAAGAAGGTGAATCCTACTTATGTTCTGGATCTGTTCTTCTTGCCTCCTTAAGCAGTATTTTGATCAAATATTTCTACTCTCTCCGGAGTCATCAATTTTTTTTTTTTTTGCTACATTTTCCTTCTAAGCCATGTGAAAAACTCCAATCTTAAATAAATCACATCCTCTCTGGATTTTATGGCCCTCTTTGTTCTCTCCATCCCTTTCTTTTCTTTCCTTGCTATGTTTGGGAAAGAGAAGTCCATACTTACTATCTTGGCTCCATCACTCATTCACTCCATGGCCCCTGTAGCCTTCTCTGAATGTGGTTCTATTTGTTTTGTTTGTTTCATTTTGAGACAGTCTTGCTCTGTCACCCAGGCTGTAGTGCAGTGGTGTGATCTCGGCTCACTGCAACCTCTGCCTCCTGCTTCAAGAGATTCTCCAGACAGCCTCCCAGTCGCTGCAGTTACAGGCAGCCCCCGCCACACCTGGCTAATTTTTTGTACTCTTAGTAGAGACAGGGTTTCACCATGCTAACCAGACTAGTCTCGAACTCCTGATCTCAAGTGATCCGCCTATCTCAGTCTCCCAACGTGCTGGGATTACAGGCCTGAGCCACCACAGCCAGCCTGAATATGGTCACTATTGATGACAGCCTAGGTCTTCTACATTTTCAAGAGCCGACAAAATGTTTGAGATCTAAAGAAAAATCGACTGACTCAAATACAGAAGAAACTAGAACAATTTTAATTTGTAACAATTTCAAAAGGAAAAAGGTTAATCTCCTAAATTTTTATGACATAAATTTAACGTGGAATTTGGTGTATCTTAATGTTTGCTGCAACATGTGGTTGGATCTTTAGAAACCAGCATGTTCAGGATATAGAAGAGTTTTAAATGACCCTGATAAGAGATCTAATTGCCAAATCCAGTGGGCCATTTTTAATCCTTATTAAAAAACGAAGCAGCATTGGATAATGTTGCCCATGCTCTCCATTCTTCTCCCTTGGTTTCTGTCATATCACCATCTCATAGGTTTTAACAAACCACTTTGAATACTTCTGCTGAGTCTCCTCTGGAGTCTTCTTCTATACCCAGAGTTCCATCTTGGTTGTCTTTTTTTGTCATATGCTTTCCTTGACAATCTCATCCATACCCAGGTTCCATGCTTATTTATATTTTGAGCTCCATCACCATCTGCACTGTCGCCTCAACTTCAACTGCCCTTAAAAGTCTGCTCCTCATTTCATAGATCCTGAGTAAATGGCACACTATTAATTCAATGGCTCAATCAAGAAATCAGGGGGTCATCTTACATTCTTTCTTTCCCTCTCATCTTATAGTCGATCAATCACCAATTCCTGTCAATTACTGCAATCTCTTACAGCTGTCCACTTTTCTTCATCTATTAAGAACACAACTCTGGGCCAAGCATGGTGTTTCACACCTGTAATTCTAGCATTCTGGAAGGCCAAGGCAGGAGGATTGTTTGAGCTCATGAGTTCAACATCAGCCTGAGCAACATAGCAAGATCTCATCTCTCCAAAAAAAATAAAAAAAAATTAGCTGAGTGGGGTGGCATGCCCCTGTAGTCCCAGCTACTCAGGTGGCTGAGGCCGGAGGACTGCTGGAACCCATGAGGTCAAGGCTACAGTGAGCTTTAATCATGCCAATGCACTCCAGCGAGGGTGGCAGAGATAGACCCTGTGTCAAAAACAAAAAAATTCACAACTCTGATTGTGTCATTCCCATGCTTAATCACTTCGGTGGCTCTCAATGACCCTGGGACAAAGTCCAAAATCTTCCCCTGAGCCTCTCCATGCGCTGGCTGCTGCCACCTCTCCAGCCTCATTTCCATCCATTCTTCTGCTAGACAGTACTTCTTTGAATCTCCAGATCCTGTCCACGGCACACCACCACCTGCCACCATTATCTTGTTTTTGCACTATGGGCCTCATCTTCTGCAATTCCCATTATACTTTTTTTTTTTTTTTTGAGACAGAGTCTCATTCTGTCACCCAGCCTGGAGTGTAGTGGCACGATCTTGGCTAACTGCAACCTCCGCTTCCTGGGTTCAAGCGATTCTTCTGCCTCAGCATCCCAAGTTGCTGAGATTACAGGCATGCACCACCAAGTCCAGCTAATTTTTTTGGATTTTTAGTAGAGACAAGGTTTCACCATGTTGATCAGACTGGTCTTGAACTCCTGACCTCAAATTATCTGCCCACTTCAGCCTCCCAAAGTGCCGGGATTACAGGCGTGAGCCACTGAGCCCGGTCCCCCCATCATAGTTTTAATTGCTTGCTCAATGTCTGTTTTCCCCACTGGAAAGAGTGCTTAATATGTGTTAGGTACTTTCCCTGTGCCAGGAAGTTTTACATACATCATCTCATTTTAATCACAACAGCAACTATGAGGTAGGTTCTGTTATTATTCCAATTTTAAAGATAAGGAAACTGAAGCATTGAGAAATTGAACACTGCACAGCTAGTATGGAGGAACTTAAAACTAAAACAGTACTAAAGGCAGTCTATATCCAGGGCCCATATCTCATCCACATTTAATATTGCTTCAGTGGCCAGGCATGGTGGCTCACACCTGTATTCCCAGCACTTTGGGTGGCCGAGGTGGGTAGATCATCTGAAGTGGGAGTTCAAGACCAGCCTGACCAACATGGAGAAACCCCATCTCTACTAAAAATACAAAATTAGCCAGGTGTGGTGGTGTATGCCTGTAATCCCAGCTACTTGGGAGGCTGAGACAGGAGAATCGCTTGAACCCGGGAGGCGGAGGTTGTGGTGAGCCGAGATTGTGCCATTGCACTCCAGCATGGGCAACAAGAGCAAAACTTCGTGTCAAACAAACCAAAAACATATTGCTTTAGTGAAACAGTAAGGTCTACAAGGGGAGGGGCTGAATCTTGTAGCTCCAGAGCCTAACACAGGATTGGCACAGATCGGGGGCCAATATGAAATTGCTAAAATAATAAATATAATCCAATTCTCAGAGTGGCATATAGGGGCCTCCACAATCTTACACTGACCTACCTCTTCAGCCTCATGTCCCTCCTTCCCCATACCTTATCTTCTAGCCATATACGCAGTTCCAAGAATAGGCTACAGTGGTTCACATCTCTGACTTTTGTATAATCATAAGTTACTCACTCATGCCATGTGTTCATTCACTCACTCATAATTCATTCATTTGCTAAACACCTACTGAATGCCAGGCAGACAGAAAAGTCCTATGATAGATAGATGCTATAGGAATACAGAATAGGGATATTTCAGGAGTTTGGACTAAGGAGTCAAGAATATTTCCCAAGAGAATTAACATTAAAAGTACATTTCTTTTCCCTGGAATGTGCACATCTGCATGGCAAGCCCCTATTCATCTTTTGGACTTCACTCAAATGTTTCTTCCAGGGCTCTCTCCATGGCAGAACTTGCAGCGATTGTATTTCATGTCTTAGGGTGGTGACCTTCCCCATCAGACTATGAGATCCTCTTAGACTCTTGGTGTGTATCATGTCAGTACAGTGGGTTCCTGGCACAGAGGAGGTATCCAATAAAAAGCTGATGAATGACAAAATAATGGTCCTTTTTGTGAAGATACTCCATTTTAACTCATTGTACATATCTTGGCACTTACCTGAAACCATGGAACTTGGGCTTCTGTTCATTTATAGAACAGATGTATTTTAACATATAAATGAGAGAGATTAGGGAGCACCTAGCACTACTGTATCATTTTATATTAGACACAGATATATAAATTACGTAAAAATGGCAATGTAAACATATACACACACACTCGAATACTTTTGTCAATTTAGTGACTAATAACTTGAGGAAATAAGAATTCCCATTATAAGGCACGTTCTCCTGAAAGCTTTGGGCACTATGGAGAATGCTACATAACAGAATGCTGGTATATTTTCTGAAAGACAAGATGATCCTAATGATTTCCTCATCAATGAAAAATGCCTTTTTCATTATTAGAAATGAGCCCCAAATGTTAGGCTGCTAATGTGCTTTGTATACTGTGCAAATAAATGCCATAAATAACACTTTGGACCAACATCGAAGCACACTTCTGTCTCACTACTCTCTTCCTTTTGGGGTTGACATTTGAAGAGATTCTTTGAAAATTATGAGATACAAACTTACCCCAACATCCCCTTCTCTCCTAATACATGAAGGACAGCTGTGACTGGTTTTCAGGGAACCAAAGCTCTTACAGGAGTTGCTTAGGGAGATGCCTCGCATTCTGCAATCCTCTTTCTGTTGAATCTCTAAACCTGAGCTACCTCTCCCTCCACCCCCTCCTCCCCTCCCCCACTTTCTCCCTCCAGATAGATTTCTAATCTGTCCCGTGAATAGCTGGAACTACAGCCGAGTCAGTAAACTTTTTTGGTAGAGGTCAAGATAGTAAATATTTTCAGCTTTGGACCACATGGTCCGTGTTGCAACTATTTAACTCTGTCATTATGGTGTGAAAGCAGCCACACAGAACATGTAAACAAGGGGGTATGGCCGTGTCCCAATAAAAATGGGCATGCCTACTTTCCAATAAAATTTTATTTACAAAAACAGGTGGTGGGCCAGATCTGGCCAGTAGATCACAGTTACAGACTCCTGGACTAGAAATATTCTAGGATCCCTGTTAGCTTTTCTCTGCCTTAGCATTCAATTTTCATGAGTCTGTGAGAGTTCACAATTGGGAGACAGCTGGAAAGAAAGAGAAGCAAACTTTGAAGAATCATTGGTTGTGTGAAATTACTATATTTGACTTAACTTTTCACTTGGAGTCTTTTAACTTTGTAACATAATGCCCCTATTATATTTAGCAATTAGAGTGCCATCACAAAGTAAAATGTAAAACCATTATTCCTTGAAAAGAGAAAAGGCTTGTGGTATGAAATGATGCATGCAAGGAGTGTGGGTGATAATTTACTCACATAATCATTTCTATTTCAGTTCTATGGCAAGTATTTCTGGAGATGGCTCAGATGGCAAGGAGATCTTTAAGAGGTACACGCCATAATTAACCTTTTTATGTGCTCTGATAGAAATATCAATAGTCTTTCCTCCTTTAGCACTTTTAACTTTACTTACGGTCTACAGAAATGATTTGGAGAATAATCATTATAAGAGAAAGAAAAGCCTTTATAGCTTGGTTTCAAACAAAACATGCACATTCTTCCCATTATGTTCACTTTATGGCTAAGTTCTAGACACTGAACATCTGCATTTCCTTTTCCCTCCCTGTAAAGGGAACTAGACAACCAGCCAATGCCTCTGTAGACTGTAGGCCCATGATATACAAAGTGTACTCTCTGGACTAGCAACATCAATATCTGCATCAGCATCTCCTGGAAACTTGTTAAAAATGCAAATTCTCCAGTGCCCTTCCAGACCTACTAAATAAGAAACTCTGGGAGTAGACCAAGCTGTCTGTTTTAACAAGCCCTCCAGGTGATTCTAATGCCTGCTAGAGTTTAAGAACCACTGGTATAGATTAAATTATTACTTTGTAGAAGCACAAGTTAATGGGAAGACCTGGCCTCATATAAACAGCAGCATGACCTTAAGAGCTTGCACATTCAGAAGGCACAGAAGAATACAGACAATAAGCCTATAACTACATTATAAGAAGAAAAACGGGCTGAGAAAGAAAAACAATGGGAAGAAGGAGATATAGAACTAGAATGAGTAGGAGGAACTGGAAATCCCCAGAGTTCCATTTGCAGCTGTGGCTACAATCCTCCATGATTTGATGCGTGAGGACTGGGTAAGAGAAGGGAAACAGAAATGAAGAGAACAGTCTCTCCATCTGCAAAGAATTCATAGTATTAGAGTGGAAAAAGGAAAAAAAATGGCTCCCTTGAGAATTTACAATAGGACCTAATATTTTAAGTCAAAGGATGCTGGGCATGGTGGTTCATGCCTATAAACCCAGCACTTTGGGAGGCAAAGACAGGAGAATCACTTGAGCCCAGAGGAGTTCTGGTGCAGCCTAGGCAACATGGCAAAACAACGTCTCTACAAAAAATACAAAAATTAGCTGGGCAGGGTGGTGTGTGCCTGTGGTCCCAGCTGCTTGGGCGGCTGAAGTGGGAGGATGGCTTGAGCCCAGGAAGTTGAGGTCACAGTGAGCCGTCATATCACTGATGCACTCCAGCCTGGACGATAGAGTGAGACCCTGCCTCAAAAAAAAAGGATCAAAAGAGAGAGGTTGGACATCAGGAGAAATAGCGACAAGAAGAAGACAACAAAAAAAAGAGAGGATATGAGGATAAACAGAGTGAGTATTAAAAAATTGTATTTGTACTAGAACATAGAGCATTTAGGAATTTGTTCTTTTAATTCCTCCAATTACTAAAAGGTAAGTTCTGCTTTGATTTGGAGATAAAAATCCCTGACTTTCTTGATTCTCTTATTGCTTTACTGGACAGAACCACAGAAGAATTGCAACCAAAAGCCTTTCATTTCCTTATGAAGCTTATGGCTAGCACACAGCCATAGTAACACACTGACATAAACCATTAAGCTATGTATGGGTCCGTGCTATTTAAAGAATGTTTGCTTCCCTACCCAACCCCATTCTTATGTTGAAATCCTACCCCACAATGTGATGGTATTAGGAGACATGGCCTCTGAGAGGTGATTAGGTCATGAGGGTAAGAGCCCTCATGAATGGGATTAGTGTCCTTATAAATAAGAGACCCCAGAGAATTCATTTGCGCCTTCCACCATGTAAGGGTGAGAATACAGCCATCTATAAACCCGGGAACAGGCCCTCAACAGACACCAATCTGCTGGTGCCTTGATCTTGGCTTTCCCAGCCTCCAGAACTGTAAGAAATAAATTTCTGTTATTTATAAGCCACCCAGTTTAAGGTATTCTGTTATAGCAGCCTTAATGAACAAAAAAAAAAAAAAAAAAAAAAAAAAACAGGAACAATATATTCTTATGGTAACACGACCTGGTCATTTTTCAAGTCCTGCTGCAGAGTATCAATCTAGGAGCCTCATCATAAAATCATTTTTGGGTTCCTAAGGAGAATGTTATAGGTGAGACCATACTATTAAAAAAAATAACATGAAATCAAAGATCATAGTTTTTCTGGAAGATTTTTAGAAGTCATCTTGTCAAAACAGCCTCAGATGTTTTTAAAAGTGACTTCACTGTTTTAGTAAAATATGTATGCTTATTTATTTATTTATTTATTTATTTATTTTGAGACGGAGTTTCACTCTTGTTGCCCAGGCTGGAGTGCAGTGGCATGATCTCGGCTCACCACAACCTCCACCTCCCGAGTTCAAGGGATTCTCCTGCCTCAGCCTCCTGAGTAGCTGAGATAACAGGCATGTGTCACCATTCCTGGCTAATTTTTGTACTTTTAGTAGAGATGGGGTTTCTCCATGTTGGTCAGGCTGGTCTCAAACACCTGACATCCCAAAGTGTTGGGATTACAGGTGTGAGTCACCGTGCCCAGCCTATTTTTTTTTTTAAACTCTACCAATACAGAAAAGCACGAAGAAATAAGTAACTAACTTCCCAAAGTAAAGATAGCTAACATTTGTTGAATAGAATACATAAATAAAAATAGATAGACAATTAGGAATAGTTGCAGAGAGACAGATCATATGGTACATGCTATTTTTTAAAACAAAATGTTTATTTTTGAATAATTTTAGGTTTATGAAAAGATTGCAAAGTTAATACAGCGTTTCTATACCTCTCAACCAACTTCCTCTATTGCTAACATCTTAAATTACTATGGTACATTTGTTACAACTAAAAAGCCAGCACTGGTACATTACTATTAACTAAATTTCAGACCCTTTTTAAATTTCACTTTAAAAAGTGAAATTTTCTGTCCCAAGATCGACATTGCATTTAGTTTTCAGGTTTTGTATTAGGGTTCTCCAAAGAGACCGAACCAATAGGATAAATGGGTATATACATAGAGAGAGATAGTAGTTAATTCTAAAGCTGCGAGTCATGGAACCATTAGACACACTGTTTCAGAAGAAATTGGAAATTCAGTTACAGCCAGAGCAGCACAAGTAGCTAAGAACGCTCAGAACACCACAGCACCAGTGCAACCCACGAAAACAACTAATGTCGACAAACAACTGAAACCTATTGTTTCTATGAAACAGTACAGATGGAAATGTTGGTTTTAGAGGGTCCTTTTCCTACACCTGAGGATGTCTCCATGAAGAAGGGAACCTCTGCCAAGCTTTCTCTGTTGCCTTGCTCTGCAAAATTGAGGATATTGGTAACGAAGACTGGAAGAATCCTTAGCTCTGCAGTGACTATGTTAAGGATATCTATGAGTACCTCAGGAAGCTGGAGGTTTTACAGTTCATAAACCCACATTTCTTAGATGGATGAGGTATAAATGGATGTATGTGTGCACCATCCTAGTAGACTGGCTGGTGCAAATCCACTCCAAGTTTTTAGGCTTCTTCAGGAGACTCTGTATGCGTTATTTTCACTGGTTCAGCCAGTTTCCTGGAGGAAGCTTCAACTAATTGGGATGACTGCTCTGCTCTTGGCTTCCAAGCATGAGGAGATGTTTTCTCCAAATATTGAAGGCTTTGTTTACATCACAGACAATGCTTACAATAGTTCCCAAATCCAAGGAATGGAAACTAATTTTGAAAAAACTGAAATTTGAGTTGGGTCGACCCTTGCCACTACACTTCTTAAGGCGAGCATTGAAAGCGGAAAGGTTGATGTTGAACGGCACACTTTAGCCACATATTTGATGGAATTGACTCTCATTGACTATGATATAATGCATTATCATCCTTCTAAGGCAGCAGCAGCTGCTTCCTGCTTGTCTCAGAAGGTTCTGGCCAAAAGAAAATGGAAGTTAAAACAGCAGTGTTATACAAGATACACAGAGAATGAAGTATTGGAAGTTGTACAGCACATGGTCAAAAATGTGCTGAAAGTAAATGAAAACTTAACTAAATTCATCACCATCAAGAATAAGTATGCAAGCAGCAAATTCCTGAAGATCAGCATGATCCCTCAACTGAATGCAAAAGCCATCAAAGACCTTACCTCCTCTCTGATGGGAGGGTCCTAGGCTGCAGGGGCCCCTGGGGATGTGTGCTTCATCTGTGCCCCCTTTTTTCTTTACTGGTTTAGAACTCTTTATTTTACACATGGTTCTCTGGTCTTTTCATGAAACCTCTTCTGGGACCAATTTTCTAAATGTATGTTGAGGAAAAATAAAGCTACTCATTTTTCTTAAGGTAAAAAAAAAAAATAGAATATACCTATTAGAGAGATCCTAAAAGAGATTTATTATAAGGTATTGGCTCATGCAATTATGGAGAATGAGAAATCCCAAGATCTGCAGCTGGCAAGCTGGAGACGCAGGGAAGTTGACATATATTTCCAATCTGAAACTTAGCAGGCTGGAGACTAAAAAACCGTCAATGTTTCAGTTTCAAGTCCGAAAGCCAAAAAGAAACTGGTGTCCCAGCTCAAAGCAGTCAGGTAGGTGGAGTTCCCCCTTAATGAGTCTTTTTGTTTTATTCATGTTGTCTTCAAAGGATAGGATGAGGCCCACCCATATTAAAGAAGGCAGTCTGCTTTACTCAGTCTACCTATTCAAATACTAACCTCATCAAGAAACATTGTCACAGACACAGAAGATTAATGTTTAACCAAATGTCTGGGCACCCCATGGTCTAGCCAAATTGACACATAAAATTAACCATCACAGATATGCATGCTATTTGGAATCCATCATGTTAATGTAATATCTGACTTGCCAGATCATGCCATGTCACCCTTCACTTTAAATGCTCACAGCAAGCAGATAGCTCTCTAGATGCCCTACACTTCTGTCTCCACCAGTTCTGCTGGAAGCTTTCCATGAGTCAATTTGTTTGAACCCAAACTTTTTTTCTTTTTCTTTTCTTTCTTTCTTTTTTTTTTTTTGAGACAGAGTCTTGCTCTGTCGCCCAGGCTGGAGTGCAGTGGCACAATCTCGGCTCACTGCAACCTCTGCCTCCCGGGTTCAAGCAATTCCCTGACTCAGCCTCCTGAATAGCTGAGATTACAGGCACATGCCACCATGCCTGGTTAATTTTTGTATTTTTAGTAGAGAAGAGGGCTCACCATCTTGGCCAGGCTAGTCTTGAACTCCTGACCTCATGATCCACCTGCCTCAGCCTCCCAAAGTGCTGGGATTACAGGTGTGAGTCACTGCACCTGGCCCCAAACTTTTTTTAGTCATTTAAATAAATGTTAAGAAAACTAATAAAATATAAATGTGAAAAGAACAAATTTTTGTTTCCATAAAAACTAGGTTGAGTATGTTAGAAAATCTGGATAAATATAGGGTGATTAAAAATTTGCTTTCAGGCTGGGTGCAGTGGCTCATGCTTGTAATCCCAGCATTTTGGGAGGCCAAGGCAAGAGGATTGCTTGAGACCAGAAGTTCGAGACCAGCCTTCTCAATTTTTTTAGTTTGCTTTCAAAATAGATGTGAGCAGGACACATAGGGGGCCAGGGGAATCAAAGAGGATTCTATACTCAGATTCCTTTCCAGGTGTCTTTCTTGTTTCATTTTTTAAAAACTGAAATTGAAAATCACAGAGTGGCAATTCATACAAAAAAGATGGTGAGAAGGAATTCCAATCAGGTGACCACTCTCAAGGAAAAGATCGTGGTCCCAATTTAAGAGATTGCCAAATGACAAATAACTACCTATAATTTATGTTAAATATTCCATTGGGGAATGTATTAGTCTTTTTTCACACTGCTAATAAAGACATAGCCAAGACTGGGTAATTTACAAAGGAAGGAGGTTTAATTGACTCACAGTTCCACATGGCTGGGGAGGCCTCACAATCATGGCAGAAGGCAAAGGAGGAGCTAAGTCACATCTTACATGAGGGCAGGCAAGAGAGGATGTGCAGGGGAACTCTCATTTATAAAACCATCAGATCTTGTGAGACTTATTCACCACCATGAGAACAGTACGCGGGAAGAGCTGCCATGATTCAATTATCTCCATCTGGCCCCGCCCTTGACACATGGGGGTTATTACAATTCAAGGTGAGATTTGGGTGGGGACACAGCCAAACAGTATCAGGGAAGATGAAAAAGTTCTGGAGATGGAAAGTGGTGATGATTGCACAACAATGTGAATGTAAGTAATCCCATGGAGCCATATACTTTAAACTGGTTAAAATAATAAATTGTGTGTTATACATATATTATCATAATAAAAATATGCAAAGTAACTATGTATATTTTTTCAGATTCCTTGTTTCAACAAATACTTTTTTATTAAGGCAAATTGTTGCATTCAGTAAACAGGTTTATTCTGTATTAAGTTTTTTATTTCAGTTTAATAGAAGAAAAGGACACCATCATGAAGCTGAATGAATTTCAGGTAAATGATTCCCTTTTGAGATTTTATGAGATTCTAATTCTCTAACATTGCTCTAAATTTAATAGGAAAGATATGAAAAACTCTAAGAGGTTAGAGCAGTGGTTCTCAATCCGAGGCAGTGCCAATTCCTTAGGGTGCATCTAGAAATGCATGGACATGTTTTGGTTGTCACAATTAAGAGGATCCTGGCATTCTCCAGAGATTTCAAACATCTTCTTACGTACATTGCAGCCCTAACACCAAAATATACCCAACCCAAATGTCAATAGCTCCCTCAGTGACAAACATCGGGGAAGAGTCGAAGTGTGTTTTATTTTTACTTTTTTCTAACAAAATCCAATCTGAAATGCAAAAGTTTGTCAGAATAAAAATACATGTACATTACAATTATTTCACATCACTTGTAGATTTTACCACCATTCATTTTTAAATGATTTTAAAGTTTATACTGTAAATATTTGCACATTTGCAAACAAATCTTAAATTACCAGATATTGAATATGAAAATTTAGGATTGACAACTGATAGTTATATCCTACTGCACTTACTATTTCTATGAAATTTTAGAGGGAAAAAAGATTAATTCATTTTAAATGAAAAATATAGAATAGTTCGCAAAGTTGTGTATCATCCTGTGTGTACAGGAGCTATGCTATTCTTCTCTGTATCATTCTAATTTTAGTATATATGTTGCTAAACCAATCAACATATTTTTAAAATATTTCAATTTTTTACAATATCTGACAATTTCCTTAGGAAATTTGATAAAATAGACATCATTTCACTTTCTTCCTCCTCTCTCCCTCCTCCAACTGTATTTTGTTAGTTATCTTACCCTTCGTAATGTCTGGGTTTTTAACATTTACATCTTGTTCTGAAACTGTAATTCAAACCACTGTTTACTCATTTCTATTTTAAATGATTTGGTGCTCATCATCTACCTTTTCTGTGCCTGGCTTCTCCATTTCTTCACTCTGATACTTAGTTGCCTAGAGTTTATTATACAAGAGTTTTTTGGTAGTATACCCATACTATTATTATTATTATTATTAAGGCATTTTCTTTTATCTCAAATGTAATATTTGATACCTATAAATGATTAAAAACAAAATATGTAAATTATAATCAAAATAAGATTTAAGCTTTTAACCACCCAACTGAAGAACTATAAGAATCCCCAATAGCACTGCATCTACCTATGAATTCCTCCTGTATCCCATGTGCCTCTTCTCCCCCAGAGGCAGCAACTTACCTGTATGTTTATCCTTTCTTTCAATATTCATAATGGTTTTGTCATGTAAATATGCATCCCTAAACAATACACAATATTATTTCATTTTGCTTATTTTTAAGTTATATAGAAATGGTATAATACTATATATCATCTTTTAGAACTTTTTTCATTCAACTTACTATTTTTAAAGACTCATGTTGCATTGTATTACTAGAGTACTCATTTTTAAAAGCATTATTGATACATAATTCACATCATCAAGTTCACCTGTTTCAAGTATATATTTAAATGGCCTTCAGTATATTTACAGAGTTACCCATCATCATCTTCTAACTTTAGAGTATTTTCATCACTCCCAAAAGAAATCTTGTGCCAACTGGCAGTCATCCCCAGTCTTCCTCTCCTCTGCTTTCCTATCCTCTGGCCTGACTTTCTGTCTCTACTGATTTGCCTCTTTTAGGCATTTCATATAAATGGAATCATTAAATATGTGGTTTTCTTTCATTTAACATAACATTTTTGAGGTTCTTCCATGTTGTAGCATGTATCAGTACAATCATGCATCACTTAACAATAAGGATATGTTCTGAAAAATCAATTGTTAGGCAATTTTGTTGTTGTGCAAACATCACAGAGTATACTTAGAAAAACCTAGATGGTATAGCCTACTACACATGTAAGCTATATCATATAGCCTATTTGCCCTTAGGCTACAAACCTATATATCATATTACTGTGCTAACCTACCCTGTGTTAGCCAGACAGACTCCATTTTGCTGAGAGCCAGAGAGACTCCATCTTAACCTCCGCCTCACCCCTCCTGCCATTTCTCCCTTAGGTGCATACCTGGGTCTTGCTACTGTGCTGGGTCATGCTGTATTTAAAACAACAGAAACATATAACCTTTGTAACCATATCCTGCTTGGCAAGCCCACTTGCTATTGTGAATGCCCCCCCTTGATTGATTATATGACAAGTACCGAATACCCCCCTTGGTAACTGACAATCATGGGAACCAATTGTGTATACCCTCTTTGGAAATCAACAGTCATGAACCTCCTGCCTCCTAGTTACCAGCCTCCTTATCTAACTTGCTTGTTCGCTTCTGTAAATTCTGCTTCAGCTAGGATCCCCCTCCCCTACCTTAATCAAGGTATAAAAAGGAATCCAGCCCCGTTCTTGGGGCCAAGAGAATTTTGAGCATTAGCTGTCTCTCGGTTGCTGGCTAATTAATAAAGGACTCATGATTCAAACTGAGAGTGTGGCGCTGTTCCATCTAGCTCACCTGGGTATAACATTACTGTATTGAATGCTGTAGGCAGCTGTAACACAATGATAAGTATTTGTGTATCTAAACACAGAAAAGGTACAATAAAAGTATGGTACTATAATCCTACAGGACCACTGTTGTACATGTGGTCCATTGTGACAGAGATGTCCTTATGTAGCACACGATTATGCTTCATTAGTTTTAACAGCTGAATATGATTCTATTGTATGGCTACACCACATTTTATTTACCCACTCATCAAAAGCATTCATTTTCACTACTGTATAGTATTCCACCAAGTAAATATTCTACTATTTATTTATTTAGTCTCCTATCAAAGGATAGGTATTTCAGTCACTTCTGGTTTTTTTTCTTTTGTGAATTGTGATGCTCTGAACAAGTTCCTAGGTAACCATGGGTAATAGTTTCTGTAGGATATATATCTAGGAGTAAGTACACTCATACTCAAATTTCTTTGATAATGCCAAATTGTTTTCCAAAGCAATTACACAAGTTTACATTCCCAACAAATGTATATAAGAGATCTTGTTAGCTCCTATCCCTTCCAGCACTTGACATTGTCCAATTTCTTAATTTCTGCCAATTCTGGGTATAAAAAATGGTGTTTCACTTCAGTTTTAATTTGTATTTCTGTTATTACTCATGAGAGTTAGCATTTTTTATATACTGTCCATTCATTTTTCTCCTTTGATATGCCTGTTACTGTCTTTTGATCATTTTTCTATTGGTTTTTCTCAACTGATGTGTACATTTTTGTTGTAACTATAAACTGTACCTTTTTTATATCACATTTTAAAACCGTTCATGACCACCAGTTACAAAAGCAGTTGGGGAATGCACCTTCATTTTACACTGAAGGCTGCATCTCTCTAGTTTGCAAACTGTTTACTGGAATATAGTCTCTTTCTTCCACATTCCTTTACAGAGAACTCTTGTGCAGGGGCTGTATCTCATACACAAGGGTGAGAGAAGACTGCATGTTACAGAATAATACTATGATATAATTTCTATAAAGTTTAGGAAAAAATGCAAAACATTGCAATTAGTATAGGCTGTTTAGCAATGTACATCTACATCTATGTCACAGAATTTTATAGAAAATCATGGCAATTAGGAGTATCAGTGTAATGTAGGGGTTACTTCCAGGAAGGGAAGGGGAAGTGATATCAGGGAAGTGGGATTAGGTATATGTAGGGGGATACAATGGTATCTTTAATATTTTATTCCTTAAACTGGGTGACGCATATATGAGTGTTGATTATATTTCTCTTTCTCTACTTTCTTTCTTTTCTTTTCTTTCCTCCCCTCCTTCCCTCCCTCCCTTCCTTCCTTCCTTCCTTTCTTCCTTTTTTCTTTCTTTTATAGAGTCTCACTCTATCACCCACATTGGAGTGCAGTGGCACAATCTTGGCTCACTGCAACCTCCACCTCCCAAGTTCAAGCGATTCTCCTGCCCCAGCTTTCCAAGTAGCTGGGATTATAGGTGTGTACCACCATGTCTGGCTAATTTTTGTGTTTTTAGTAGAGATGGGGTTCACCATATTGGCCAGACTGGTCTTGAACTCCTGACCTCAGGCGACCTGTCTGCCTCGGCCTCCCAAAGCGCTGGGATTACAGGCAGGAGCCACCATGCCCAGCCTGTATTTTCATTTAGCCAACATGTTGTGTAACATTTTTCTGAAGGGCAGAGATAATTGTCAACTCTTGTCTATCACTCCCACATCCAGTCAGTCACTCTACAAATTTTGCCTCTTAAGTAGTCCCTGGGACTGTCCCCTCCACTACATCTCTACAGCCCCTTAGTGTGGGCCTTCGTCATCTTCACCTGGACTACAGCAACCATCTCCCACCTCCAGCATGGGCCCCTTCAAATCCAGCCTATACACTACTGCTGAAGTGGTCTAACTAAAATGCAAACTGTCACTGTCACATACCTCCCTGCTTAAAACCTTTCAACAGCTCGCTGCTGCTTAGAGGTCAAGGTACAAGTTCCTTTAATATGGAACACCAGGCCCTTTGTGATCTGGTCCCTGCTTTTCTCCCCAGTCTTGTCTGCCACCACTTCCTGCCCTGCATTTTAAGCTACAGTGACTTTGGACTACTTACAGTTCTCCAACAAAGTAATCAGCTCCTCCTGGTTTGTGCAGGACTTTTCTGGTCTGAGCACTGACAGTCCTGCATCCTGGGAGCCCCTCAGTCCCAGGCAAACTGGGACAGTCATGGTACTGAACCTGAAAGTCCTGCATCCTACAAAACCCTCAGTAACAAGCAAACTGGGAGAATAGTTTCCTAGTCTCTGTGCTGTTTCTGCAGATGTCTCAGCAACTTAGGATGTGTCCCTGACCTCCTGCTTCCTACTTCTTCTGAAAATATGACCCAAAGCAAACAGCAAACAAAATATAAAATAAAACATAACAAACACAAATAATAGGCAACTGATTTCTGTATATAGGATTTAGCGCCTGACACCTTACTCATTACCATCCCGTTGTTCTAAATTCTTTTTATTTTTATATTATCGTATTATCTGCAAATATTTATGGGTTCGTTTTTTCAAAGCAAACTTGGAATAGAGGAAATGTTTGTACCTTTCTAATCATTATGTCTTTATTTATTTTTCTCTTCTTATTGTCTGGCTACTCCAGTTTTAATGGTGACTAAAAACATGACAGCAAGCAAATATGTCCCATTTGTGATTTTACATGGGATTTTCAAAAAATTTTCATCATTAAGAATGATGTTTACTGAGGTTTTGGCTGATAACTTAATTCATGTAAAGAGATATTCTCTTCTATTCATACTTTGCTAAGACTTTCTACACTAAATCAGTGATTAACTTTATCCAAAGCTTTTTCTGTTCCTACTGAGATTACATATGATTTTTCCCTTTTAATCTATTAGGTAGATCACAATTCAAGATTTTTAAATGTTAAACTACCCTTGCATTCCTGGACAATGCCAAGTTGATCATGATAAATAAACTTTTTTTTTTTAACTCCACTGGATTCCATTTGGTATAATGTATTTAGGCTCTTGAGATTGGCCTATAATTTATTTTCTCAAACTGTATTTGTCTATTTTTGGTGTTCAGGTTATATGGAAAAATTTAGAAAGTATTTGTTCTTTTCCATTTTGCTAAATAAGTCTGTAAAAGATAGAAGTTAACTCTTGAGTGCTTAATAATTTCACCTATAAAATTAAATGGCTTGGTCTTTCCCACAGGAAATTTTGAACTACTAATTCAGTTGCTTTAATAGTTATAAAATCATTAAACTGAATTCCTAATTCAGTTTTGGTAAGTTATATTTTTCTAAAGATTATTTCATTTCACCTTCAATTTATTGGCCTACCATTACCCATAGGATTTTCTTTTTAATCTGTGCTATAGCTATATTTATATTCTCTTTTAATCCTTACGTTATTTGTATGCTTTTCTTTCTCAGTCCTATCAAAAGATTGTCTATTTTATCAGTCTTTTCAAAAAGCTAACTTTTATCTTTATACATTTTTCTTTTGTAGTATTGTTTTCAACTTATGGGATTCTGCTTCCTTTTTATTTTCTCTTATTCTTTTCTAAATACTTATGATGGTGCTTAGTTCATTTTCAGACTTCTTTCTTTTCTAATGCAGGTATTTATGGTTGATAGGCTGCCCTCAAAAATACTGCCCTCATGACATTTATATTTTCATTACAATTTGGCTTTAAGTATTTTTAATATTATGATTTCTTAATTGAGCAATGAATAATTAAGTATTCTATTTCTGAAGATGAGAGGACTGTAAAAATGTCATTTTGCTGTTGACTTTTACCTTAACTGAATTTTTATTGAAAATATCATCTTTCTTTTTATTAATTTTATTTATTTTTTGAGACAGAGTCTCACTATTGTCACCCAGACTGGAGTGCAGTGGTGCGATCTTGGCTCACTGCAACCTCTGCCTCCCAAGTTTAAGAGATTTTCCTGCCTTAGCCTCCCAAGTAGCTGGGATTACAGGCACATGCCACCACAACTGGCTAATTTCTGTATTTTTAGTAGAGACAGGGTTTCATCATGTTGGCCAGGCTGGTCTTGAACCCCTGACCTCAGGTGATCCACTTGCCTCAACCTCCCAAAGTGCTGTGATTACAGGGATGGGCCACTGTGCCCAGCCCTAAAATACCATCTTTCTAAGGAATAACCTTTAGTGTGTGATATGGTTTGGCTGTGTCCCCACCCAAATCTCATCTTGAATTATAGCTCCCATAATACCTACATGTCATGGGAGGGACCCAGTGGGAGATAACTGAATCACGAGGGCAGGTCATTCCTGTGCTGTTCTCATGATAGTGAGTAAATCTCACTAATGAGATACGATGGTTTCATAAAGGGCAGTTCCTCTGCACACATCCTCTTGACTGCCGCCATGTAAAATGTGCCTTTGTTCCTCCTTCACCTTCTGCCATTACTGTGAGGCCTCCCCAGCCATGTGGAACTGCAAGTCCATTAAACCTCTTTTTCTTTATAAATTACTCCGTCTTGGGTATGTCTTTATTAACAGCATGAGAACAGACTAATACAATGTGAATCTACTGACGATAAATTCTCAATTTTTGGTTAATGGCAAATGCCTTTCTTTTACTCTCATGCTTGATAATAGCTATTTGTTCTCAACACTTTATTATTCTACTGCTTTCTGTTTTCTGGTATCACTGTTGAGCACTCTGCTGCCAATGAAATGACCATTTCTTGGTATGTGAGGTGTCTTTACTTTCTGGCTCCTTTAAAATTTTTTGCCTTGTTTCTCTAGAGAGCCAACACACTTCTAGGTGTTGCTTTTCTTTTTAATTTATCTTTCTTGGGAATACTGTCCTTTATGAAACTGGGGGTTCATAGCTTTCAGCATTTCTGAACATTTCTCCTTGATTAACTTTATTATCACTTCTTGGTTGACTTATTCTTTTCTTCTCTGACTCTGACTTGATGTATGTTAGAACTTCTAATTTTATCCTCAACATTTTAAATTGTTCTAACATCTTCTGACCCTTTTCCTTTCAAGATTATATTCTGGTTAATTTATTCACTTCAACCTAGAAGTTTATAAATTCTCTTTCATCTGTGGCTAATCTGCTGTTAACATGTTTTGTATTTTCTTTCGATGTTTATATATTTTATATAGACATTCCACTGGATTATTTGTAAGAACTGCCTGATTACTCCTGATAATTTTCTGTTGCTTGCTCACTATTTTGATCCTATATTTTACTTTCCAAGTACTTCACAGACAGCATTTCTATGTCTAATGGTTCTAATATAGATGGCTTACTTCCTCTTGTAGCTTTGTGGTCTTTGGTTGTGAACTGATACTTGTCTGATTATACATTGTGGGAATCTGATGAGATCTCCGTGAGATGCTTTCCTATGCTGACTTGGCATGTTTCTGCAAGTAGGTAGTAAGACTACTAACCTGGGGCCATTTACTACTCTTTGAGGGACCTGGGTTAACGCAAAAATCTCAGAGTCAGTTCCTTTTCCTTGCTGTTGACCCTAGGCTCAGTGTTCTGGTTGCAATTTGCAGTGCTTCTATCGGCATTTTCCCTCAGTATAACACAGTTTCTCTCCCTTGCTTCTTGCTCAGGACATTTATCTGTTCATGGCTCTAAGCTCCAATATTGGCTCAGATTGTTCCTTTTTATTCTCTGGAGGGGAGGAAGGTTGGACTTAGAGATGGTTTTACCCACTTCCAAAAAGTGCAGTAGCAAACCAAAATGTTTTATTTAGGATATAATTGATTTCCAGTACAGAGTGTCTTGCCTGACATTGCTGCTGTAAGTGAAAGTGCTATTCTTAATCTGTGAAATTCAAGGAATAAAACACATGTGCTGACCATTCTGCCTGTTTTCTTGGCACATTATGATTTAAAGGGTAAAGTATCTATAATTGTTTTTGTATTTTCAGTTTAAAAACAAGTAAACTGGGGCCCAAATAGGCTAAATGACTCAATCATTTCATAACAAAGGAAGACTAGAAACCATGTTTTATGTTCAATCTGGTAGTTTTCTCAACAAATCCTTCTAATAATCTTTAGACCTGATTTTAAAAGACATGTTGTGTTAAATTCCATCTGTAATTGTTTAAGTTATGACAAGGTTTATAATTTTAAGTCTATACATTCCCAAGTCTAGATACATATGTCTATGTACAATCATATACATACATAAACTCAAGCCTATATAAAAACTATTATAAACATAATTTAATATATAGATAAGCATGAATACAAAGAAGATATCTTGAAAGCACTAAGGGGAAACTACAGAATCCTAAACTTTTTTTCTACTAAGCATGGCCTTTAAGATCAAAATAATGGTACGCAACACAGAACATTTGTTTTTAATTATGCACAAGAGCAAATAACTTCTGGTAAAGATTATGAGGACCTGGATTAGCTATATACTATGTTTCAAGTAGCCTTTCAAATAATCTCTGCATTGAATTAACTCATGGGTTAGAATTATAAATTACACAAATATGTCAATGAAAAGGAAAAGTGAGATTTCTTTTGGGCAGTATTCATCAGCAGTTCTCCAGAAAATCTGTCAACATACATAGTCACTAACATAGCACAAAGTTAATACAGTCCAGAGAGAACAAGGGGGAAAACTAGAGGCAATCAGTAAAGCAGTCATGTCAATTTAGAGAATCTTGCTATCAGAGAACCTGAGAGGAAAGAATTACAAACACACCCTCGGACATGTCAGCATTCCACGAAGCTATAAATAGCTGCTAGTAGTGAACTTGGGTTTCCTTAAATACTATCTGATAATTTCTATTTTATTAGCTCTGCTTGGATATATTTTATTTTGGTTATTTTAACAGACAAAAGTTATATAAATTTATAATGTACAATATAATGTTCTGAAATACATATATACTGCGAATTGGCCTACATGGAGCTAATTAACACATGTATGACCTCACATACCTATTATTTTTTTTTGTTGTGAGAACACTTAAGCTTTAAAGCTTAAATCTAGGAAATGTATTTTTAAAGTAATCGGGTTAAGGTCCTAAAATTAATTTTAGATATTTTGAGGATTGAAGGTGAAGACAGGTGTTTCTCAAAGTTCTTTTCAGACGACTTGGCCATTTATACCCCTTCTTAAAAGTTTTCATAGATACTCTTGTCCCTAGGAGATTCTCCAAGAATATTTCAGTGTCTTTGTTATTTCCATGTTAACAAGCAAGGGAAGATAATGTAGTTACTTTTTTTTTCCCTCCTCTAATTTTCTCTCCTGCCCAGTTTTTCATTCTTCATCCCTCTCACCCCAACCTCTACCCCCAAAAATCTTCCAGCATGTAGCTCTGCTTCTCAAAAGCATATACTGTTTTAGTCTAATGTAACACTAGCTGGAATATAGTTGTGTTCAGGCATTTGCGAACAAATCTGTATTGCTAAGATTATTACAGCATGGTCCACATATGCTACTACTCTTGAAAATCACTAACAGATGAAGCGATTTAGAATCTTATAGGCAAGGGTTGAGTGAGCTTGGGGTGTCAGAACCTGAATCATCCTGTAAAGGTGGAAGACACTTAAGATATGTCAATCTGGGAGGAGGGTCACATGGAAGAAGGTTGTTTCAACAAGCCGTCTGTACAATGGCATTCCCAAATCCACTTCTAATTTTTCAACAAATGATTACACACTTAAGATATTGCCCAGGATCTTTGTTTTTTCTAACTACTAGCTTTATATGATAATGTGTCATATTATACACAATGAATAATTATATTACACATACTTGCAAATCTATTATACAATTTAAAAGTGAAATTATTGGCAATTTCATAGGCCCTGGTTGATCCCTGAAATTTTCAACAAACCCACCCCCTAGGAGACTACTCCCTGTATCTGGGTGTGAATGGATACTTCTTCATGTTTGCCCCTCTGGAGGGTCATAAAACATACAGCATCAACTTAAACATCCTCTGTACTCCAGAGTGCCTTACATTGCTATTATGTTTTAATAACAGTGACAGTTTTACTTAATAGGCAAATTGACCAATTCTGAGTGATTTGACAATGGGAGAAGTTGGTGTTTAGTAACACAATAGATTGTTTCTTTTTTTTTTTTTTGAGACGGATTTTTGCTCTTGTCACCCAGGCTGGAGTGCAGTGCTGTGATATCGGCTGACTACAGCCTCTGCCTCCCAGGTTCAAGTGATTCTCCTGCCTCAGCCTCCTGAATAGCTGAAACTACGGGCGCATGGCACAATGACCTGCTAATTTTTTGTGTTTTTAGTAGAGACGAGGTTTCACCATGTTGGCCAGGCTGTTCTCGAACTCCTGACCTCAGGTGATCCACCCGCCTTGGCCTTCCGAAGTGCTGGGATTACAGATGCGAACCACTGCGCCCAGTCTTATTTATTTATTTATTTAGAGATGGAGCCTCATTCTGTCTTTCAGGCTGAAGTGCAGTGGCACAATTTTGGCTCACTGCAACCTCAGCCTCCCAGGTTCAAACGATTCCCCTGCCTCAGCCCCTCAAGTAGCTGGGACCACAGGTGTGCACCACCATGCCTGGCTAATTTTTTATTTTTATTTTTAGTTGAGATGGGGTTTCACCATGTTTGCCAGGCTAGTCTCAACCTCAGGTGCTCCACCCATCTTGGCCTCCCAAAGTGCTGGGATTACAGGTGTGAGCCACTAAGCCTGGCCCATAATAGACTGTTTGCAATTGCTTGAAAAGATGTCCTTCAGAAAAGTCTCCTGACACAGAGTCAGAAGTTAGGGCAGGCAGCGAGGCTCATTAGACCTGGAGCCCAATGGGAGGCAGCAGGTGACAGCTGGCATTTTCTCAGGAGAGACAGTTTACTATTTTACTGTTTGTGTTAGTGAATACCTCCAAAGTAAAAGTTAATTTCCCTTTGGATTACTTAAAATATTATTTTTAATGCTGACGTTTTTCACATCCTTGGGCAGATTTCTTTTTTCTCAGAATGAGTATTTTTTTTTTAAATTGTATGATTATTTCCAACAACACGTAAACCCACGATTTCCTTGTAGACATTCTTAATGACAATCTTTGAAGAAAGAAAAACACAAAAGCATTTAGTGTTATGGATTAAAAAGAAAGTTCAGTATTTTACTCATGGGGGGGTGGTAAAGAGGAGTGAAATTCTCCTTAAAACTTTGTAAGAATGAAATTCCACCTACTTCTGTCTAAAAATTCCAAACAATTAAAACATGAAGCTTGCTAAACAAGTATAAGCTTTAGGATATTACGACCATTCTGGACCTGTCTAAAGTCATGTCTGTTCTGTTTGCATCTGTCATCTCAAATATGGTCTGTTAGAGAATGGCAGGGACAAAAGGTCTTCCTTAATCTATCCAGCTGCCTCCCACCCCTGCCAGAGCATCTCTGGGCTGTGTTTAGGGTACAAGAGGCAAGCCAGAGAAGCATGAAATCAACCACAGTTTCTGCTTCCTTTTCTCACTGCTTCCCGCAACTCCACCCCCAATCCCATCAAGACCTCCAATTGTGAGGGGCTGGAGCTGCTTCTAATGCCTGTCCATGTCCCTCTCTGGCAGCTATGCTCACTGGGCAGCATCAAGAGAGGAGCACAGTCCAAACCAAGAAACATTCAATGTCAACTTCCTCAGAACTAAACTTTTAGGTAGCTTTCCAAGCAGGCAGCATTTTGGGGAATTTTGCTGTCAGTTCCTTTGGAAGGGCTTACTAAGATAGATTTTTAATGTGCTTACAAGAAGCTGTGTTTAAGAGAATATCGTTATTAGATTAATCCAGCAGATAAACTGTACTATAAGCATGACAATGCACTGTGGAAAAAAATTCATATTTCTACTTTAATACTATTTAATGTTAGGTAAAAGTGAGTTCTTTGAACTAGATGGATCTTGAATTATAAGGCAGACTGAATTTAGAGCAGATACAGAAGATGTAAGAATTTCAGAAGTGCCAGGGAAATTCCTCTTTGATAAGGTTTACTGGTATCACCTTTTTTGGACTTTCTGTATGTTTCAGGTTAGATGAGAGAATAACAACTTTAGGAAAGCAAATAAATCTTTAGTCTTGGAATGGCAAATAGGCTTATTTCCCCTTTTGAATTCAAAATCAGCAGGCAAAAATCATTGCTTTTAGAGAGAAATGAAAAGCTTACTAGAATTGTATCCACCGAGCTTCCACTGGACAAGCCCTGGAAAGCTCTATATACAAGTTAGGATCTACTTAACCCCAGGGAAATATTGAGGTTGGATCACAGTGACTGAGAATGGCTGACCGTTAGCGGGGCATTTAACTACACCT
Organism: Sapajus apella; assembly: GCF_009761245.1. NCBI lineage: Eukaryota > Metazoa > Chordata > Mammalia > Primates > Cebidae > Sapajus > Sapajus apella. The sequence continues at coordinate 29,331,794 of NW_022436959.1, forward strand.
AGACACATGAATTTTTTTAGCTTGAGCTCTGTACTGTGTCTCTTGAATATTCCTTTATGTTTGTATTTATGTGCTTAAATGAAGTTCTATTATATTGGAGAAAATAATTGTGCTCTGGCTCTGTTGATACATGCCTATAGGAAACCTTAACCAGAATGATATCACCTAGACCCTAGCACCCACCTCGCAGAGCCCAAATGGTGGGGTTCTGTCAAATTATATAAGATATGGAAATAAAATAAACACTTTAAGGAACATTTATTAGTACACCCACTTAAAAAAGCATCTCTCCATTTATTTTACTGGATACCAAAGGTCAGTACTGGAGATGTAGGAATTCCTTATCATATTTAAGAAATGAAAAGGGATGGATAAATCTAGACAAAGAGTTTTATCCCTGGTTCTAAAGGAAACTAGCCTAAATCCCAGGGAATTTCAGAGACTATATGTTTTTCTATTTGTCTTCCTCAATATATGTCATTTCCAACCTCACCCTGCCCTAGAATAAACAGGATAAGGTAGAAAGAAAAAAATGAGCCAAATATTCAAAAGTGAAAGAAACATTTGAACACAATAATGCAAAAGCCAGGGAGCCAGAAATGAATGTCTCCTTACAAAGGATGGACAATGATTAGCTAGGATACTGAGTACTGAGGTTTACAGAAAGGGCCATAGTGGGTGCTTATTGTTGTCAGGAGAGCCTCAGCCTAGCAATTCATGACTTTTGTGTTTTTTACTTTATAGTCAGACAATTCAATTCCTATGGTTTAGAAAAAAAAGCTGATATAAAATGAATACTACAAGCAATTGGGGGAAGAGGTGAATCTAGTTGATTTGAAGAAAAACGATGTTTCAGAAGAGATGAAAATACATATTCAATTATGTTTTTGAGAGGATGGCTAAAAGGTAGTGTGTCTTGTAAGTCAAACATTTGGGACTAGCAACAATTAAGTCAAATGCTGGGAGGCTTTGTCCCAGCTACATCTAAGCAAGAAGAAATTCTTTATGGAATTTGGTACAGTGTCAGAGAAGACAAAATCCAATGCTTAGCCATGAACATTTTCTAAAATTATCCCATGACTATTTGTATATTTGAATTAATAACAGTTCCCTAGGCCAAAATTTAGTCTGGAGTATGTGCCTTTCTAGCAAATACAGTAGTTGTTACAATGATTTTTAAACCACAACTATCAATATAAGAGTGGCTGCTGTATTCTGTAAACCATCTGCTTCACAGCCAGATGAAGTCATAGATATAAAATGCAGCTATGAGTTATCTTATTGTATCTCCATAATGTTAGTGTCTCACATATATTTTAAGACCTGGAAGAAGTGTCAAAAAGATAGGGGTCCAGAAAGAATTACATGTCCCCTTTTCCAACCCCCAACTACAGTTTCAGTGACTAAAGAAATCTTAACTAAATAGTACAGTTATTTTCAGATAAGATATTTAAAAAATAGAAACAGTTACTCTAAAAAATGATCTGGTGTCCATCTCTACTTCATCCTTTATAAAAAGCAAGTATTCTCTGAACATCTCATTCATGAATAGAGAGAATGAAAGTGAATTAACTGGGATGAATAGTGACTGTAACAACAGCTAAAGGAATGCATCTAATGAAAATACCCAGCAAGACTTTGAAAATTCACTCACTGCCAGGCATGGTGGCTCGCACCTATAATCCGAGCACTCTGGGAGGCTGAGGTGGATGACTTGAGCCCAAGAGTTCAAGATCAGCCTGGGCAACATAGTGAGATGCTGTCTCTATACAAAATAAAAGAAACTACCTGGTTGTGGTGTCACGTGTCTGTAGTCCCAGCTACTCAGGAGATGGATCACTTGAGCCCAGGAAGTTGAGGCTGCACTGAGACATGATGGAGCCACTGCACTCCAGTCTGAGTGACAGAGAAAGACCTTGTCTCAGAAAAAAAAAATCACTCACCACTCATATTCTAGAGACCTGTATTATCTCATTTTAGGAAACAGAACTTCTTACCTTCTCAGAAAAATATCCCTTGCTCCACCTACTTCCTTAGGCTACAAAGCATTTCTCAACTTTTTTTCATCACTGTTCTCCAAAAGAGAAAAAAGAATTTAATTTAAATACTCCTTTATGAGAGAATTAAATACTAAGGGATAAGATTTGTTGGGTAGCCATGAGCTTTGGATGACCACAAACTATTAAATATTTAAGATATTTTTGCTGTCCCCAAAACCAGTTTTCCCATTGGGAATATTTGGGTTATAGTGACTTGATTCCTGTTCCTCCATCATATATTCTCTATTCCTTCTAAATTGTAGGGAGTTATGGCTAAATGATAAGCACTCGGGAAAGGCATGTGGATGGTCAGTATACTATTTCATGGGTGCCTAATTAACTCAGTCAGTGGAAACTTAGTTCAGCTGCTCTGTGACTCCTGTTAGCTACAAGACCTTTTGTTCAACTGGATGGGCTGCTCAAAGAAGGGCGAAGAGGCTGTAAAGCTGGATGTCCTGACTGCAAACCTCAGATTTACCAGGTATCAGCAATGAAACTTCAGCTAATCATTTAACGCAGTGGTCCTCAATTTGGGTCAATCCCGCAGCACTCAACCAAGCCATTTGCAAATGTCTGGAGACATTTTTGATTGTCACAGCTTGGAGATGGGAGACGACCAGCATTTAGCTGGGTAGAGGCCAGGGATGCTGCTAACCATCCTGCAATGCACAGGACAGCCCGTCACGACAAAGAATTACTCAGTAAAAATGTCAACTCTCAGGCTGAGAAACTGATTTCAGCTCTCTGTTCCTCTTTTATTGTCACTGTGCCAGATGGTGTTTATTCCCCAACACACATTTCCAACCCATCTCCTTGCTTCCATTACAGACGCTGGAAACACCAAGCACTCATTCTGCTGGCCTCCCGTGCCTTGCAGCTTGGGATAGCCCTGAGGTACAGTTCTGCCAGGTAAGATTGAGGGAAATTTATTAGAGGCTTTAGGAAAGCTTTTATTTTGTGCGTATGATAAAAGGAAAAGATTTGACTGGTGTCACTCCTTTCTTCTCCCCTTCCTACCTTAAACATGGATGCAATACACAGAGTTGCAATAGCCATCTTGCTGTCACTAGGGAAAGCCAAGAGATTCGAGGACAGGATGACCCTGAACCAATGCCACAGCACCCTCCTAAACCTCTCTTTATGTTAGTATATACAATTCCTATTTGTTTAAACATTCCAAATATACTCAGATTAAAATTAGATTAGGAATAGCGTTTTTCAAACTGTTTTTTACTGTGGTAAATATATATAACAAAATTTGCCATTTTAACCATTTTTAACTGTATAGTTCAGTATCATTAATTACATTCACAATGTTGTACAACCATTACCACTATTTCCAAAATTTTTCATCACCCCAAACAGAAACGCTGTACCCATTAAGTAATAACTGCCATCCCTCCTACTAAAGTCCTTCGTAATTCATAATCAAGTTGCCATCTTTATGAATATGCATAGATATGCAAATTCTGGATATTTCATATAAGGTGAATAACACAGTATTTGTCCTTTTATGTCTGGCTTATTTCACTTAGGATAATGTTTTAAAGATTGATACATGTTGTAGCATGTAGTAGAACTTTATTCCTTTTTTGTGGCTGAGTAATATTCCACTGTATGAATATTTCATATTTTATTTAGCCATTCAGCTGATGGACAAGGGTTGTTTCTACTTTTGGCAATAACAGAGTTTCAAAAGATAAACGATATATGTAACGGATTTAGAACAGTGCTTGGTACCTAAGAACTAAGCAAATGTAAGATAAAAAACTATTACTGCTATCACTAAATACCAACCCACCATATCCACTTTGTCAACTGTCTTTCATTTCAAGGGGAAATGTACTAGTACGTGGATACACTGACATAGAAGTGTCATTGAGACCTACCATACAATTCAGAGCAAATGATACACTCACAGGTCTGTGGCCAACTGTGGTGCAGGTATAATGAATACAACCCCACTTATATCTGTCTGCCCATCCATCCATCCATTCAGAATTTAAGTATCTCCTCTGGGAAAAACACTATGCTTCAAACCTAAGCTGAAGTAACACATAATTAAATTGTTAAGTGACAAAGAAGAAAGGGGGCAGCACTTAAGCATTTCTAGTGATGAAGAAATAGTTCTACAATCAATCATGAGCTTCAAAACTCTTCCCATGACTGGGACTACGTTGTTTCTACAAAGTTATCAATGAACCAGGCACCTGCGTTATGAAGTCCTCATGCTGCTAATTAATTACTTTTAAATTCATTCATAAAGGCTGGGAACAGTGGCTCATGCCTGTAATCCCAGCATTTTGGAAGGCCAAGGTGGGCAGATCACTTGAGTCCAGTAATTTGAGACCAGCCTGGGTAATGCGGGGGAACCCCATCTTTACTGAAAATATAAATATCTGGCACGGTGGCCCATGCCTGTGGTCCCAGCTACTCAGGAGGCTGAGGTGGGCATATCACTTGACCCGGGAAGCAGAGTTTGCAGTGAGCTAAGATCAAGCCACTGCACTGCAGCCTGGGTGACACAGCAAGTCTGTTTCTAAAATAAAATAAAATAAAAATTCATTTATAAATATTGTTGGCCTTTGCACCTAATGTTTCAATCACAAGAGTAGAAAACAATACCTGCTTATACTCATTGTCATGACTGGTTCCTGGAAAAGGGCCATTTTTTAAGTGAGAAAAGCAAACTTCCACCTCCAAGTAACAAGGATAGGAAAAGAATACTGAAAGTACCTCTGTTCACAGTAGAAGAGCACAGCAGGCCAACTTTTTAGCTGGCAGGAGGTGCATCTCTGGGAGAGGATCTGCTGTGCGGGAAGGAGCATATACTAAAGAACACATTTAAACAAGGAGTGGGAAAGAGGGGGGAAGAAGGAAGGTAATCACCCTCCAGTGACAGTGCTCATTACACATCTCACTTAGGCATTGAAGACCTCTGATCTAATGTAGATGGTCAATCATTTGAGATGCAACAACCCCAATAATGTTTGGAAGTCAGGTATTCATTGAGCACCTACTGTGTGCAATGTGTTTTATTATATAAAATAATAATCAGCTTGCCTTTACATATCTAACAATATACTTAGAGAGTTAAGATTCATCACACAATAGTGTGAGAAAACAAGTGGAAAAAATTGTGGGAAAATCTGGATGCCAGAGTCAGAGGGGGCCTGAGATGACATGTATCAGACATTCCTGGAGAGCACGTTCATGAGAGGGCTGGAAACAGAGCTGCCCTGAGCGTTAGCATGTGCACAGGCAGGATACAAGATCAAAAGAGGGAGAAATACCATCAACAGAGGAGTGACATGGCACCAAAAAGGAGGTAAGGAATGAGCAGGAGGAAAAGTGGTTGGCTTGACCGGGCCCCATGGTAAGTAAAGTTCAGTAGTGAGAACGGGGCCAAAAGGGAGCCATGCACTCAACAGTTCATTATTTCCAGGCTAGTCACAAGAGAATATGGCTTCATATCTAGGTGCTGTAGCTTTGCATTCTGTCCTATTACCACCACCCCTGTCCATTTGTCAATTCTTCTCATATCTTGTTGCATTACAAATCACACACTCTAGGCAAGATAACTAAAAAAATAATAAACTAGCCCCAACACATTTTCTCTGGGTGCTCTGAATAACCATTGCTTGGCCTCTGAATCACCTCCTTCCCTGACTTTCATTTAAACTGGCTCACGTGCTTGGCATTTCATGATGATCAAACCAGTCTCTGGTGGTCAACCTGATACTGTTACTGCTACCTGTAATTTTAGACTCTAGAATGAAAAGCACTAAGGATAGAGAACTTGTCTTTTGTGTATTATGTTTTGTCAAGCTCAGGGTGCATTTCTGGCACTCTGTACTTAACAAGCATAACAAAGCACACCCAGACTGAAGGATATCACATCTGCTGTACTTCAACACAACAAAAGCAGCAAGCCCAGCGGTCTCTCCCCCTAGGGTGGTTAGAGATTACACTGGAAAATGAGGTCCTTATCACAATCCACATAAAGAAGAAATCATGCCTCAAGTGTATCTATTCATACACTAGGAAAGCCCCAATGGAAATAAGACTGAATGGAAATAACCTACACCCAGAAGACAACAGATTTGCTTAAAGAGGGTTTAATTCCTACAATCACTCTCTGATATTTCAATATTGCCAAGTGTAGAAACTTGGAGTCACTTATAATTACTCAGGAAAACTTAAGGTGGGTATAGAGAGTTTCAGTAGGTAGTCTTTCAATTAGGAAAAGAAGAAACGATTGACTCCTGACACTAATTTAATATAGCATTTTAGTCAAAAATAGGAAGGTAATAAAGACTACAAATTTACTTTTAAGTTCTGGAGATAACTTTTGCTGAAACTCTTTCTAATGAAAGATTGTATGACTTCTTGATGTTACAAAGTATTTGCAAATTTTTATTTAGGTAACAGAAATGAGAATTTTGTTAACCAACAACAGGGTTGTTTTTTTCTTTTTTTTTTTTTTTAAGACTAAATCAAAGTTTTAAGAGATTGGCTACTATTCTTCATTTGTTGAAAATGATGTTTTGTATATCCACACTTGCATCTTGGGAAAAAAGAGGACTCATGAAAATGTGAAACCTTAGAGGTTGCAATAATTAATACGGTAACCACACTAGTTAGAAGTTCAGTTAACCAATATTGCACAAAATCATTATAAACCATTACAAAAATTAAAAAGTTAAATTCATTGAGTAAATTGGCTATCAAATAAATGGACCAGTTAAAGAATATTTTAGAACCTGTTTTTATTGCATGAAAAATTGAAATTATGGTCTTCCTTCCTCAGATAATTATTTACTTTTCTTCAAAAGTAAAATGAGCTTATCTTTCAAAATGGACGACCACCAAAATGGTTATTAATATTTCCAAATCCTTTAGTAAGGTTAGATTACATAAAAACAAAATGCTACAGCCCACTGAAAAACTAGGCATTCCATTTATGGTACATATTTAAATCTACTCAAGTCCATGCTTTGAAAAGAGCCATGTAATTTAATTAGTATGAAAAAGTGTTAATTTAATAGAAGGATTAAGAAAGTTCTTCCCAGGTAGATATTAAAATAAACCAAAAAATAGGCCAGGGACAGTGGCTCATGTCTGTAATCCCAGCACTTTGGGAGGCTGAGGTAGGCAGATCACTTGTCAGAGTTTGAGACTGGGTTGGCCAATGTGGGGAAACCCCATCTCTGCTAAAAACTACAAAACAAAGTTAGCTGGATGCTGGGTGTGGTAGCTCACTTTGGGAGGCTGAGGTGGGAGAATCACTTGAACCTGGAAGTGAAGGTTGCAGTGAGCCGAGATTGTGCCACTGCACGCCAGCCTGGGCTACAGAGTGGGGGAGACTCTGTTTCAAAAAAATAAAATTAAAAAAAGATAATGTAAATCAAAAAATAAAACCCAAGTTATATACATCCAGCCAGCCATGGTGGCTTAATGCCTATAATCCTAGTACTTTGGGAGGCTGGAGCAGGAGGACTGCTTAAAGCCAGGAGTTCATGACAAGCCTGGGCAATAAAGTGAGACCCCCATCTCTACAAAAATTAAAAAATTAGCCAGGCATGGTGACATGTGCCTATAGTCCCAGCTACTGGGGAGGCTGAGGTAGGAGGATCAGTTGAGCCCAGGAATTTGGAGAATGCAGTGAGCTGTGACTGCACCACTGCACTCCAGTCTGGAAGCAACAGAGCAAGACCCTGTCTCTAAAATAATAATAATAATGATAATAATACATAGATTCATAGTAACTTATATTCCAAAAATTTAAAGACTTAACACTGTCTGAAACATTGTAACAAATATAAAATGTCTTTATTGTATTAATGTTGATACAGATCACCAAACAAAAGGGGTAGAAATTTAAGAAGCTAACTTCTTTAGAATACAAGATATGTTTGGGGGCATTAAGTAAATGTAGCATATTCTAATATGGATATCAGTAAAGTTTCCTAAAGGCTTCCAACACAGACACAAGGCCAACGTCTAATAGTCTAATATAGATGGGATATAAACTAATTGATTTTCTTAAATCAATAGTGACTCATACTGGACAAACTTTTACTGAGCACACACTGTATGTCAAGCATCATGTTAAGTATGGAAGTATACGTTGGTTTCAATTCAGTTATGAAGAGGGAACAAACAATTACAATACTATGGATCAAAACTTTAAAAGAGGAAAGCACAGGTTAGCACAAAAACAGAAAAAGACATCCAGTGCAGCTCGCCGAAAATAAAGCAAGACTTCCTAGAGGAGATAATACAGAAAAAAAAAGTCTTGTAATAGGATTTAGTCGGGTGAAGAAGAGAAGGTCAAGGCATTCCAGGCAAAGGAAATAGAATATAAGAAAATTAAAGAAGGCATGGCATGTTAAATAGTGCAGGGCATCACTCAATCGGGCAAGAACGCAGAATATATGAGTTGCAATATAATTTGGGGAGGCTGGAGAGGCAGGTGGGGGCTCCTTGTTTGCCTTAAAATGCCTCAATTTTCTAGAGATACCACAGAGCCCTTAAGGAATTTATCTGCATTTCTTATGATATTTCACCTGGCTTTAGTATAGAGGATGGATGGAAGGAAGGCTTACTTGGATGTGGGGAGATCAGTTGGGTGAAATGATAAAGACCAGCACCGAAGTAGGAGTGGCAGTGGGTCTGGAGTATACATTTGATAGACAATTCTTTAAGATGTATAATTAACGAAAGTTTATCATCAACTGAGTATGGAAATAAGAAAGAAGAATGGATAGATTCTTAGATTTCTTCCATGGGTAATCCAGGTCTTCAAATAATACGCTTAAGACTTTGAAACATGGAGGGAAGAACGGTGTCAGCAGCAACCCAGCAAAATAGGTGCTTCTTTCTCCAAAAATCTATGTATTGGTTGATGGATGATCATTGGACTACGCAGGGTTATGTGTTTATCACCTTGTGGTACAGAAATGGTCATAAGTATCATAGCTCCACCAGGACTATATAAAGTGGTACACAATTCCTCAAAGAAAAGTGGGACAGAAGGAAAAGGGATGAAAAAGAGTATGGAGCAAATAAAAACAGCAGCTATAACAGATCAAAATCTGTTAAAGAAGCTGAGAGTAGGGGTCAAGGGGATATTTGATAGCAAATTATGTATATGGATATGGAATCTGAGAGAGCTCTGGGCTGGAGATTGAATTGGCAGATAAGGCATGGATATGATTGTGTAGGGAAAAGACAGAAAAGGTAGAGAAGAGAGGCAGAGACAGAATCCTGAAGAACACCAACATTTTACAATTAGAATGGAAAAAAGTCCCCAAAGGTCTAAAATGGGATGGTTACAGAGATAGAAGGAAACCCAGAAAAGGTGTCATAGACATCAAGGGTGGAAGACGATTTCAAGAGAGTAGGATTAATCAATAGTGATTAATTGCCTCAAAGAAAGAGAGAGGCTGGGCACAGTGGCTCACATCCGTAATCCCAGAACTTTGGGAGGCTGAGGTGGATGGATCACCTGAGGTCAGGAGTTTGAGATCAGCTGGCCAACATGATAAAACCCCATTTCTACTAAATAATAATTTTAAAAAATTAGCTGGTCGTGGTGGCAAATGCCTGTAATCCCAACTACTTTGGAGGCTGAGGCAGGAGAATCACTTGAACCTGGGAGGTGGAGGTTGCACTGAGCTGAGATTGTTCCATTGCAGCCCAACGTGGGTGACACAGCAAAACTCCATCAGAAAGAGAGAAGGAGGGAGGGAGGGAGGGAGGGAGGGAAGGAAGAAAGGAAGGAAGGAAGGAAGGAAGGAAGGAAGGAAGGAAGGAAGGAAGGAAGGAAGGAAGGAAGGAAGGAAGGAAGCAAGCATTTGGCAGGTTTTAAAGGTGGGCTGAGTATAAACCAGTTCAGGGGAGGGGTTCTAATGAGGGCCCCAAAATCACATTGCAGAAGCTGACAATGAATATGAAGATAAGAAACTAGAGACATAAATATAGACCACTCTCTCAAGAAGCTTGATGCTAAAGAGAAGAAAAAAGAGTTTATAGTTGGAGTTAGATGGGAAAGAGCTAGAATGTGTATATGAGGAAGGAATAGAACTGGCTGAGGAGGAAATGCAGGACAGAGATATAGGAGAGTACGAAAACAAAGGTGCACTACTGTTCCTGGAAAACTGTCTTTTTAAAAGAAATAAGGTCATTTAAAAAATCCAAATATGCTTGGAGGCAAGCATATGAAAAAGGAAACATTTTTCAAGGACAGGTGAGATAGGACTAATAAAATCTGGGGCAGGAATACACACAACCATAATCAAGAACACCCAAGGGAAACTTGGCAGGTGGATAAAACCTCAGATGAGTTCATCTACAGCACCAAAATATGCTGTATTATCTAGAATCAGCTCTTTACTCATCACAAAGACATACGCAGTCATTATGGGCAGAGGAAAACATAACCTGAGAAATATGGATATTACCCAAAACAGATAAAAGACACAATTTGTAGAGGCCCAGTAAGCTAAGCATTATTTTCAGCTACACATAGTTCTTCCCAAGGCTGGAGAAAAGACAAAAGTTTTAAAATTCTATTCCTTTGCTCTTGGGAAATCTCATGATTAAATAACTTAATGATTTATTTAATTGATCCACTCATTCATTCAACAAATCCTGACTGAGGATTTATCATGTGCTAAGCACAAGCCCAGTCAGAGCACAGATTCTTAAGTGAAACAGGGAATGGCAGTTAATCTTTGAAAAAGCACATTCAATTTACCCATGATCTTTGTAATAAAAAATATGAAGTAAAACCTGTCAGAAATCTTCTTGGCTGGCGGAATATATAGAGGATACAGGGAAAACACACTGTAGGTCACATTAGTTTTAAAAGCAGGACAGGCATTGGCCCAAGGATTCAATCATTTCTCTTTAGAAGATATTCAATATGAAGATAAAATATCTGGATTCATTGCTCCTCCTTGAAATTCAATTTCTAATTTCAAGATATGGAATAGGCAAAACATAGAAGAAATATATAGTTAATTTACGGAGATATAGACCTGCATTTTTTTTTCTAACCTACTGTCTGTTCTTTATGGTTCTTACCAGAGTCATTCCATTCTCTAACTCATCTTTATTTCTTCTACTGTTGCCTACATCTTTAGGGATAGGAAATCAAACGGCTACCTGAGGTAGAAACTTCCAGATTTGCTTCACAGACAGCAGCTAAGTTTCCTGCAAAAGGAAGAGGAAAGTTTAGTGTTCCTGTTTTAGCTGTGTTAATTGATGGCTACAACTGGTATAGTGTGAGATAGAAGACTGCGTGCAGTCTGTTCCAGGCAACATATGTGTGGAAAAAACACAAATTCTCCTGAAGATCCAAAAGAAGGATGAGGGAAGAAGACTATAGGAAGAGAATGAGTATTCAGGTTTCATCTTAGACCAACTTCCTGTGTGCATTTCGGCATCCATTTATTTATTTATTTATCTATTTGTCCTGGGAAGGCCTATTCAAATGACTAAGTTAACAATATCACACATGTTAGTGTACCTTGTAGGTGTAAAAATTCAGCTTTGTTTTGCCCTTATTCTTGAACAAAAGCTTCTTCTTTGCTAGCCTCCCAAATGTTCCTTGCCATTATGCAGAAATACATTCATTTTAAAACAAAGTAAATTCTGTACCTTTTGAAAAAATTAAAAGAAAAATCATACACAGAAACACACATAAGCACAATGACATTGACATTATCCTGTTCCCTCTCCCATGTGCCTTAGAATTATAGCCAACACCTGTGGCCACGCAAGGGGCAGATTTGGCAGCTGCAGAACCCAGATGTCAGACACTGGATTGTACATCCCTGGCAGCAGTCCCAAGTTGGAACCTGTCTCCTTAACTGACCTCTGAAATGGTCTATTGTCTGAGTCCCTTTCTGGCCTGGGTAGTGACTAGCAAGCTCTCTGTCAGGACTGGTTCAGAGTCAGCCAACTGATGATTTGTTCTGGACGCAATTATCCTCTGATTTACCTTTGATTGTAAGGAATTTATTTATTCATTTATTTATTTTGTAAGGGTGAAAACTGGGATCGGGTAAATTCTTAACAAGGAATTATGTTCAAGTTTTTTGCAAAGACTAAGTAAGTTGTTTTTTGTTTTGATTGTCTTTCCCAACTGAAATTGAATGAGATCCACTCATCCAATTTACATTTTAGCACACAGTGAGCTTTTGCTAATAAGAAGTAAAATTAAAGATTCTTGGGCACTTTTCCCCTCCAAAAGAAAACTGGTTTCCTTTTATTGATTCTTCTTTCCTCCTTCTCCTCCTCCTCCTTTGGTTTCCTTTTATTGGTTCTTCTTCTCTCCCCCTGCCCCTCCTTCTCCTTCTTTTTTAGACAGGGTCTCATTCTGTCGTCACGGCTCACTGCATCACTGCATCACTGCAGCCTCGACCTCTCCAGGCTCAGGTGATCTCCAACCTCAGCCTCCTGACAGCTGGGATTACAGGTGCATACCACCAAACTCAGCCAATTTTTTTTTGTAGAGATCCGGTTTCACCATGTTGCCCAGGCTGGCCTCTACTGCTTCCTAAAACTACCTCTTAATGTTGAAAATAAAATCCATTTTTCTTTAGAAAATTAAGGAAGTACAATTTTATTTTTGCTATTACTAAAAAAAAGTCTCATCTTACACAGAGAAGAGCTCTTTGTATCATGAGTTTTCTCAATTCTTTAAAGAGGAAAATAATGACATTACAATCTCATTTGCATACCACTTGCTGAAGAATGACATTTGTAAGATGCAACCATCTTTGGAATAAGGTAAGAAAAGGCCAAGTATCTAAGGGGGCTCCATTTACAATGCAACACTGTTAGCCCTACAAGGAAGGTCTGTGGTATATACAGTTATTCATGGCAAGCTAAGGAGATACATGCCTGGCATTAACAGGAAGATAAATTTTGAGGAAACCATAAAATATACTATCATATGCAACATAAAATGGTATTCATCTGCACCATGTAAAATGTTCCAAATTTTCTTTATTGACTTTCATAAAAATGTAAATATGTCTCTTGGATACCACTGATTAAGACTTGGAAAAAAGACTGAATATTCTGAGTTCATACTAATATAAATCAATAACTGATAAACAAATTGGGGAAAAGAGACACATCTCTCATGCAGAAGAATTCCAAATAATTTATGTGATACTTGCCTTTCAAGGAGGTGGAATTTAATTCCCCACTCCTTGAGTGTGGGCCATGCTTTGTGATTTAATTCCGAAGAGTATAGAAAGGTTGCGGGGAATAACTTTTTCAGTGCAGAAATCTGAGAAGCGCTACTTTGGCCAGGTATTCAAAGTCAGCATCATCAGTAATAAGTCATGTTTATAGCATATACTACACTTAATATAATATGATATAATCTCACTGAAGGGTGCATCACCTTTATAATATTTCTCCAAAACCCCATATCCCCAGTATCACCAGGTGAAAACATTAGATAAACCCCACTTGAGAAATATTCTACAAAATACTTTACCAGTACTCCTCAAAACTGTCAAGATCATCAAAAATAAAAAGTCTGAGAAACTGTTGAAGCCAAGAGGAGCCTAAGGAGATATAATGACCAAATAAATGTAATATGCTATAGTAGATAGGCTGCTGGAGGAGAAAAAGGACATTAGAGGAAAACTATGAAATCTGAACAGGGTGTGCAGTGTAGTTAACTGCAATGTAACAGTGTTGATTCCTTGGTCATGACAAATTTACTGTAGTTACGTGAGATGTCAACAACAGGGGAAACAAAGTGAGGGGTATATGGGAATTCCCTGTATCATCTTCATAATTTTTCTGTAAATCTAAAACTAGTTCCAAAATGAAAAATTTAAATTTTACTAAGAATGACATATTGTCATATCGACAGAAACCGAGTTCCTTGTGTCAATCAATACATCTTTCGTTCTTTCCCACACACACCTATCTGCCAAACCATATGGCATGAAGAGTCCTTTTCCTGAAACATAAGAATACTTCATCCTTCAAGCCAATGTAGTATGAATGGAGATGGACTTATTCTGAAAGTTTTAGATTTCCCAATAATACCTAGATCATGCCCTTGGTAATATGGCACAAATGCTCAAAAGATAATGTCTAGAAACCTGTATTTCTCAAAAGCTGTAAAACACAGAACATCCTTCAACTACATTTCCAGTAAACTTATATTTTGTGTGAGTTATTAATGACATAATTAATAACAATGCATTCATCTCTGAAAGAAACACGTTCTTTGCTAGATTACCGAGGGCAGTGTTCATTTATTGATCAATTGTTATTATGTGAGGCACAAAGGTAAAGTCTGATGTACCTCGGTTTCAGAACATGGGTGAGATTATTTCCTTTCTTCTCCTCACCTGTCATTCAGAATTACGAGAAATGAAATCTCTGGGAATTTTAGAAAAGATACTCTTTCCTACTGTTTTCAATTTACCATTTTTCTTTAAGAAAAGAAAAAACAAGTGTTGATATCAATGAATGTTTACTTGAAAAAACTATTATGGGTTTCTGCAATTATTGATAAAAATTGTGCCTTTGTTAACATTTTAATTATATAATTTTAGAAGTTCAGTTGATCAAAATTTAATTAGCCAGGACAATAAATTGGTCAGAATTGCCTCTCTCATTCTGTTTGTTAGGAAAGAATGCAAATGTCCTTAAGGAAAGCTTGGGAAAAAAATACATGCAAGTTCTTGAATGTATTTTAGGGCTAAAAATAAGATTCAAGGCCAGGTGTGGTGGCTCACACCTGTAGTCCCATCACTTTGGGAGGCCTGAGCAGGCAGATCACCTGAGGTTAGGAGTTCGAGACCAGCATGGCTAACATGGTGAAACCCCATATCTACTAAAAAATACACAAATTAGCTGGGCGTGGTGGCGGGCACCTGTAATCGCTGCTACTGAGGAGGCTCAGGCAGGAGAATTGCTTGAACTCAGGAGGTGGAGGTTGCACTGAGCTGAGATCGTGCCCCTGCACTCAACCTGGGCAACAAGAACGAAACTCCATTAATAAATAAATAAATGAATGAATAAATAAATAAATAAAAGATTCAGTAAAATCACTTGCACATTCTATACCTATAGCACTTTGCAATAATAACATATATTAGGAAAAGACTATAATAATGAGGAAAAAATGTTCACTATGGAATTCTTAGCTAAGGCAGAACAGTCAACTAACATACTTTAGGAATATTTCGCATAGAAAAGTATTTAATATGGAAAGAAAATACTGGAAAGGAGGGGGGATCTACAGTTAATGTAGGTAGCTGGTGTTTTTTGCTGTTAAGAAGTTCAATTAATATGTATTTTGCATTGCATTATACTATTGCGTGTGTATGGCCAATAACGAGAATTATAAGAATCCCTTTCCCAGAATACTGATGATGCGCTAGGTTTCAGGCTGCCAGGCATTTGAGAGACACCACCTATAACTTAACCCTGCAAGTTATGAACAATTAGTGTTTAACAATTGAGAGAACTGAGGGCACCAGAAATTAGGGAACTGATTGAAAGCCCCACCACTTATAAGGGAGGGAGCCATTACAAACTCTGTCTGGCCACCTTAATTGCCTGAACTCTTTCCTCCCATATCATTCATACAGCTTTGTTATCATATATTATAATTACTAACTATTAAAGTAAGCATTTATTTATCACTAAGTGATGTTAAGTCATTTAGTTTTTCTAGGCTTCAATCTTCTCTTGAGTAAAATGAAGCTGACTGATTGATTTCTAATGTTTAATAGAAACACTGATTTATATACAGAATAAAAGAATACAAATGGTCATTTTCGCAATACTTTTGTTTATAAAAAAAATCATTAACACTGGCCCTTACTAAGTGTTGTGAAGATGGGACTCATCTAGAAATGCTCATGTCATCTCTCTCAAATCCTTCCAGTCCTGTTAAGCCAGGGCTAGATCTTACCATTTTCAATGTTATTCCTTAAAACTTACATGTAAGAGGAAATTGGATATTTTTCCCTGCACTGTACAAACTATATACTTAAACTTTTTGGCTCCTAAAGAATCAATAACTTGCATTCAGGTATAAATAATGCAAAGAAACCCATTTTTCTGGCTCTGAAAATAATCAAAATTTTTATTTTAATTCACATTTATTTAAATATAATATTTTTATAGACACATGAAGGTACTTACAAACATTTATAACATGGTAGACATAAATATAGATGAAATGTTTAGGTATTTTAGACAAAATTTCATACATACATTAGACAAACTGGCTCGCATTTAGTTTCAAGGGTACATTAACATAGATATTTGAAAAGGATGAGCTTTTACAAAACTACTACAAAATGTTCACATTTGCATCAGTAATAAGTTATATTTCCTAGACTGATGTTTTATAAAAACTATGTAAAGATCTAATTTAATCATTAACCACATATAATAATATTATTTGTAAATGAAGCATATTTTTGTCAATAGAAATGTTCCTATAACTTTTAAATAACATAGCATTTTTATTAAGACCATGCCACATCTATTAAACAAACATGCATAATATTTTAAAACCTGAATAATTCATGTACCTTTATGTACAGTGTTTAGTTTCACTATGGCACTCTATCTTTATGAAAAAAATATACTTAAAACTTGGCACAGACTTAATAAATCATATTGCTGATAATCAAAATAAATGTGATTTCAATTTCCCATGGCATAGAAAATTCTCTATCACAATTTACCTCTTCCCTTTACAGTTTACTGACCAATGGCAGTTCTGTTTTCATTAAAGTAAACAATGGATATTCAAGAACTAAGTCATATCTATGTGTTCTGCCTATACTCTAATTGGAAATGAGTTGATTTCATTTTCTTCAGCAGTAAAACATTTCCATCTGTATTGTGGCCAACAAATTTCTAAATAAGGGTGTTATCAGCAATAATATGTATCATCACGAGATGTTTTTCTTTAGGAGGCAGAGAGGTTGAAAGGAAATGTGGATCTCTTCATAAACTGGGAACATATGTGGTAAGGAGAGCAAATGCCAACTGAGGCAGAAGCAGGGAAAGTTCCTTGGAAAGCTGGTCAGAGAGCACACTGAAGTAGCAAAAAGAGAACAAAGGTGGGAACACAAAAATTATTCACGATGGAAAGGGCTGCCATGGGTTTAAGAAAACGGAAATGGGTCACTCTAGAAACAGGACGCAGAGCAGTTCTAGCACTCTCATATCAGCAAGCCATCAC
The DNA here is from genome assembly GCF_009761245.1 of Sapajus apella. Taxonomy (NCBI): domain Eukaryota; kingdom Metazoa; phylum Chordata; class Mammalia; order Primates; family Cebidae; genus Sapajus; species Sapajus apella. The sequence continues at coordinate 29,349,086 of NW_022436959.1, forward strand.
TGCTGTTTAGGACAAGTTTTAAATTTCCAGATCAATGCGTCTAAAGTGAGACTTGAAGAAATTAAGCTAACTGGCACCTCTTTTCTCAATTCATTCATAAACACTGTGGAAGAGAAAAATTCAGGAATAACACTAATTCAACTTCCTACAAACCAGAAAGGAGACTTCACACCCACCTCAAGCTCAGACTTCAGAGCCATGGTAACTAAAAAATGCCACAATTCTTTTTCACAGTTCTTCTAAGATAAATTTAAGGTGTTATATTTTGAGAGACCATCTGAAGGAATCGACTCCTTTCATAAAAGCTTCATAGCCTAATTTTTATATTTATTACGTGGGAGAAAGGAAGTAGAACTTAAGTTCAGTTTTTATAAAATGTTCTTTTTTCTAAAGGATAGAGTAATGAACATAATGCTATTCTCTTTACTTCAGATCCTTGCTTTGCTGAGGGCCTTAAACAGTGAAATGGCAAAGAACATCAAACAGGTTAAACAAAATAGGCAAACTTATATTTTAAAGCTATTAAGGTGCAAACAGACATAAAGATTATGAATCACAGAGCACTGAATTTTCAAGAGTGAAATCATACCAAAACCGGGATAAGTTTTCGCTGACATCATAGGAGAGTAAGTGGTCGGGAAGGTCAGTGATGGTGCCCTGCACTGCCAGCACATGCGGGGCCAAGGTGAAGGGTACATCGCTCAGCAGCTCGGCCATTAATGAGCTGTTCTCCAGAGTCTGGCCTGCCTTATTTTCCGTCTCAGGGTCTGATACAGTCACACTGGATGCATTTTCTTTGTTGGTCTAAAAATACATATATTTAAAACATTTAGACCTTATGAACTTTGAGGTTTAGTCATGGTAAATGTGGCATTAATACATCAAAATGATTGAGAAATGTGGACTATATAAATATTCCCAGATTTGAATGCAGCTATTTACTTTCCTTTAGAATGACATTCATCCAAATCTCATTAGGCTTTAAAATGCTCCTGAACTTTAACTCAGACTGATCACCCACAGACCCCTTAAATACAAACTGGCCTTCTTCTTATTTCCCTAGCTCAGATAATGTCTGCAAAGTCTGTCTCCACTTTTCCAAATTTTATGTGCGTTTTCAGGCTCTGCGAAATTCTCAGCTGCCCCATAAAACCTTGTATCACTGGAGTCCAAAGTGATCTTGCCCATTTCAGAATGCTTACGGGGCAAATTGCCTAGCATGTTATTTGGTATTGCCTTTATGTGTCCCTTCTTGTTGCTGTTCCACATGCATATATATCTTATCTCCAACTAGACTCTAGGGTCCCTGAAGGCAAGCAATCTATCGGGCATATCTTTGTATTTTCAATCTTGTATACTTTACTGTTTAACACTAATATATATGTACTCATAATTTATCTCTAATGTATATCATGAGTATTGATTGATGGCCTGACTTTCATTGGAACTAAACTGTTATGTCATAAAATTTATCCAATTTTTTTTAAGAAAGGATATATCTTGTTCAGTTTCTTTATAATTAATTATCTCTTGCAAATTACCTAAATATCAATCAAGAGAAGAATGGATAAAAAATTGAAATCTATTTACAGCAATGAAGATGAATGGCCTGCCACTATGAGCACCTGAAACCCAACTCAAACCAGCCTGGACAAAAAACGACCCCACCCTGCCCCTCAATCTCAGGCAGAATAAAATTACCAAGTCTTTACAGAGGCCTACTAGCTTCTTCATGATCTGGCTCCAGGTGTGCCTCTGACCTCATCTCCAGCTAGTGTGCCCTGGCCTATTCCTCTTCAGTCACACTGTCTCCTTGCTAGTACAAGTGCTTGCTTGTGCACACTCAGCCTGCTTCTGCCTCAGGGCCTCTTTCCATTCCTTCTGCCCAGGACGCTCTTCTCCCAGACATACACAGGGCTACTTCCCTTACCTCCCACCAAATGCTAGCCCAGATGCCATCTCAATGAGGCCTTTTCTCACATGAAACTTATTTTTATGTTTTTTTGTTTGTTTGTTATTTTTTGAGATGGGAGTCTCACTCTGTCGCCCAGGCTGGGGTGCAGTGGTGTGATCCCAGCTTACTGCACCCTCTGCCTACCAGGCTCAAGTGACCCTCCCTGCCTCAGCCTCCCAAGTAGCTGGCACTATTAGGAGCATGTCACCATGCTTCTAATTTTTGTATTTTTTTGTACAGACAGGATTTCACTATGTTGCCCAGGCTCGTCCTGAACTCCTGGGCTCAAGCAATCTGCCTGCCTCAGCCTCCCAAAATGCTGGTATTACAGGTATGAACCACTGGGACCAGTAAAGGAGCTTTCGTAGCTCATGTTCACTGCTGTATCCCACATGCCTAGATCAATGCAGTAAACCTAACTCAAACCAGTCTAAAGATTTACTGGGCTTTTTTTTTTTTTTTTGTAGGCTATTAATTACTGCCTCAATTTCAGAACTTGTTACTGGTCTATTCAGAGATTTGACTTCTTCCTGGTTTAGTCTCGGGAGGGTGTATGTGTCCAAGAATTTATCCATTTCTTCTAGATTTTAGTTTATTTCCAGAGAGGTGTTTATAGTATTCTCTGATGGTAGTTTGTATTTCTGTGGGATCAGTAGTGATATCCATTTTTTATTGTGCCTATTGATTCTTCTTTCTTTGCTTCTTCATTAGTCTGGCTAGCAGTCTATTTTGTTAATCTTTTCAAAAAACCAGCTCCTGGGTTCAATGATTTTTTTTTGAAAGGTTTTTTGTGTCTCCGTCTCCTTCAGTTCTGCTCTGATCTTAGTTATTTCTTTTCTTCTGCTAGCTTTTGAATTTGTTTGCTCTTGCTTCTCTAGTTCTTTTCATTGTGATGTTAGGGTGTTGATTCTAGATCTTTCCTGCTTTCTCCTGTGGGTATTTAGTGCTATAAATTTTCCAGTATCCCAGAGATTCTGGGTCATTGTGTCTTTGGTTATAAATGCTGACAAATTCTTTGACTCATAAGTCTAAAGGAGAAGAATGATTTTCTGTATGAGAAATAATTTTGTAAAACTTTTTATTAAAGTATAAAATACACACAGAAAAGATTACCTCATAAGTGTATAACTTGCTAAATTTTCACAAACTGAACACACATGAGTAACCAGCACGCAGATCAAGAAAAAGACCAGCCCCTAGAAGCCCTCCTGGTGTTCTCTTGCAGTCACAATCAACCCCCATCCCCTCAATCACAATCCTCATTTCTAACAGCACAGAATTGGTTTTACTTGGTTTTGTGTATATATATGTATGTATATGTTTATTTATTTATTTTATTTCATTTATTTTTCCTTTTTGAAACAAAGTTTTGCTCTTGTCGCCCAGGCTGGAGTGCGATGGTGCAATCTCAGCTCATTGCAACCTCCACCTCCTAGGTTCAAGTGATTCTCTTGAACCTGGGAAGCAGAGGTTGCAGTCAGCCGAGACTGTGCCACTGCACTCCAGCCTGGGTGACAGAGGGAGACACCATTTCAAAAAACAAAAAAACAAAAAACAAAAAAAAAGAAAAGAAAAGAAACATATTTCATAAGGCTATAGCTGCCATAGATAGTGATTCCTCTGATGGATCTGGGCAAAGTAAATTGAAAACCTTCTAGAAAGGGGTCATCATTCTAGATGCCATTAAGAAAATCTGTATTCATTGGAAGAGGTCAAACTATCATTAACAGGAGTTTGAAAGAACTTGATTCCAACCTTCATGTATAATTTTGGGAGTACAAGACTTTACTGGATGAATTAACTACAGATTTGATGAAAATAGCAAGAGAACTAGAATTAGAAGTAGAACATGAAGATATAACTGAATTGCAGCAATCTCATGATCAAACATGAATGGATGAGGAGTTGCTTCTCATGGATGTGCAAAGTAAGTGATTTCTTGAGATGGAACCTACTCTGGGTAAAGAGGCTGTGATGATTGTTGAAATGACAACAACGGATTTAGAGTAGTACATAAGCTTAGTAAAGCAGCAGCAAAGGTGAGAGGACTGACTCCAATTTTGAAGTAAGTCTTACTGTGGGTAGAATGCTATTAAACAGTACAGCATGCTACAGCGAAATCTTTTGTGAAAGAGTCAATTGATGTGGCCAACTTCATTATTGTTTTATTTTAAGAAACTGACACAGCTGCCTTGGCCTTAAGCATACCACCCTCATCATCAGCGGCCATCAACATTGAGGCAAGATCCTCCACCAGCAAAAAGATTCCAAGCTGCTGGCGGCTCAGATGATTGTTAGCACTTTTTTTTTAAGCAATAAAGTACCATTAATTAAAGCATGTACATTTGTTTAGATATACTGCTATTGCACACTTAATAGATGAAAATATAGTGTAAGCATAACTTTTATATGTAGTGAGAAACAAAAAAATTTACGTGACTTGCTTTAATGCAATATTCACTTTATTGCAGTGGTGTAGAACTGAACCCGAAATATCTCTGAAGTATGTCTGTATATTACCTGTAGCATTTTGCTTTCTAAACACACAACTTCTTGTTTTTTGTTTTTTTTGGCTGAGTAGAGCAGGCTTTATTGATGGCATATGAAGGCCCCTTCCTCTTCAGGGGGTATGTGTGGAACTAAGGAGGGGAGATTCTTGACCTGGTGGCAGGCTGAGTGTGGCAAGGACTCCCCAGCAGCTGAGGGTCTCTCTCTTCCTCAGCTTCTAAGGCTTAACTCTCTAGCAGCAATATTTATTGCCTTGTTCATATTTTTATTAATCCTCTTTTTTTGACAAATCATTGTTATTTCTGAGAATGTAATTCCTTGAGGACAAGAATGTATCAAACTTTATCTAGTACAATAAAAAAATTGAGACGTATTTTCTTATTCAAGTTATCCTGATAAAACTACCGTCTGACCTGAAGGGGGTTGTTTACCCATCTCAGACTCAGCCCACTGTTCTGCAAAATGAGTGAAGAGGGACAAAAGGTGAAGATGATGAAGACAACTAGGATGGCAATGATGACAAGACAACAACTAGCACATATGGAACACTTTGTGTCAGGTTGTATCTAAGCTGTTTAAACGTATTCGCTCATTTAAGTCTTACAACAGCCTTATAGGGTGTGTGCTCCTATTAGTCCCTTATTAAAGACAAGAGAACACTGAGGCACAGAGAGGTTAAGAAAGTTGTCCCAGGTTGTATAGTTTGTCAGTAGTGAAACTGATCGTGAAACCCAATGACCATTAAAGCTCTACATTCCAAGATCCTGCACATTCAGACATGCTTTGGATAGAATAACTGGCTGAATGAACAGTGCTTCAAAAATTTTAAGGTACAGTATTAGAAAATATTACAGTTACTAAAGTACCAATATCTTGGCTTAATTTAAGAGGAAAAATATGCTAATATTTTGTATCTTAAAGAAGAAAGGACTGAGAAAATCCTTTCTTCTCAGGTGACAGATCATACAGACAGGCTGCAGAAGGATGGAAAAGCAACTCTAATTTAAGATATATTTATCCCTGGAAATGAATCTACCAGGAGTCTGGAGACGATCATGGGAAAAACACCATGGACAGTGAAACAAGATTGTCTGTGAGTTGGTAATTATTGAAACAGACAGGAAGGGACGTGGGAATGCACTATAATATTCTTTCCACCTTTGCATAAGCTTGAAAATTTTTCATAATTAAGTTTTTAAAAATTAGTTTAAAAACACGAAGGGCAAAGCGTTCCACCAAATGCCTCCCAGAACGATGTGAATTTCAGCTGTGGTGTATGTATTATTCCAGCATCTAACACTTAACTGTTGGCTATAACGCGTTACAGTCTCCAAGGAGGCTGCCTGCCCTCTTGGCAGCAGGGTGAGTGCCATGATGCAGCTGCTGTTGGCATGCTGCGAGCTGGAAGGGGAGAAATATAAGCCAAACAAGAGTAAGTCACAAAGAAAATGTGAGTCAAAATTCAAGGACTCCACAGCCGCTAAACCTGCTCACTAAGTCTGGCAGCCAGTGGAAGCAGTGTTGGGGGCTGGGGGTTTAAACAGGTGCATGAGTTCCCCTGCAAAAAGCAGCTCTCTCTTAGACACAAAGTCTTGTGATTTCTTTCATTTGCATAATAAAATGGGTCTTTAATGGGAAGAATTAGTATGTTAACCACAATAGGGCAAAAAGAAAAGACTCAATTAATCTTTTGGTTAATAGCCAAATTTTAGAAAATTACTTCAAATACTAAGTTCATAAAGCATATTTGTTATTTCTGTGATTAATCCGGTTCACAGAAATGCTATGATAATGTTTCAGAATATAGTTTCTTCATAAATCTAGCTTTAGTACTTCTTTTTCAAATCAGTATTTGACCTTACCTAGTTTAAATATGAGTATACCATGTTAGATTTTTTTAATCTTACAAAGAAAATTAATTTTCTTATTTATGTCATTATAACAAATAAATTTTATTGTTATTAGCTGTTTTCATGTTTGTATAAAAATTATTTCTTGTTCATCAGTTAACCTGTTAAAAAAAATTGACTGGCCAAATTAATTTTCATTCCTTACATTCTATTATCTTTATTTCAAATAATTCAAAGACGTTTACAAGTACTCTTCCTCCCTTTCTTGCATAGGGGTATAAAAATTCATGAGGTTCAATCTTAAAAATCTTCTCAGAGCTTAGGAAAAACACACTCCAAGAATACAAGGCATATAACGCTTTTCAGTAAGGGTTGGAAAATGAAGTCACTTCCCCAGAGCAACAGAAGGTTCGTGGCATTCTTGTGAACCTCACTCTTGGGTGTTTTGAAAGCAAGGAAATTCAGGTTTAAGAACAGACAACTACATTTTTCCTGGCACAAAATTCCAGTAATCACCATGAAATCTATTAGGAGGCGCCAACTTTGCAGACATACTAACAATTGGAGACCTCATCTACTTAGTTATATCCAACTAAATTATGAATATTTTATTAATGTGAAAGTCATCTATATTTGGCTTCTTTTAAAACCTCCTGCTTTTTTTTCTGCAACCTATGCCTCAGATAAATAGCGTTAAAATAGTACGCTATAAAAGCAAAATATTGATGCATTAAAATTTAGAAACCAGCCTTAACTAAAACAGCAACAGAACCTATTAAAAGAACATGAAACCAGGTATAAAACACCCTTCTAACATATTCAATTTACATGCAAAGAAGGTAGCTATATCAAGCATATTTCTAGGAAACAAATTACAGAAAGAAGAGGTAATATCAAGCTCTGGCTATCTATGCCTTTAAATTCTAATGTCTATAAATAAAAGACAAGCTTCTTTGAACAATAGCCTGAACAAGCAACACTGTCACTTTATCTCCCCAGATAACTATCCATTCTATTCTGGCTTCAGCTGGTATCTGCTTGTATTACATCAGCTTCTTGACTGTGGGGTGACTTGGAGAGGCAAATCTGAGTTAGATGCATTAGGGGACAGAGGTTAGCAGAAGGTGATACAAGCTATGGCACAGAAAGGCAGCGCTCAAGCTTTCTATTTTTTAATAAGAAGCTAGTCACTAATAAATGTCTGTCTAGCTATTAAAAGCCAGAATTGGTGTCTTGCATCTATGTAATTCCAAAGCAACAGTCTCCTTTCATTTGGGAGAAATCATATTGTAACAGCAAAAACTGTTTCCTATTTTTCACCAAGTTCCCAGTACCCAGAACAGCACCTATGCATACAAAGTGCTCACTAAATGCTTTTGAATGGCACTGGATCTGGTCCCCTTCCTTCTCAGATACTCTAGGCACTCAGACTTATTTTAAAATCGAGGGGTTAGGTCAAAGAAGGAAACAAAAACCCAGGACACGTTGTCACTGATACAGAAATTAGGTGGGAGAAGATGAATTCAAAGAAGATTTCTATCTCTACGTGGCCTGAGTATTATCTTCCCCTAGAAGTGAGGGCTCCAGTTCAAGAATGCTGTATTTCAGTAGCAATCTTAAGAGGCTAGGTTAGAAAGCAGACATTTTCTCTGTTCCCTTTCCTAGTCTCTGACATCAGTTCGGTTTACCTTCTGGCTCATGATTTTTTTTTTTTTTTTTTTTTTTTTCAGAATTTGTTCCATTTTCTCTTCTTTCTCTTTCCTTCAATATTTCCACCTGCTTGTGCTCCCTGCTTCTCCAGCCTTTTTTTTAAAAAAGAAAAAAAAATGTTGTCCCGACTTCCTCTTTTCAGAACTCCAGCTGAATGTATATACAAGTGCAGAAGGGGAAGTAAGCAGGCTGTTACTTGCTTCTGTAATCTGTTCCATGTATTCTTGGAAAAGTGGTTTGTCTGAAGCTGGAAAAATCCTCTATACTAGCCAACTAGAGTGGGGGCGCGGTGGAAAAAGGAAAGAGAAGCATTTCAGGAAAGGAACCAGGCAAGAAATAGTGCATTCAATGCAGGATCCTATTTAATACTGGTTTTGAAACAAAAAAGGCCGTTTTTTTAAAAAAACTGTTTTAAAGTTGGTTTACAGAAATTCATGAACTCTAGCCGTAAGCTGTCCTGGGAGCTCATTTTCCCAGTAGGCATCCCCAGCTCATGATTCACAGCACACATTTCACCTTTCTCTTCTCTCTCATAGCCCTACATCACTACTTTCACTGGTGGCAGGCAGGCCAGCCTCCTATTTCACAGAGAAAACAGGAACCACCAAGTGAGGATCTCCTCTATCTGCCCCACCCAAAAAAATGTATCTGCATTTGTACCCAACCCTTTACCCAGAACCTCCAGGGCTGCAGTTCCACCCAGTGCAAACTCTTCAAAAACATGGCTTCATCAATTAGGTGGTGTCTCCTAATTGCTAATCTTTCCTAGAAGAAGTTAACCATTTTTAAAAGTTCTATTCAACTCTCTATTGCCTACTGGAATATCACCTACCTAACTCCCACACCATCTTTCCATGTTTTCTTCAAAGCCAGGCTGAGACCATTGTTGGCACACACTGTCTGCCGTTCATCCCTCACCCACTGGAACCTGCCTTCTGCCTGTGCCCCTCTACTGAGTCTGCTTTCACAAAGGTTACTAATGATCACTCTCTTGCTAAGTTCAGAAAACGTTTGGAAGTGCTAATCTGAAAAGACCACTTTGTAGCACTTACCAGTAGGGACTCCCTCTCTGAATTTTTATTTCTTGGCTTTGGTATACTTCTTAGGTTTGTTTTCTACATGTCTAGCTGGTTATTCTTTTTGTCTGTTTCTCAAGTGATGGTGTTCTTCAGGGTTTCATTTCTGTTCCTTTTACTCTTCCTAATCTCAACACACTTCTTTGGATGAGCTTATCTGATGTGGGTATGCTCATGAAGCCTACTGCTCCACTATTCCACTCCCTCAAAAGTAATATGTATCTTGACTCATGCATATGTGTGTGTGCAGGCACATGCACACACATGCACATATACCAATCCCAAACCTGGATTTCTCTCTCGAGTTCCTGATCCCTATGTTCAGCTTCTATTACATGTTTCCTTTTGGATATGCCACAAGACATCTTACACTCAACATGTTTTAAATCTGGCTCTTATTCCCTTCCTTACCTTAAACTTACCTCAGCCTTACCTCAAACTTAATGCTCTTTCAATCTTCCAATATTTTCTGTATCAGTGAAGAACACCTACATAGTTGCCCAACACAGAAACTCGCGTTATCTTTGATGTTTCCCTCCCTCTCACTTCCTCCATGCAGTAAATCCCTGAGTCCTACTAACTTTTCTGTTTTTAATATCTCCCCCAATTCATCCATTTCTCTTCAGGTTCATGTCATTCTCTTTATTTAGGATACTAAGGTCTTCTGCCTCGAATGGTGCAACAGTTTCCCACGTACAGCCTTACTACCCTACACTACACTCTCCCTTCCACTTGGAGCATATAAAACAAATTCTCTTCTTTGCTTAAAATTCCTCATTGCCTTTGAGAAAAGACCAAATTCCTTATCATGGCACATAAACATGACCTGGCCTTGTTCACCCCTCCAGTTTCTTGTACTGTTATTCCTAAATTCTTTACTGCATCTGTACCAAGCTATCTGCTGTCATCCAAACATTCTCATGGTGCCTATTGCTTTCTACTCCCCTAAAAGTAGGTATATATGTAGATTCACACATGTGTGTACACACGCTCTCTCTTTAGTTCTGAGCCTTGGCTCATTTAATTACTTTAACCTAAGTAAGACATCCTCTCTCCTACTCCCTCCGTCTTGCCTATTTCAATTTACCCAGATGCACACAAGCCTCTTTTAGAAAGGCTTCCCCACCTCCTTCCCAAACCTGGGCCAAGTAACCACCCTTGTGTTTCCAAAACAGTTTGTGCATACCTCTCTCATAGCACACATCACACTCAGCTAGAATTCCCTGTCACCCCCACAAACCTGTGAGCTGTTCAAAGCCAGGGGCTATAGCTTTCATTTCCATTTCCTTCCCAGCCAGCACAATGTGGGGCTCATAATAGGTGATCAATACATGTTTACTGAATGACTGAATAAATTTCTTTATAAATTGTATATTCAAATTTTTTTCTGAATAAGCTAGGAGTTAGGATGTTGGGCCTCAATTCCTGCATTTGTTTCTTTGTTTTTATTTTATCAACCCCATTTTGTTCGTTATCACCAACATGATAAACTATGGATGGTATTAAATGCAGAGATAAACTGTTTTGCAACTCCAGCTGCATCTATTTCCTCAAGCGTGAGATAGCTTGTTCCCTGACTTGCCAAATGAACAGCTTTACAAATATGACTCCTAAAGGAAGTTCAACGGGATCCTGCTACAACGTCAATGAAACCGTTGAGGAAAGATTTTTTCCTACAGACCTATCTTCTCACTGAGCTAGCCTCATCTACTCCAAAGTCCCCTTAACCACCCTGCCTTACACAGCTCTTCTCTCCCAGGAACACCTGTTTCTCTCCAGCTACACAGGATAGTCCGGAGGCGCTGCAGTATAGCCTATGCTTGGGGACAGCGGACAGGGACAGCAACAGGGTGGCAGGACCTAGGTAGGCACTGAAAAGGGAGGAGAGCTTCAGAGATGAGAGCTGCACAGCAGGGTAGGAAAGGGGATGGACTGGTGAATTCCATTTATTTAATTGCTGTTCACCTCTGTTCGAGGGAAAAGCCTCATAGCTACTTATCTGGTTTCCATAAACAGGGACTTTTTTCTATAAGGAACTCTGGCCTTCTGCTCTACCACTTATTCCTCCCGAGGGAGGTAGGGTGCGTTACCTAGTTGGTGGGTCTATATTGTTTTTAGTCACAACACTTATGACACTAAATGCAAGGTCTTTTTCCTCATATCAACCAATTCTCCAACTCTCTGAATACCAACAGAGTGTTCTACAATTCAGTTCTATTCCAATGCTAACTCCCTGGAGGTGGCTCAAACTCCACAGGTTCAGGGCTCAGTCTCACAAGACTGCTCTCAATTCAGATGCCAATCACAAGTTCAGGACACGAGTACTTTTGACTGACTAGCTATAAAGTCGGGGATTCCCACAACCCCACCTCTGGGCTGATAATTTGCTAGAGCAGCTCACAAAACCCAGAAAAACAATTTTCTTCACATTCCTGATTTGTTGCAAAGGATACCCTCATGAACAGTCAAACAGAAGAAATGCATAGGGCAAGATGAGGGGAAGGAGTACGGGGCTCCCACACCCTTTCCAGGGACCTTGCCCTTCTGGCACCTCAATGTGTTCACCAATCCAGAAACTCTCAGAACCCACTACTTAGGGTCTTTTATGAAAGTTTTATTACATAGGCATAAAATCATTGGCCACTGGGGTAATTAACTCAATTTCTAGCTCATCTTCTTCCCAGAGGTTAAGGAGTTGGTCTGGCAGTTCCAATCATCTAATCACATGGTTGGTTCCTCTGGCAAATGGTCCTTCATTCTGATGCTATCTAGAAACCACCAAAAGCCACCTCATTAGTACAGTACATCCTCAGATAATGTCATTTTGTTCAATGAACAACATGGATAAGAAAAAAGAATCAATCCCTGAAGGGGCCACTGAGTGTGTGGAGTTTTCACGTTCTCCTCATGCCTAGGTGGGTTTTCTTCAGGTACTCTGATTTCCTCACACATCCTAAAGATGGGCATGTTAGGAGAACTGGCATGTCTGTGTTGTCCCAGTCTGCTTGAGAGCAGGTGTGTGTGAGTGTGCCCTGTGATGGGATGGTGCCCTGTCCAGCTCTGGGTACCCCCTCATACCCTGAGCTGCTGAGATATTCTCTGGCAACTCTGAACTCAAATAACTGGGTGAGTAATGTTCTTAGTTGTTTTTATTAATATTTCTTAAATGTATAGCTCACGTTTATTTCAATGGTTACTTTTAGAAGTGTTTTGATATTTATTTAGAAGTTTGGTGATTTTTCTGTGACCAGAAATATGCCATAGCAACTTCACTCTTATTTCTATCAATTAACCTATAGTAAAACTGGTTTTGTTACCTGCCATTTTGCTTAAAATTGTAGCTTCCAAGAACCTATCAAGGAATGTCAATGGAGAATGGTTGAAAGGAAGTTGTTATAGATAACAAAAGATGTTCCTCTCACCCCTATCACTCAGGAAATTCAAAAGGTTCTGGAAGCTCAGTGTCAGAAACCGGAGACCAAGACCAAATACATATTTCTTATTATCACAAGGGATGACAGACATAAGTCTATATTTCTAGGTGGGGTAAGCTATACCCAATATCCTCAGGCCCAGAGGGAGTCTCTTTCTCCTTATCTCTCTACTTGGACTGGGGGAAAAATGTGGCCAAAGGGAGAATCTGTTGTGGTTCCTCAACTTTCCCTGCAGATGCAGACATGGCACAGTGGGAGTGTGGAAGTCCATCTTAGCTATTACACTATCCACCCACAGCTTAATGTGTCAAAAGAGGGCTATCTGGTTTCTCTGTCTGGTGGCTCTTTGGTCTTATTTCTCCATTGGCTCAGGATATAAGAAGGAAGAGTGCTCTTTATTAGGACGTAAGACCCCTACCAACTTCCACTGCCCAAGGCAACTTCATCTACATCAAAAAACGGCATATTAACCACACCAAAACAAAACAAAACACAAAACAAAAACTGAAGTAAAGCAGATGTTAAATGATCTGGAAATTTAAAATATAACAAATTAAGGGTTTTAAAAACTTAAATGTCCTATAGTACTATACAAAACGACATATTGGTGCAATTTTATCAAAGTTTCATGATAATTCAGTTAGATCTAAGAGATCAGAAAAGTTCTCATCAGAACCTTGGAAAAATAACAAATAACATTTGTACAGTGCTTTATATAGTTTTCAAAGTAGTTTCACGTTATTTAATTTGAACCTCACAACCCACTAAATTTGATAGTGAAGCTATTATTTCATTCTCATCTTCTGAGGCTCAGAGGTTAGTGATTATCACATCACCACTAACTGGCAGGGACTTACACTTTGGGTCTTCTGACTTAAAATTCAATGATCCCTGTCCCATACTCCAAGTCAATGGCTGTCACAGATAGTCTATAAAACAAGTATGTATCCCCTGTGTCCAGATCATATAACAATGTTGATGCAACCTACATAAACAATCTCTAACCTTATAATCCAACTTGGCCAGGCTGATTTTTTTTTACATTAAATCAGCCGTATTTCAATTTTATGTACTATAGTATAATTTCACACAAAAATGTTTTACTGAAGTTTCCCTAGACATTCTGATAATTTTCTTTACAAGTCTAAGCAAACTGAATTGGTTAAAGCCTTCCAGTAAAGACTACCATCAAGGGAAATAATTTTAAAGGTTACTTGTCTGGAGTTTTTTGGTTTTTGTTTTTAGGACTCAAGTTTAGCAATTTCTTTATGGACAAGTGTCATCTGGATTGGAGAGTGAAGGTCCAAAACTATACAGACTGTGCCACTATAGAAACCAAATTTAAATTAACAGTTCAACTAAGCATCTTATTAGTAGGTTAAATCTACCAAGCTGGCTACAACCTGTAATAGCTTAGAAAACTATAGCATCTAATCACAACCAAGGTTGCAAAGCAGTTTAGGCTTCTGTGCACGAATTCTTCAAGCTTATTATGTATACCACAGGTCTGAAGAACGTGATATCCCTTCATAGTCACACTGTATTCTGTTAATACTTAACTTCCCATTTATATAGCCTTATTTGTTTTAAGTATCTATTCAACTTCTTTAAAATGTAATCATATTTTTTCCAGATAATTTAAAAGGAAAACAATGAGGAATGATCTTGCCCATCTCCTAGCGTGCCGAATATTAATTTCACTGAAATGAATAATACTCATTTCAGTGAAACAATAAGGTACTTTAATCGTCTGCATATACAATAAGAAAGAAAATGAAATACTTTCCGTTTTTAAAGCTGGTAAGAAAATACAAATATACTAATTTGTTTTTATATAATTAAAAAAATTGATATCACTTATATGATATTGACTGAATGCAAATAAATGAAATAAGATACAGTCAGAAATGCAAAAAGAAGGTAAATCTAAAAATGTTAAGTAACAGCTACATGTTGGGTTTTTTTGTGTGTGATTTGATAATGAACATTTGCTGTTCTCATAACCTAAGTATAATATATATTTTTAAGAACAAAAAATTAAATGTTATGACAAATAACAATGAATATAATTATTTCATGTTAAGGCTGTTGTGTGAGCACAAAAAAAACACCAATCTGTTCTGCTGCTCTTAATATAGACTAAAAAATTTATGATTTGTCAATGTTTCTACCATATTATACAAAAACATAAATGTATAATTCTTAGTATGTACTTAGAATTGCTCATGTTCACCCTATGTATAAATATCTCTCAAATCTCAAAAATCAAATAATTCCTCAAGAAATGGGAAAATATTCGAGAAGAAAAGCCTTATTTTCTATGTAATTTGAATTTGACATATGGAGAAATCCACATACTTGGAAACACTATAGTTGATGAGTACACAACTGTGTGTTTTCATATACAGATGAAAGTAAAAGGAAATGTGTCATACCAAATCGAGTACAGAAATTGTGAGGGAAGGCTAATTAAATTCCACTTGGCATATGAGTGATAATGTTACTCACACTTGCTGCACCTAACCCAGAACTCCACTAGAAAAACAATGTTTGGCAAACTGAAGAGGTGAGCAGAAAGCTGTGTCACTTGACCTTGGCTCTCACTTGCAAAGGTTATATTTCAAAATAGAAGATGGGGTTAGAAAAGTAAATACAGCTGTGTTTTTCCCCCCGGCCCACACCCAGTATGAGGATGAAGGGGCCATTCTGAATGGCAGAAGGCTGAGTCCCTTCTTGGTGCACACTCAGAGACCAAAGAGTGTGCTATTATTTCATTTCATAGGTAACTCAGGACAGTAGTTTTTTATTGTGGTAAAATATACAAAAATAAAATTTACCATCTTAACCCCTTTTAAGTGTATAATTCAATGGCATAATTCACAATGTTGTACAACCATCAATACTACCCATCTCTAGAACTTTTACATCATCCTAAACAGAAACTCTATACCCATTAAACAACTCCCCATCCCTCCTCTCTCCAAGCCCTGGGTGAACTTCTTGTAAATACTTTTTGTCTCTATCATTTGCCTATTATAGGCAACTTATATAAATGGAATGATACAAGGTATATCCTTTTGCATCTGGTCATTTTATTTAATAAAACGTTTTCAAGGTCCACATATGTTGTAGCATATATCAGAATTTCATTCCTTTTTAAGGCTGAATAATATTCCATTGTTTGTATATACCACATTTTGTTTATCTTATTCTATTGATGGACATTTGGTAGTTTCCATTTTTTGTCTAATGTAGGACAATATTTTTAAGTTTGTCCTTAAAACTCTCAACTTTTTCCAGTTGAGTGAAAAGTTGAGAAACAAGTCTAACAGATTCATAAGGATTTGATGAATATAGGGACAGAATATTTAAGTAGGTGGAAGACAAACAGCAAGGGTCTGAAGTGAGAGAAACACAAACTATGGTTCCTGCTTATTTTGAATTATAAATTTGTTTAGGTAGAATAAATCTGTATATTTTCATAATATAGTCTTTGCTTGTCTTTAAAAATAATAATTAAGGGCCGGGCGCGGTGGCTCAAGCCTGTAATCCCAGCACTTTGGGAGGCCGAGGCGGGTGGATCACGAGGTCAAGAGATCAAGACCATCCTGGTCAACACGGTGAAACCCCGTCTCTACTAAAAATACAAAAATTAGCTGGGCATGGTGGCGTGTGCCTGTAATCCAGCTACTCAGGAGGCTGAGGCAGGAGAATTGCCTGAACCCAGGAGGCGGAGGTTTCGGTGAGCCGAGATCGCCCCATTGCACTCCAGCCTGCGGAACAAGAGAGAAACTCCATCCCCCAAAAAAAAATCATAATTAAACAACTAAAGTAAATCTTGTCAACTTAGTATTTTATAAATTAAAATCTAAGTATAATTGATACTATTTCAATCTTGTTTGAAACAGCTCCATAAACCCTAAGACCTTCCACACACACTGCAACTCTACACCACAATCCTTTTCTGTGGTTATTATAAGGGTACGAGATGTCCTTACCTACTCTTGGAGAAAGTCTACCCAATAAAATAGAATGAATAATACTAAGAAGTGATTAAAATTGAGAAGCCACGATGGTGTCTAAAAAATCATGAGAAGAAAATTTAAAGTTCACATAGCTTAATAAATTTCAAAAATTATAATGCTTCAACAAAGTAACAAACCTTACATAAGCAACCTGGAATTTCTTAAAGGAAAATACAGTGTAGTAAAAAAACACTTTCAGATCAACAACAGAAAAGCTGATTAATGTGTAATCAATTCTAAGGTCATCTTTTTCCAGGATTCCTAGAATTTTTGGGAAAAAGAAGGTAATTATCAGAATATACGCTGTTACTTGTATATCAAGTTGAAAATTAATCTGCAAGACTTAGTAGAAAGAGCACTAGACTCAAGTCTCAATGACCCCTGCCTCTACCTCAACTGTGTGACCTTAGGTGAATCATTTAACCTTTCTGGGTTTCAACTTACTCCTCTGAAACATGAGATAATTGGACCAGATGATCCAGCTCTCAAATGCCATGACTCCAAGTAGACTTAGACCACAAATCTGCACTAGTTAAAATTCTTGATGAAATAGTACTTAAATCAATTAAATGGTAACAGTAGAAAGAAAGTAATGACTGAGAAGATACCCGTAATTCAGAAAGATATTCCAAAGGCTATTGAAAGGACTCACATTTACATTGCTCTTGATTATGGTAAGAAACATAAACACTTAGGAGTCAAATAAGAAAAATATAGGTAGGTACCAATCTTCTCATAAGTATGGCCTAAAAATAATCTTTATAATTATTAAGAAGTCAGAATGTATTTTCTTAGGCTAATGAGTTCACAATAGAAATAAAATCCTATATATCTGTAATAAACAGATATAGAAAAATTATAATATGCCTTGAAATCAGGAAAACAATAAATTAGAATAAATTTATCCTGAATGCTAGTGTTTGAAAAGGCAATTTAGTTTGGAGGAGCTGAACTCTGGTAAAGGAACTAAAGAGTACTTTCAAGATTGCTGGCCTCAGTTTGCTGGGGGTATTTTCATTAGAAATATCGCTAGGAAATACATGATTTAAAACTTTTTGTTTTATCCCCATTAACAGCAAGGTGATAGAGTAAAATTTTCCTGAGATTAGTGGCAGAATCTGGAGAGAGAAGGGTATTAAGAAAGATGTACACATATGAAAGAAAGCAATTAGCTAGAGGTGGAAATGACTCGTTACAAGAAGTGAAAGCATAAGCATAATCAATCTACTAACAGTCAGAAATGGGAAACGGGATGTGATAGGGAAGAATCTCACATAGTTCCTTCGTGGCCACCATATGAGTTTTCCATGGGTCAGACTGGTTTTTCTGATGGGCAAACTAGGGAACAGAAAAACCTAGAATGACTGAATGGAAGACGCAACATCACACAGCTCTCCAGGACCGAGATGATTACAT
Organism: Sapajus apella; assembly: GCF_009761245.1. Classification (NCBI taxonomy): domain Eukaryota; kingdom Metazoa; phylum Chordata; class Mammalia; order Primates; family Cebidae; genus Sapajus; species Sapajus apella. The sequence continues at coordinate 29,367,059 of NW_022436959.1, forward strand.
ACTTCACCAAAGTTTCTAGGTAGTCAACTATCAGACCCCCGTACAGATTTTCCTGTAGACTTCCAGAAATCATTGCTATGGTTTCAACTCCCAAAGTGACCTAAAAGTGAACACCTATAATTTCCCGAAGTGTTTTTAAATGTATAGAAACTATGCTTACAGCCCAACAGAGCTTCTGTTTTCCTCTCCTCCGTCCTCTTTGCAGGTGAGTTGATAACAAGAATTCTCTGAAGAAACTAAATAATTTATGGTTCAGTCCTGAAGGGTTTTAAAATGAGCACTCATATTTAAACAAAGGGTTTTAAATATGAGCCCTGATACATACTAATAAATAAATTACATTAGCTTTACTGATTTTAGTTTCACTAAATTTACACTGAGTCAGTCTTAAGCTTCTTATAGTGTGCCTATTTCTACTACCATAGTTATCAGTTCACACTGAATGAACACTTACTTGCCAGTCACTGTTTTAAGCTCTCTACCTGAGCCTAACTTAATTTTTCCTTTATGAGGTAGGTACTATTTTAATCTCCACTTAACAGGTGGGGAATACTGAAGTACAGAGAAGTTACACAGTCTAACCCTGGAGTCATAAGCTTAACCACTATTTCGTGCTGTTTCTCAAATCCATCAGAGTGCAAGGACATTTCACTTCATGCCTTTTAAAATGCAAAGCTATTGTTTCTAGAAACCAAAGATTATCTTCTCTTTCAGAAAAGGATATAGATTCGTTTCTAATGATCATAGTTAAGTTTTCTCCCAAAACAAACAAAAAGCAGATGGAATGTGAAGGATACCATTTTTCGGGGGAAAAAACATTGGCTGTTTTATTATACGTCATTTTTATATCCAGCTGGATATGCTAATTCAATGTGGATCTTAGAAACTCTGAAATTACAGGCTGTTTAGACTATTTTAAAACCTAAAAGCACTGTTGTGATCCCTGAATAATACATTTTAAAAAATAACTATTTACCTTAACCAAATGTATTTCAGTTAAATATAAGAACTTAAAGTAACAACGCACTGCCCTTTGTTCATGAGGATGACTCTTCCCGAGAAAAGCCCTCTGTGGCCAATTGTCCAGTAACAGGGACAGACTGCATTCAACTGCCCACATTCTCTAGCCCATAGCACTTGGCAAGCAATGGTAAGAAGGTGCCAGATGGCTGGGACCTGGGCTGCAATCTGTTCTCAGGAAATGAAAATATACCTTTCCTTTAACAGGCTCAAACACATGATCTGGGCCCACTTAACATGATTCCTGAACCAGTTATGCTAAGAGATTATATCAGAGGCTAGAAAAGAGAATGAGAACATTTCCGGGATTCAATACAGTTGTAAACTCCTGGGTGGACCCTTAAATGTGGAAAAAAAGGGGAAGTACATCATCAGTATTTATGCCCAAAGAAGTACAAAAAAAGCGGTGCTTTCATGCTCAAAGAGTACAGTTGATTTTTTAAAGACCCATAAGTGTATTTTATGTCCTATTTATTTCATTGCTTTGAACTAAAACCTAAAAAAAACTGATTAATGTGACACAGTCCAAAATAGAATTTTCATGGTAGTTGCTTGAAAAATTATTGAAAATATCTGGGCTCATCAATTATAAAAAGTAAAGCAACTTACAAGTTGAAAAATAATTTTAAAATTCTGAGTAGACAATCAGTGAGAAGGAAACACAAAAACTATTCTCACTTGCACAAAAATGTGCCAAATTAATGCTATTCCCTCAGTTTTCATTTTTCCATCAAAAAGTTAATTTGTTTTTGAAAAGAGACCTGTATGGTCAATATATGTAAAGTATATACTTTTCTGTAGCATGAGCTTTGTATTGTTTCCTAGTAAGGTTTACTTAAGTTTACGGAAACTCAATTAATGTAATATATCACATCATAGAATAAAAAATTAAAACCACATGATGATCTCATATGGTCAACTCAATAGGCTCAGAAAAAGAAATATGAAAAAATCAAATACCCTTTCAAAAACCAAAGACACCCAATGATATAGTTTGGTGGTATCTCCACCCAAATCTTGAACTGTAACCTTCATAATCCCACATGTTGTGGGAGGAATCTGGTGGGAAGTAACTGAATCATGGTGGCAGTTTCTCCCATGATGTTCTAGTGACAGTGAGTGAGTTCTCACAAGATCTGATGGTTTTATAAGCATCTGGCATTTCCGCTACCGGTATTCATTCTCTCTCCTGCTGCCTTGTGAAGAAGTGCCTTCTACCATGATTGTAAGTTTCCTGAGGCCCTTTCAGCCATGCAGAACTGTGAGTCAATTAAACCTCTTTTTTTTTATTAATTACCTAGTCTTGGTTATTTCCGTATAACAATGTGAGACTAATACAATAAATTGGTACCGAGGTAGTAGGGAATGGCTTAAGATACCTGAGAATGTGGAATTGACTTTGGGATTGGGTAATGGGAAGAGGCTGGAACAGTATGGAGGACTCAGAGAAAGATGTCAAGAAGTTTGCAACTTCCTAAAGACTTGTTGAATGGCTTTGACCAAAATGCTGATGGTGATATGGACAATGAAGTCCAGGCTGAGGTGGTCCCAGGTGGAGATGAAAAACTTGATGGAAAATGGAATAAAGGTCTCTCCTGCTATGCTTTAGTAAAGAGACTGGCAGCATTTTGTCCTTGTCCTAGAGATCTGTGGAACTTTTAACTTGAGAGATGATTTAGGGTAGCTGACAGAAGAAATTACTAAGCAGCAAAGCATTCTAGAGATGACAGAGCATAAAAGTTTGAAAAATATGCATCCAGATGATACAGTAGAAAAGAAAAACTGATTTTCTGGAAAGAAATTCAAACCCTCTGCAGAAATTTGCATAAGTAATGAGAAGCCAAATGCAAATCACCAAGACAATGAGGAAAATGTCTCCAGGGCATGTGACAGCTTCACAACAGCCCCTTCCATCACAAGCCTGGAGGCCTAGGAGAAAAAGATGGTTTCCTTGGCCAGGTCTAGTCACACCCACCATGCTGTGTGCAGCGTTCGGACTTGATGTCCTATATCCTAGCCACTTCAGCCATGGCTAAAAGGGCCCCAGGTACAGCCCAGGCCATTGCTTCAGAGTGCAAGCCCCAAGCCTTAGTATCTTCCATGTGGTGTTGGTGTTGTGGGTGTGTAGAAGACAAGAATTGAGGTTTAGGAACCTTCGCCTAGATTTCAAAGGATGTATGGAAACTCCTGGATGTCCAGACAGAAGTTTGCTGCAGGGGTGAAGTCTTCATGGAGAACGTCTGCTAGGGCAGTGCAGAAGGGAAACGTGGGGATGGAGCCCCACACAGAGTCCACACTGGGGCACCGACTAGTAGAGCTGTGAGATGGGGCCACCATCCTCCAGACTCCAAAATGGTAGATTCACTGAAGGCTTGTACCATGGGCCTGGAAAAGCCACCGACACTAAATGCCAGCCTTGAAAGCAGCTGGGAGGGACTGTATCCTGCAAAGCCACAGGGCAGAGTTCCTGAAGGCCTTGGGAGCCCACCTCTTGCATCAGCATTACCTGGATATGAGACATGGAGTCAAAGGAGAATATTTTGGAATTTTTAGGTTTAATGATCACCCTATTGGATTTCAAACTTGCATGAGGCCTGTAGCCCCTCCGTTTTGACCAATTTCTCACATGTGTGACAGGTATATTTACCCAATGCCTGTACCCCCAGTGTATCTAGGAAGCAACTAACTTGCTTTCAATTTTATAGGCTCATAGGTGGAGGGATATGCTTTGTTTTAGGTTACGCTGTGGAGTTGGATTTTTGGGTTAATGTTGAAATGAGTTAAGACTTTTGGGGGCTTTTGTGAAGGTATGATTGTGTTTTAAAATGTGAGGACATGAGATCTGGGAGGAGCCAGGAGCAGAATGGTATGGTTTGGCTCTGTGTCCCCATTCAAATCTCATCTTGAATTGTAATCTCCATAATCTCCTTGTGTTATGGGAGGGACCTGGTGGGAGGTAATTGAATTATAAGGGTGATTTCCCCCATGTTGTTCATGTGATAGTGAGTTCTCATGAGATCTGATGGTTTTATACGTGTCTGGCATTTCCCTTGCTGGTACTCATTCTCTCTCTCCTGCCACCTTGTGAAGAAATATCTTCTGCCATGATTGTAAGTTTCCTGAGGCCTCCTCAGCTATGTGGAACTGTGAGTCAGTTAAACCTGTTTTCTTTATAAATTATCCAGTCTCAGGTATTTCATTATAGCAATGTGAGAATAGACTAAACCACCCAACAAAGCAAGAATAGAAGAAATCTTCTGCAACCTGATAAAGTGTGTCTATAGAAAAACCAAAGCTGGCCAGGCGCAGTGGCTGATGCCCGTAATCCCAGCACTTTGGGAGGCCAAGGCGGGCGGATCATGAGGTCAGGAGTTCGAGACCAGCCAGAAAAACATGGTGAAACCCTGTCTCTACTAAAAATACAAAAATTAGCCAGGTGTGATAGCACATGCCTGTAATCCCAGCTACTCAGAACGCTGAGGCAGGAGAATCTCTTGAACCTGGAAGATGGAGGATACAGTAAGCTGAGATCGTGCCACTGCACTCCAGCCTGGGAAACAGAGTGAGAATGTATCTCAAAAAAAAGAAAGAAAGAAAGGAAAGAAAGGAAAGAAAGGAAAGAAAGAAAGAAAGAAAGAAAAGAAAGAAAAGAAAACCAAAGCTAACAACATAATTAATGGCAAAGACTAGATGCTTTTCCCCTAAGATCAAGAACAAGACAAGGTATCCATTCTTGCTACTTCTATTCAACATTGTACCAGAGGTTCTAGTCAGGGCAATTAGGTAAAATACTGATAATAATATTCATCTAAATTAGACAGGAAGAAGTAAAACTATCTCTTTGCACAAATAATATGATTTTCTATATAGAAAATTGTAAGGAATTCATTAAAATACTATTGGAACAAATAAGTTCAGCAAGGTTGCAGAATACAAAATCAATATACAAAAATCACTTGTATTTCTATATAATTGGAATGAACAATCCAAATATGAAATTAAGATAATTTCATTTATAATACTATTAAAAATAAAATAATTAGGAATAAATTTAATGAAAGTACAAAACTCATATTCTGAAAACTACAAAGGGTAATTGAAAAAAATTAAAGAGCACCTAAATAAATGGAAAAAAAAAAAAACAACCCCACACTCATGTATCAGAAGACAATATCATTAAGATGGCAATACTCCTCAAATTGAGCTACACAATCAATGCAATCCCTATCAGAATCCCAACTGATTTCTTTGTGGAAAAGTGGATCCTAAAATCCGTATGTAACTGTCAGGAACCTAGAATTGCTAAAACAATTTTGAAAAGGAAGAACAAAGTTGGAGGACTCATTTTCTGATTTCAAAACGTACTACAAAGCAATAGAAGTCATGAGACTGTGGTAGCGACATAAGGAGAGAGACATAGATCAATGAAACAGAAGAATTAAATGTCCTGTGTGATATTATGTTATATGTATATACTGGTTTTCATCCACAGTTTCTGGCTCATAACTCCTATGGCTTTTGTTTTAATGCTGGGGTGCTTTAGGCCTCAGAGAATAGGCTATCTCTTTCTGACCTTCTCCCACCCTCCTTTCATGGGCCCAAGGCAGGACTCTATTCTGATTGTTGGGCCATAAGACCCTCATTCCAGAGAGGGTCCTGACTCATACCCTGGAGGAAGAAACGCTTCATAGAGAGGCCAGAAGAATGTGGACACGCCTTGCTGAGTTTCCCTACTCAGTCTATTAGTATTAGATCATACCCATTTTTTCCAGTTACATTTCTACATAGTTGTCAATCATCAATCCAATGATGTCTGCATAAAAGCCTAGGAGGACAGTGTTCAGTGGGCCTCTACAGAGCTGAATACATGGAGGCTAACAGGAGGGAACTCATTCACATGTTGGAAGGTTAGTGCATCCCAACTCCACAGAGACAGAGTTCCTGCACTCATGACCCTTCCAGAACTTACCCTGTGTATCTCTTCATTTGACTGCTTATTTCTATCCTTTAAAATATCCTTTGTAATATATCAGTAAAGGTGTTTCCCTCAGTTCTGTGAGCCACTCCAGTAAATTAGTCAAACCCAAAGAGGGGAACATGGGAGCCCCAACCTGAAGCTGGTCTGTCAGAAGTTCTAGGGGCCTGGACTTGTGACTGTTGTCTGAGGTGTGGGGCAATTTTGGGCACTGAGTCTTTACTCCTTGGTATCTGATCCTATCTCCAAAAAGATTAAGTGAAAATTGAATTGGAGGATACCCAGCTGGTGTCTTCTACAGAACTGATTGGCTGCTTGCTGGTAGGGTGATATCCCCACATATCTTGGGGTCACAGAAATCTTCTGTGTTGACTGCTATTATGTTGGTGTGAGAGTAGAGGAAATATGGTATGCGTTTTTCCAAACATCCAGAAATAAACCTGTATATCTGTGGTCAACCGATTTCTGACAAGGGTGCCAAGACCATTTAATGTGGAAAGAATTAACAAATGTTGCTGGGACAATTGTATGAGTCACGGCAAAATAATTAAATTGGACCCTTATCTCAAACCATAAACAAAGATTAACTCAAAATTGATCAAAACCCTATAAAAGCTAGCATATAAAACTCTTAGAAGAAAACACAAGGGTAAATCTTCAGGGCCTCACAGTTTGAAATGAATTCATATATATGACACTCATGGCAAATATACATATAGTTTAACTTATGTCAATTTTCTTTGTTGCCAAGAAATATGATATCGTGATCAATAAAAGACTTTCAAGATAAAAGATAAGACTCTTTGGGAGGAAGTAGATGGAAATCTGAGTTCAAGGAGAAAAAGGAATGATGTCAAATATAAACTTCCATGCTTCAAAGGATACTATCAAAAAAATAAAATGGCAATCCAGAGAATGAGAGAAAAGATTTAAAAATCATATATTTGATAAAGGACTTGCATGTAGAATATATTTTTTAAAAACCTCAGCAACTCAAAAGACAATGAATTAAAAAAAATAAACAAAGGATCTGAGTAGACATTTCTGCAAAGCAGATATACAGAAGTCCAATAAGTATATAACTAGTCACCAAGGAAATGCAAACCAAAACCACAATAAACAAAATGTGGAATAGCCACACAATGGAATATTATACAGCAATAAGAAGGAATGGAGTACTATGTCAACACGGATGATCCTTGAAAATGTTTCACTAAGTGAAAGAAGCCAGTCACCAAAGATCACATATTATAGTATTCCATTTGTATGAACTATGCAGAATAGGTAAATCTATAAAAGACAGAATAGTTTAGTTGTGAAAATTTCACTTTTACTTCCAAAATATCAAAGCTACATGTTCAAGTAAAAAGATACATACTGGTCATAAGTTAGCTTCTATGTATCTTTGAACACTTAATTAGACTCATAAAAGAAGTATTTTCATTTTTCCCCAAATATATTTAGAGATCATAAATCCACATTCATTTTAAAATTTATTATAACCCAACAATATTTAGATGAACATAAAAGGAATGTTGTAGATTCTACTATATAAGGTGCTTAAAAATCACTAGTACACCTTTGTAAGACCCCTTCCATCCTATAATCATGATTGGCCCAAATCCTTCACTTCATTTTATTGTTAGCATTATGCTAGTAATAATTATCCTCAGATATATGAATTAATTGAAACAAATCAAGTTCTTCCATCACATTAAGATATACCTTTCTTAAAAAATTATCTTCATGTTTAATAATTGTCAAAATTTGGAATTACTTATTTTGTTTTGACTGATTATATACCAGAAATAATTAAAATAATAAGTCAGAAGAAATTTTATAACACTTGGCCTTATGGTCATGGTAAATATACATATAGTTCCAATTAACTTTTATCAATTTTCTTTGTTGCAAAGAAATATGATATCGCAATCAATAAAAGACTTTCAAAAGATAAAATTCTTTGGGGGAAAGTAGATGGAAATCTGAGTTCACGGAGAAAAAGGAATGATGTAAAATTTCTGATAAGAAGCTTAGCTTGCTCATGTATTTTTTAAATGGATGATGTAATGTATCAAATTGCTATGGGACCTCAATTCCATTGGATATAGTATTTACATTTGAAAGAATGATGTAAGAGTTTCGTATTTAAATATCAGTATTTATAATATGTAAAAAAATTCTAATCTTTGCAACTATTAAAATTATAAAGCAAAAGTTTTATAACAGCTTAAAAATGTCATGTGGGTACATAGCTTGGAAGACTTCTTTTAAGAATAACTGCTACAGGATTTATATACAAAACTGTATCTTCACAATTACTAGCTATTGCCAAATTGGTCTCTAGAGTAGTTGTATAGACTTAAACTGGGCATGAAGGTTTTCCTCTTCCCTACACCATCAAAAATGAGTCTTTTCAGGCTTTTTAATCTTTGCCAAACTGAATGTGAAAAGGCATCATATTATAATTTGCCTTTGCTCCCAGTTCTATCTAAAACTCCTTGCATCCCTCTGAGCATATCTTCCTGACTCTTAAAGTCTCAGCTTAAATACCACTGAGAGAGGCCTGTTCTTTCCACCCTATCTTAAAGTAGATGACCCTTCATCCTCATTCTCTACACTGCTCTCTATCTCACTCCATAGGTTATTTCATTTGTTCTATTTACCATGGTCTGATGTACTTTTATCTGTTTACCCATTTTTATTTCAGTTTAGTTTTTGGTCTGAATCTCCCACTAAAAGGTAAACTCCATGAAGCAGGGTTCCTGTCCACTCTGTTGTATGTGCAGTACACGACAGAATACCTAGAACACAGTAGACACTCAATAAATACTGTTGAATGAATGACCATTGTAGGGTTGGGTCATGGAATAGTGTCATCCTCTATCCTTCCTTCAAAAGACCTCCCAGAATTCACTAGGCCACAGTATCTGGTCTTGCTCTTGGCCACATTCCTTAGCTTTACTCTGGGTAAACATCTATGCGCATAACCCTACAACTACTTTTATAGTGAACTGTGTTGAACTGTAGAACACAACCTAAATATAGCAGTTAACGACTCCCCCTTTGTGTGACCTTAGAAAAGCTACCTTATGTTTCTGTGTCTCCGTTACTTTTTATTCTCAAACACAAGGAAAGCAACAGTGGGAAGTGTTATAAGAAGGAGCAGCATGCAATGAAAAGAAATGGAATGGGCAGTAAAAATGGGAATAAGTGAATCTATTTGTAAGATGTGAGGACTGAATGAGATAATGTTGGTAAAGATCCTCAATACAGAATGCGGAATGCAGTAAGTAATCAATAAATGTTAGTTACTATTACCTCACTCTCTATGAGGAAATTTGAACATGTCCATCAAATCCGCCATACTCAGCATTATCCCAAATTTCAACATAAGGGAAGTATTTCATTCTAACAAGAGGAAGTAATATAAAATCTAGTCATAACTTAAATAACGGGTAGACCAATAACGCTTTAAGAGTGTGGCATACAGAGTTTTTCAAAGAACAAGATAAATTATATTACTATCTTTGCAAATTGAGAAAGTAGTTTAAATAAAGTTGGCAGTAAAATATGACAAAATTGCCAGCACATAGATAGCTTTAAAAAAATCTTTCCTTCAAAAATACTGATATTTGACCTAATAATCCTAACAGCAGACTTGACTTTCTGGTTGTCTTTTCCTTTAAGTTTGATGACTAAATAATAATTATAATTTTTATAATGATTTACTGGTTTTCAAACTCCTGTGTCACCTTCAGGCAAGATTTTATAAATTTCTCCCTTTCCACATCCTTTAACAATGCTCAGAAAAATAACTTTTTCAAACAAACATTTCAATAATAGTAAGCTTGATTTGGTATATCCTCTACTGTCATTTTTGAGAATGCACTAAATGTTATTTGACTCTACCATCGTTGGTGGAAGTACTATCTTTGGTATTGAGTATAATTTTAACCAAACTGTGAACACTTTAGACACCAGACCAACTGTTAATATAGGACCTGAAGACTTCCTGCAGGAAACCAACCAACACTTGTGTAACTTCAACCCAATTACCAATTTCACAGCAATGTATTAAAAATTGCTGAAATATGTTTTCTTTTTGAAGTCATTACTCATGTGTCATTTTATTTTGAGACAGCAAGCTGAAACACAGATTGGCCATAATGTACATCCTGATACATTTAGTAGCATAACAGATTCTGTTAAAATCAGTTATTTGGGGGAAAAATGACAAAGAGACTATCAAGTTGAAATAGGCTATACTTTAGTCAATTAATAATGTTAACAATTGTTAAAAAAAAATCCTATGCCACATAACATATCATTAGTTCAAAGAAGCTTCTACAGGTATCTTTGAACAATTCATTTATTTAATAAGTTTAAAAATTTCTCATGGGCTTAATTCATATTGATTTGATACATCAAATGATGACTGTTGACTAAAAATAACTTAAGAATTTTGTAGCTGCATGTGAAAAAAAAAAAAAAAACCAAATGGCTTTAAGAAATTTGGCCAAATGGGTATAAATAATGGTTTTAGTTTTTACAGTTAACAAATGTGCATCCTGGCTGGGTGCAGTGGCTATAATGCCTGTAATCCCAGCATTTTAACAGGCTAAGGCAGAAGAACTGCTTTGAGCCAGGAGTTCAAAACCAGCCTGGGCAACACAGCAAGACTTCATTTAGATTTGAGTCCTACAATGTGCCTGACATCAAACAGAGTGCGGAAAAGTCATGATGCTGCCTTGGTGAGAATTATAGTCCAGTGTGGAAGTTGGACAAAACACAAGGAAACCAACTGTGGGAAGTGTTATAAGGAGGGGCAGCATGGAATGAAATGAAAAGGATGGGCAGTAGGGATGAAGAGGGAAAAAGACAACTAATTTTGATTGCATATTCAGAGAAACACTCACTGGGGAGGTGAGGTTTCAACTGAAATCTGGAGGAAAGGAGACGATGTCATAAAGAATGGGAGCTAATTCATGCAACCAGGGTAACTGAACATGTGGCCTCTCCAGTGAAATAGTGATTACAATACTGTCATTCTTATCTCACAGAGATCTAGTGAGAGCACGCATATATATATATATATATATATATACATATATATATATATATGCTATGTAAACTGTGAAGCATCAGCTAGGGTGAAACCCATCTTGGTTCGCTCAGAACTAAACTGCTTCCTGGAATACAGAACTTTCAGTGCTAAAACTAGACAGTCCCAGGAGAATCAGGCTCATTGGTCACCCTAAGCTGTATCACTTTAAAACAATTATTATGCTCAAATATATTTTTAAAATAGAATGAAAAGTCTTTTAAGTAAACTTGTGTGACTCAATTTCCATACTTCCAGGTTAAAATATTTGAAATTTTGGAATAATTATTATGGAAAAACATTCATTTTAACACTCTAACTCTCAATACAGCAAGTTTTAAAATCCAATTCAATGTTATAATAGCAGTATTTAGAATAGTCATCAAAGCATATCAAAATTTTACCATGATTTTGAAAATCCAATTTAAAATATTACTACCCGGCTGAGCTTTTAAAGATAGTCTCATCTGTTTACATTTTATTTTATACATGTGATATTTTATGAATATCACAACTGTAAAGAAAGTATCTCCAGCTATTAGTGTTGTATGAATTGTAATATCTCTTGCAGGTAATAATTATTATGGAAAATAAGATGTCACTATAACCAGATTTGACCAAGAATTCTTAGTTTAATGGTGGAGGATTTCCAGGGAACAGGAGAAGGCTAAATATATTTTAAAGAAAAGAATAAACGCTTGATCTTTACTTTTTCTTTGTACTAAAATAAAATGGATACTAAGAGATATCACGGAATATCAAGCTATATATTCCTTACACATGTGTCATTTAAATCTGTGCAAATACCCTACAGATAAATAGTATTACCCCCAATTTACAGACAGGAAAGTGAGACACAGATGCATTAAATAAATGGCCCAAAGTCACAGTTCATTTACCACAGAGCACTACTCTACACTGTTCTTAAGAACGGAATTCTGGATTACTTTACTATGCATGAGTAAATCTCTCACTCAAATACAGAATGTTCTCACAATACTAGCAAAGGGTTTGTTAAAGCTTAGCAAGAGAAAATAACTAGTTGCCTAGCATTAACAATTTACCAAGGAAATACATAGCCTGCAGGCCTTATTCTTAACTGGCATCATTTCATAGTTATACGCTAACATGATAGCTGTTATTGGAACATACCCAATAAAAATTTGTAATTTATGATATATTTGTATTACAAGTGTGCAAGGAAATCTGAAAACTCTACTACAGTATTAACCAGATCTATTTAAAAAATATTTCTGCTGCCATAACGGTTCTGTATGTAAGGTTTTCATAGGAAAAACTATTTCCATTTTAAGGAGAGCTAATAACTGAAATTTCAAATTTATGAAATAAACTAAAAGGAACATTTACCTCTAGTATAAAGAGACTCTTTGCTTTAAAGAGTTCAGTGAAAAATTCTGAAGAATAGACATCTCCTCTTACAATAAAAGTGCCAGAGTCACAGAAAGCTACTTTCACTGAAAAGGGCATTGGTCTTACAATTCAAAAGAAATTTCGGGTCTCAAGCTTTACTAACTACTCTACTAAAATGCTGTGACTTAAAGCAAGTTACTTAAATTCCCTAAATTCTGTGAGGTTTCCTTAACTCTAAAATGACAGGGTTAGATGAGATCTTTATCTCTACAGAACAGCTCCGTTAAATAGAAATCAATAAGGTCTATGTGCGTAATTTAAAATTTCCCAGTAGCCACAGTAAAAAAGGAAAAGGAAAGAGCTAAAATTAATTCTAACAATATATTTTATGTAACCCAATATATCTAAAATGTCAGTTCAAAAAATAATCAATATAAAAATTCTTAATGAAAATTTTAAATTCCTTTTATCACACTAAGTCTTTGAAATCCAGCATATATTTTATACTTACAGCATGTTTCCATTCAGACTACACACAGTACAAGTGTTCAATAGCCACATGTGACTATGGCTGCCATGTCAGACAGTGCAGCTCTAGAAGTCTATTATGTAATAATTTGTGTCACATTTTTCAGGACTATTCTATTATTAAAAGTAAGGCACACCAGCAGAAATTAGGCTTAAAGCAACTGTCTACACATTGTGGATAACTCCCAGCAGTGTTGTGAATGTGCCTAACCACTGAAGCCTGAAATTCCAACTTGGGTGGGGATTCCTTTGTACTAAACAGAAATTACCCATGTTTTACAGTATAAATTGTAAAAAGATAAGTTCTTAATGCAAACTAAAAATCTTTTTAGAAGCATAAAGGCTGTAAATAGTAAATTAAGTAAAATATATATATATATATTTATAAATATAGATATAACATATACATATTTTTGAGATGGAATCTTGCTCTGTTGCATAGGCTGGAGTGCAATGGTGTGATCTTGGCTCACTGCAACCTCCACCTCCGGGGTTCAAGCGATTCTCCTACCTCAGCCTCCTGAGTAAATGGGATTATAGGCACATGCCACCACGCCTGGCTAATTTTTGTATTTTTAGTAGAAACAGGGTTTTACCATGTTGGTCAGGCTGGTCTCAAACTCCTGACCTCATCATCTGCTTGCTTCGGCCTCCCAAAGTGCTGGATTACAGGAGTAAGCCACTGCACCCAGGGTCCCTAATATTTTATATGAATGTGTTTAACGTATTAGTTGGGTCACTAGCATCTTACATGGCATTGGAGGGTAGCGATGAGAAATCGGTGGATGGTAGACACCTAAGAAAAAATGTATATACTTAATGAATCAGCCTTGTGTTCTTAGAATCTAACTTCTTTTATTCTTACAGTCTAACTTTGAACGAAAATGGAAAATAGGTAAGAAAAAAGAATCCAGATAATCCTGTATTAGGTGAAGTCATACCAAAAAGGCTGTCATTTTGACTTTAATGTCAATGAATGTCAACTGCAACACGATGATGTTGGGGAAGATACTACTAACACCAGTCAATACTATAAAATGCACCTGGGCTCCTTTAAGAGGCCATACTGACAATACAAATTAAAAGTTAATAGCAGAGGCATAGTGAGATAGGACAGTTTAAAACAACCAGGACCTATGCAATAGATAGTATTCAGACATTTAGCTGCACCTTGAAAGGAGAAATGGTAAGTCTGCAGCACAGAGCCTGCTGAAAGCAAAAAGAAAAAAATCCTAGACTATGTCGAAATTTGTGTTCTCATGTCAACCAGTTTCCACTCTGAGATTCAGATTAAGGTTCTGCAATAATCACATGTGCAAGTGACCACATACTGGACATGCGGGAAATGCTGTACAAGCCTCTTATTAAGAGAAAGAAGAAGACAGGACCAGAGTGGTCCTGAAAATAATTTTGGCCATTCATTTTTATTTAGTCAGGTAGAAGGTGGCTATACATTTAGGATAAGTATTCAGGCATTATGTAAAAGCATTCATTCATTCCCACTGGCCAGCCAGAAAGGAACACTTTGTCAAAACCAAGAATTAGTATTTCACTCAGTTTACTCTTACAAGCAAATCTTAATTTTAAATATAAAGCTTGGTAGGGGAGGGTACAGGGTACAGGGGCCAGGGGTGGGGGTTCCCTGCTAGTTTTTGCAATTATGGGGAGGAATGGTTTGAGAGGATTACAGAATTGACATTACTGGGCCTGGGGCATGTTAGCTGTTCTGTCGGTTTGGTAAATTGTGGAAGTATAATTTTTCCTTGATGGAAAGGATTTTATCTAAGAATCACAAAGTGGTAAGGAATCCTCACTGCAGAAAACACAGCAACCTTTTCATTACATCTCTTTTTTACTGGCTCTTAAATTTATTTCCAGTCTACTATATCCATATTCATGAACAAGTTTGAACTCTATCCAAATATACAGCACTATAAAATGTTAGATAATAATAAATAGCACAACTATAGGCAGTATACTTCATCTCCCTTCATATATACTGTGTGTGTTAGAATAGGAATATTAATGCCAATCCACTCAGAGACTAGTTCAAATAAACAGGGAGGTACATAAAGCTCTCTAAGCAATCAGAAGAACAGTACTCTAAGTTCTAACAATCTTTGACTTTAAAACAGGTTTACTATCCTTCATAGGAGAATCTACCAGTCTTAGCAATCATTTTAGTTCTAGAACCACCCAATGAGCAACTGATTCAGCCAAGAAAGGTTCAAGTTGGCAGTGAATCTCAGAATAGACAAGTGTGGGCCCTGATAGGGACACCTGCACGCTAAAGCAACTGACCTTTCACAAGCTTTGTAGTCAAATGTTCAACTTTAAAAATCAGTGAGCTTAGGCCAGGCGCGGTGGATCACGCCTGTAATCCCAGCACTTTGGGAGGCCGAGGCGGGCGGATCATGAGGTCAAGAAATCAAGACCATCCTGGCCAACATGGTGAAACCCCATCTCTACTAAAAATACAAAAAAGTGAGCTGGGCGTGGTGGCACGCGCCTGTTGTCCCAGCTATTCGGGAGGCTGAGGCAGAAGAATTGCTTGCACACGAAAGGCGGAGGTTGCAGCGAGCCGAGGTCGCGCCCCTGCACTTCAGCCTGGTGCCTGCTGAGGGAGTGAGACTCTGTCTCCAAAAAAAAAAAAAAAAATCAGTGAGCTTAAAATGGCATCTTGTGCTTTTCTTTCTTAAAGTGACAAGGAGACTTTACTTAGTTTCTGCAAAATCAACTCACTAACTAGATTCTTAAATGTGTATGTCCAGAAAAATCCCTTTGAACGACTGGGAATACTGGATGAGCCATCTCAAACAGAATCACATTACTTAAGAAATGGCAAGAATATCCACTTGGCCCACGGCATCCCCCTTCACGGTCATAGGACATACCCTACTGGGTTTTCGTAACTACCTTTGTCCCCTATAGACTGAGAGCTCTGGGAGAGCATGGAGATTGTCTACTTTTTTAACAATAACTGTATTCTTTCTTCATCCCTGAGTACCGTGGCTGGCATATCACAGGTGCTTAGTAAATATTTATTAAAAGGGGAGGAAAAGAATTTTCTCAGGATAGGCTAAACGAAACAAGAATGGATCACCAGTAACCCAGATTCTGAAGAATACATATTGAGTAAGGGATATAGTCTTTATTTTTCCCCTAGGATAATAATAGCTTTCTTCAGATAATAAGCTTTCTTCTCAGTGAAATAGCTATACAATACTATTAAAAAAAAAAAAAAAAGAGGTAACTTAATTTTCCTTGCCACATTTTACTCAATACCATTAGGGAACTGCCCACAGGTTATCAGAAAACAGTACTATTTCTATTTTAGACCTTAATAAATCATTCTAAAATTTGATGGATCACATTCACAAGTTGGAAATAAAACTAAGACCTCGTGTCATACTGGCAATGCCAAATCAGGTTTTAAAGCTGTCTAGATCTGGGTTGTGCTTATCAAAACAAGGTCCACTTTTTGGATTAGAAACACAACAAAAAATGAACGACGATAAAAACCCTTATGTGTAGAAATTTCTCATTTGCAAAGCATTTCCACAACATTGGCTTTTACCACCACCCCTGTGCGGAAGGCAGAGAGCGTTTTCCTCATTTTTCAGAGGAATTACTGGGGCTCACAGAACTAAGCCACTCAGTGTCACACATTTAGTCAATGAATAGTTGGGAATTTCAAGCTTGAAATGACAACAAAGACATTGCTGAAAGTATAAAAAATGATTTGTTTATAAAACATAAGCTTAGTTTACTGTTACTGCTTACCTAACATACCCAACAGAAACACTGTACAGAAATTACATTGTTTACTGTCTGGTGTCATTGTCCAGTGTTGTCATCATTATTTTTGTTTCGTACAGGGCCATAGAGAAAAGTGTATGGCATCCCATATCAGATGATAGGCTTTTAAACTAGATCTTTTATTCATTTATAATACAAGATGACATGAATTATTATGGAGAGCAAAGACAATTGGAATAAAACATAGGAGGTATATGTTTATAGCAAGCTAAAATCTGCTTGAATAAAAAGAGAGAGATGTATCTCATTATTCTTAAAATTAGAAGAGAACTATTCTGGAATGCTCCAGATGGAAAATATTTTCCAATTCTTTCTTTGATATTGTATTTTCTGAGCTTCTTACATGCCAGCTTTCCTAGTGATCCAGTGAATGTATCTTAAAATATATTTTTGTATGCAATAGTACAAAATATGATCATTTATGAGCCAGGTGTGGTGGTTCATGCCTGTAATCCTAGCATGTTGGGAGGCTATGGTGGGAGGTCACTTGAGCCCAAGAGTTCAAGACCTGCCTAAGCAATATAAGAACCCGTCTCTACCAAAAAAAAAAAAAATATATATATATATATATATAAAAATTAGCTGAATGTGGTGGTGCATGCCTGTGGTCCCAGCTTACTTGGGAGGCTGAGGTAGGAGGATCGCTTGAGTCTGAGAGGTCAAGGCTGCAGTGAGCCATGATCGTGATTGCACTCCAGCCCTGGTGACAGAGCAAGACCCTGCCTCAAAAAAAAAAAAAAAGATCATTTGTTACACTGACAGTTTGTATGTATAACTCCTTGCATTCTTTAGTGGAACCACATCTTCAGGAGTCACTAAAGTACCCACAAGTATACATTAGCTTTAAATAGTACTGTTTACTCTGACTAATGACACTCCTTCTTTTGCAGGGAAGGGAGTAAGAGTGTGTAAATGCACACAAAGTAATTTGGGAATATAAAATAAAATATTAGAATGTTATATGTTTAATCCCTGTCTCCTCTTCCCAATCCCAACCCTGGCACAGGGACATTGAAACACAACTAAAAGGCTCTAAGGTTCCTATTAGTGGGAAAATAGCAATCAGCTGTCTCAGCCTTTAGGTTTTGACAAGAGAAAAGAACTCTATTTACCTAACAATCTACCTCACATATCTGGAAGCTACACTCTGGCAATTCTGTGACTTGCTCTGCTCCCCAAAATGGGGAGAGGGGATTTCCACATTGTCCAGGACACCATCATATCTATTCTTTCTTTATCCAGCTTGAATTCTGTTTCATAACTGTAATTATCTCATTCTATACACTCCAATTCCATTGCCCTGTTTGTTCCTACCATGTTTTCAGCTAGCAAAACCTCAACCTCAGTTAAACCCAATTTTCTGCCAACTGCAAACCTGCATACACTTAAGCAGCTGGATATGAGCTGGAGGAAAGAACAGAATCATGATGACTAGTGTCATTTTAAATTTATGGTCATAAATCTCTAGATGTGATCTTCATCTTCCCACAAACAAATCTATCAACCTACATGCAATTGTACCATATATTCTTCCCCAATCCCCATTAAACTTGTCAAACTGACCCTAAGGCCAAACCACTCATTTGTAGACTGCATTGCTTCTCAAGAACTTTGTTCTTGAAACTACCTCTCTTCTTCCTTATTATGACTTTCCCCCCATCTCCTGGATTCCTGTTAGCATTCAAACATGTTACTTTAAGTCCTATTTATAAAGAAATCCTTTTACCCATTTCTCCCTCCAACCTACTGCTCTACTGCTCTGCTCTCTTGTACAGCAAGAGTAAAAAGGCTCAAAAGAAGTGTCCATCTGGCCGGGTGTGGTGGCCGAGCAAGAGACTGGCTTGAGTCCAGGAGTTCAAGATCAGCCTGGGCAACATAGGGAGACCCTGTCTCTACAAGCAACCTTTAAAAAAAATTAGCCTGGCATGATGGCATGTGTCTGTGGTCCCAGTCACAGGAGGCTGAGGCAGGAAGATTGGCAGAGTCCAGGAGGTTGAGGCAGCAGTGAGCCATGATTATCATGGCACTGCCTTCCAGACTGGGTGACGGCAGAGCAAGACCCAGTCTCAGAAAACAAAAAAAAGTGTTCACCCTTGTTGTTTCCACACTTCCTTACTCCATCCCCACTGTGTAATTTATTTCATTTATTAAACAATCAGGAGATAATACGATATGTGTGCATAAAGATTAAAATATAACAATCAGCTGTGTTTCGCCACCCAATTTAAGGAATAGAATATTACCAGGAACTCTGGAGTTCACTCTCATTCCCATCTACTCCTTTTCCTCCCCTACTAGAAAGTAAATGTTAAACTGAATTTTGTGTCTGTTCTTGCTTTGCTCTTCTTTATAGCTACATGACAAATATATAGATCGATATATCTATATATCTCTCTCTAAATTAGGTATTGGGTAGCTTTGCATGTTTTGAATTTTATAATTGTATTTATTCTTCTGTGGTTTGCTTTATTCTCTTAAAACTATCTTAAGATTCATCCACACTGCCATGTGAAGCAGTTTTAAATCCATTTTCATATCCTTAGAGTATTCCATTTGTGAATAAACTATTTATTTTTCATTCTGTTGACAATGAATATTTGCGTTGTTTCCAGTTCCTACTACCATGAATAGCACTGTGATCATTCTCGTATGCCTATTAGCGTACAAGAGTTAATCTAGAGCATATGACCAGGAGTCGACTTGCTGGATCATAGAGGAACAACATATTTAAAGAAGAAATGCCAAATTATTGTTAAAAGTGGTTTTACTAATTTTATTAGTTGCCTGGATAATGTTGATTCTAGATAATAATCTTAACATTTATTGATATTTGCTCTATGGTCCTGTATGCTTTTTATTTTCATAAATCTTCCATGCCTCCTTGAGAAGAATGTCTCTTCTACACGTGTATGATCAATATCAACCTTATTAACTCTGTTGCTAAAATCGTTTATTCCCTCGTTGACTTTTACTCTCTACTTCAGAAGTCAACAAACTATACCCCGTGAGCTAAATCTGTTTAGCCTATTGTTTTATGGCCCAATGAGCTAAGTATGGTGCAAAGAGGAATATATAAAACAGACTATATGTGTCCTGCAAAGCCTAAAATATTTATCTGGCTTTTCTTTCAGAAAATGTTTGCCAATCCATGGTCTATTCAATAAATCAATTATTAAAGAAAGTAGATTCCAATCTCCAACTCTGATGACAAATTTTTCTTTTTATCCTTGTGTTTCTGTCCATTTTTTATATTATATAATTTTAGTCTATGTTATTGGGCACATACAACGTTAGAACTGTCATATTTTCCTGGTGAAATGAATCTTTTACCATTATCTAGTGACCCTCTATCTCTGGTAGCATCTTTTGCCTTAAAGTCCATTCCACCTGAATTTGTAGTTATAACACCCTGTTTTCAAAATCTTGATGTACCCTTATGTAGGGGTTTCACATAAACCACAGTACTGTATTTAGATTTTTAAAGCTAGCCTATCTTTCTAATTTAATCTAATAAACTGTGCTTTTTAACAGGAGGATTTAATTTATGTATATTATAGTGACTAATATGTTCATATTTGTTCTATCATCTTGTTATGCTTTGTCTCCCTTTCATTTTCTCCTTTTTCTTAACTTTGTGGTTGACTAACTATTTTTGTTTGTTTTTAAATCTCCACTAGTTTAGAGTTTTACTATGTCCTTTCTTTAGTAAGTACCCTAGAAATGTTAACATGCATAGTGTTTTTGTTTGTTTGTTTGTTTGTTTGTTATTACCAATTTCCTACATAAAGCAAGGACTTTAGAAAGCTTTAACTCCAACCACTTCTCTCTCAAGTTGTTTGCTATAAGCCATCACTCAATTTTAGTTTAGATTTATTGTCATATGAACCACTTTCTTAATTCGTTATATCCTCTTGTAGGTCAGGGTCTTCCATCAGGAATCATTTTCCTTCTGCCTGAAGTGTATCCTTTAAAATTGCCTTTAGACAGAGTCTCTTGCTGCATATTCTCTCAGGCTTTATATATTTGAAAAAAATTATATTGCCTTTAATCTTCAAATTTTTGCTAAATATGGAGTTCTAGCTTGAGTTATATTTTCTCACCACTTTGAAAATATAACTTGACTGTCTTCTGGATCTACTGTTGTTACTGACAAATCAGTTTTAGGTCTTTTAATTCCTTTAAGGCAGTCTTTTAAGACCGTTTGTCTTTGGTGTTATGTTGATTCACTATTATATGTCTAATGGGAATTTCTTTCATTTATTCTTCTTTGTATTTTGGGGGCTGTCTAAATCTGAAGACTGATATATTTTTAACTAGTTTTGGAAAGTTATTAGCTCTTATCTTTTCAAATATTGTCCCTGCCTCATTATTTGACTTTGTCTCCTCTGCTTCTTGGACTCCATTATGATGGATGTTAGACATACCTCTTTACTATATCCTTCATGCTATTACATGCATTTCTTCCTCTCTGTTACATTCTAAGTAATCCTTCAGATCTGTTTTCCAGCCTATAAAATCTCTCTTTACTTATGTCTAATATACTCTTTAACCTATACACTGAATGATTGTTTCTAATTTCTAATATTCCATTTTTTTCCAAATATGCTTAATTTTTAATTCTCATAATTGTTATAATATTTTAAGTTTTTCTTTTATTTCTTTTATTTCTTTAAATTTAGTAAACATACTTAGTTTATATTATGTGGGATATACCGATATCTGAGACCTTTGCAGATCTGACTCTGCAGTCTGTTTTTACTAACTCCTACTCAGCCTTCAGACCCAAGTATCTTGATATATAGTAAATTTCTAAATTTCAAAGGGATAAAAATAAATTATAGCATGAAACAGAAAAGATAAAAACATATTCCCTCCTAATGAAGAAAAATCAGGTTGGCCAGGAAACCATGGAGTGATAATTTTGAGCAAACCAAATATTGTAATGTAAGACTTTTATAGCCAGTAAAATTGTTGGTCCTTTGTAAAGACGAAAGAATACGATTTTTAAATATTCAAGAGCTTAAAAATATACTCGGGACTTTTTTTTTTTTTTGAGAGGAAGTTTTGCTCTTGTCACCCAGGCTGGAGTGCAACGGTGCGATCTCAGCTCACTGCAACCTCCGCCTCCTGGGTTTAAGTGATTCTCCTGCCTCAGCCTGACATTTTTTAAATAATATGTAAACATGTTTACCACTAAAATTAAGAAATTCATGAAGGCTAAATTAGTGTATACAAATTGACAGTAAGCATTAAAAGCTGTTAAATATAGAAGTCAGTATAATTATTGTGGCTATGAAACCCTATTAAGAACAGTTAATAAAATTAATTAAATGGAATCTTTAAGACTATATTAATAAAGATCATAAAACAGCAAGACTGTTAATGATTAAATGTCTCATATAAGAAGAGAACAGAAGATTCTTGGATTTGATAAAAAGGCAAAATTTAGATTAGAAAATGTTTTTAGTGAAGGTAAAAATATCCACTTATGTAAATAAAAACAATATCATCTTTCAAATCAATTGAGAAGGAAATAAGCAAATAAAACAAGATATTACTCATAAGACTTTAAAGACCAAAATCTAAATAGAAACAAAACCTCAGAAAACCTGAAACAAGATAACCAATGTAAGATCATACACATATCAACTATTTCAGTAAATGTAATTCTTTTAAATCCTTTTATTAACTGACAAATCATCTCCAGTGCTACTTAAAAGCCTTTTACTATGCTGTTTATCATGTTAGCACACTACAGTATTTTCTTCATAGCACTTACCACCATTAGAATTATTTTGTTTATTGCACAATTTCCCACACTAGAATATAAACTCCAACTGAAAGGACCATGGCTGGCATGCTCACTTCTATATATTGCCAAGAGCTCAAAAGAAAGTATTGTTTCAGTGAGTGAATAGATGAATGAAAACCACAGAGCAAGATTTTTTTAAAAAGCAAGAAAACAAGCAGAAGTTACAATAAAAATGTCATACAAAAGTGATAGCAAAATGTTTTTAAAATCCATAAGGGTATTTTTGCTGTGTGATAAAAGATAAAATTTGTGACTTTAAGTCACAAATCTTATATCAAATAACCAGATCAAGATACACACAAAACAACAAAAAGCAGAATACAGACAGAAAATGATAGAATTACAATGATGATGAGTGACTAACATACTTCTAATAGTCTTTGCTAGAGTAGGTGAATAAAACATAATAGGATCAATGATACAGTTTGGCTCTGTGTTTCCACCCAAATCTCACCTTGAATTGTAAACCCCACCTGTGGAGGGAGGTGATTAGATCATGGGGGCAGTCTCCCCTATGCAGTTCTTGTGATAGTGAGTGAGTTTTCAGGAGATCTGATTTTTTAAGTGTGTGGCTTCCTTTTCTCTGTCTCTCTCTCTTCTGCTTCACAGTAGGAAGATGTGCCTTGTTTTCCCTTCGCCTTCTGCCATGATTGTAAGTTTCCTGAGGCCTCTCTAGCCATGTGAAACTGTGAGTCAAACCTCTTTTCCATATAACTTACCCAGTCTCAGGTCGCTCTTTATGGCAGTGTGAGAATGAACTAATATAGAAAATTGGCACCAGGAGGGGGTACTGCTATAAAGGATACCTGAAAATGTGGATGTAACTTTGGGACTGGGTAATGGGCTGAGGCTGGAACAGTTTGGAAGGCTCAGAAGAAGAGAGGAAGATGAGGGAATGTTTGGAACTTCTTAGAGATTTGTTGCATGATTGCGACCAAAATGCTGATAGTGATATGGACAATGAAGTATTAAGGCAGTCTCAGACGGAGAAGAGGAATGTATTGGGAACTGTAGTAATGGTCACTTTTGCTATGTTTTAACAAAGAGACTGGCGGCATTTTGTCCTTCCCCTAGAGATCTGTGGAACTTTGAACTTGAGAGAGATGATTTAGGGTATCTGACGGAAGAAATTTCTAAGCAGCAAAGTATTCAAGAGATGACTTGGCTTTCGTTAAGAGCATATAGTCATATGCATTCACAAAGAGACAGTCTGAAATGGGAACTTATTTTATAAGGGAAGCAGAGCATAAAAGTTTGGAAAACGTACAGCCTGACTATATGGAAAAGAAAAGCCCATTTTCTGGGGAGGAATTCAAGCCTGCTGCAGAACTTTGCATCAGTAACAAGGAGCTGAATGTTAATAGCCAAGACAATGGGGAATATATCTCCAGGGCATGTCAGAGATCCCCATAACAGTCCTTCCCATCACGGGCTTGGAGGCCTTGGGGAGTGGTGGGGGTGAGGTTGAAGGCGAAATGGTTTCATGGGCTAGGCCTGGGCCCACTGTTCTGTGGAGCCTTGGGAAATGGCATTGTGTATCCCAGCCACTCCAGCTCCAGCTGTGGCTAAAAGGGGCCAAGGTACAGCTCAGGTGGTGGCCTCAGAGGGTACCAAATCAAACTTTGGTGTCTTCCATGTGGTGTTGGGCCTGTGAGTGCACAGAAAGCAAGAGTTTGGGAACCTCTGCCTAGATTTCCGAGGATGTATGGAAACGCCTGGATGTCCACTGCAGGGATGGAGTCCTTACAGAGAACCTCTAGTAGTGCAGTGTGGAGGGAAACGGGGGGGTTGGAACCCCCAAAGGGTTCCCACTGGGGCACTGCCTCATGGAGCTGTAAGTGTAAAACTTCAGGAAAAGGGCAACCAAAATTATATGCACAGGGTATCTACCAATAAATTAAAGATTCCTCAATGTACAAATGAAAGTTAAGAAAAATTTTTTTCTAATAATTGGTAATATCTCCCTGAATTACAAGCTTATTGTCTGCTATGGAATAACTGTGTATCTCTTCCTCCACCCTAAACACCCACCCCTACCTTCAATTCATATGTTGAAGCCCTAATTGCCAATGTGATAGTATTTGGAGATCAGATATTTGGGGAGATAATTACAGTAAGAGAAAGTCATAAGGGTAGGGCCCTCATGATGGGATTAGCAGCTTTATAGGAAGAAGAAGAGAGAGACAGTGTATTGTTTCTCTGTCTGTGAAGACACAGCAAGAAGGTGGCCATCTGCAAGCCATGACGGGGTTCTTCATCAGGAAGTGAATTGGCCATAATCTTGATCTTAGACTTACCAGCCTCCAAAACCATGAGAAAAAGAAATGTCTGTTGTTAAGCCACCCAGTCTATAGCAGCCTGAGCAGACTAAGACACTGTCAATCTAAAAATATAAAAAGCCTGGGAAATAGGATAAGAAATTTATGGATGGCAGAACCATATCAGGTTATCTAGAAATGTAAGGGATAGGCCGGATGTGGTGGCTCATGCCTGTAATCCCAGCACTTTGGGAGGTCCAGGTGGGTGGGTCACCTGAGGTCAAGAGTTCAAGGCCAGCTTGACCAATATGGTTAAAACCTTATCTCTACTAAAAAATACAAAAATTAGCTGGGCATGGTGGCGGGTGCCTGTAATCCCAGCTACTTGGGAGGCTGGGGCAGGAGAATCACTTGAACCCGGGAGGTGGAGGCTGTAGTGAACTGAGATTGCACCACTGTACTCCTACACTCCAGCCTGGACAACAGAGCAAGACTCCATCTCAAAAAAAACAAAAAAAGGAATGTTAAGGATACTTGGGTAGATCACCACATTATTGAGGCTGATGACATGATAGATTACCCATGGAATCTCCTTGAAAACCAGTGCTTGACAGAGTAAGATGGGAATCAGACTTTTGTAGGATTAGATAGGAGAATACTGCTCTTCTCTGGCTTCTTCATTTCAAGTGTTTCAAATAAAACCTGAAAAAGTAAGCACCATGTTCTGGCTGCTACTCCATTATTAAAGACATTTTAAGCACATACACAGAATTGTGTTTTTGTCTATTTAGCATATATGTGTAGTTTTTCTAATTGGTTTTTCACAGTATAAAGGTTAACAGGCTCCAATAAGTATATTTCCTATCCTGCCATCTTTGCCTATTTGTGTAAATGTGCCATAGTATGGTAATTACCAAGACTTATTCTCTGAAATCTGCTCCCTTCCTGACAACCCTGTTTTAATTGAAGGTACTTACCTCTTTCTTCCCGGTCATCTTGACCCAGGTCCATCCTGTCCTTCATCTCTATGTCAGGATAGTTGCCAATATCAAGAAATACTCACACCACAGTATGCCTCATGTGTGTGGTAACTCTCTTTTTCACTCCCAATGCCAACAGTCCAGAGATTACTCTGGTCTTAATTTCCATGACATTTATCTGTCGTCGAAGATAAGTGTATCTGTTCTCCTGTAATCTGTTCCACTTCAGTTCATCTGGCATGCTGAGGCCTGCCCAATTTCACAGCACAGCTCTAGTCTATCACTCTCCATCAAAATCATGTGGTGATTCCACGTGACAGCTGAATTAAATGTAAAGTTTTCTGCCAAACTTTCAGGGCCCTCCACACTGGAGCCCCAAGCTGCCTTTCCGGTCTCATCTCCTTTCCCTTCCTTTACAAGATAACTACAACTCTAGCAAAACAAATCACTCTTTTCTGAACCTATGTTTTGGTAGGTCCAATCCTTTGCTCACACAAACACCCTCATTTCCATCAAACTTCCCCTCTTATCTATGAAAAGCTGACCTACCCATTAGGTCCTATCTCAAACACAAGTACTAAGAAGCTTCTCCTGATGTCTCCAATCAATGTGCTCACTGCCTCTACTGAATCTCACCTGCACTCTGTAGAGTACTTACTACAGTCTGCAGACAGAAGCACCTTTTCTATGTCAATAGTTTGTTCTAAACTCCCAGAAGGTAACAACTGTACTTTGCCCATCTCTGAGTCCCCTTTGGTGGTAGCATGGTACATTATGCAAAGTAGAGTTCACTATCATCATTGAAGAGAACTGTTAAAGAGTAGATGCCTTAAAAGAGGCTGTTACTAAACTTACCATTAAAAGCCAAAAACTTTTCCCTTTCACTTAGGAGATCAGTGGAGACAAAATGGCTATAACGCTGTCTTCCTTGTCTCCTCATTTTTCTTTATACTCTTCTGTATAAATAAAAGTTACACTGTGGTGATTAAAAGCCCCCTGTAAAAATGGTGTCACTGGGAAGAGAGGATCAGTCCTCTTTAGTAAGGAGGATATGAGATGACATGTTTGAATTGGAGACAGAAAGGAAATGGAATTTTCAAGGGAGAAAAATTACAAAAGAAAAACCTGTTTCACAAAATGCAGTCTTTCAGCTGAATGTCAAGATTAAGAAAAATCAATAAAACCTTTGGAACTAGAACCATGTTAGAGGCCTTTTAGGCTCACTGGCAAAATACAAAGCTACGGTATGAAGAACATAAAATCTGTCTCAAGTAATCGCAAAAGCAATTCTTCAATATGCAGGAGCCTCCATGGCCCCAAAATATGCTTAACACAAATTGCTTATTACACAGATAGACACAGTCACCATTCAAAGGGCCAGCGTTTTCAAAAGAACTTTTACCAAGGCTGCAATTAGTTGTTCAGGCAAAAACTGCATACACATCTAATTGCACACACAATTGGCTAATTGTATCTTCAAAATAAAGGGTAATGGGTTAATTGTATCCACATCTGGCCACAAAGAAAAAAGTTGTCCTTTGAAAATATGACAGTACATTTAGAAGAAAATTTGCATTGAACAACCATCCCTATTACTAATAATAATTATAATAATACCATGCTTACAAATTAATACCTTTCATCGTGATCCTGAAAACACTTTACAAATATTAATTAACCTCACAGTACTCCCACAAGGTATGAAAGGCGATTATCCCAACAGTGTCAATGAAGAAATACAGCAAAGTTAGGTAATTGTCAAAAATCCAGAAAAGGAATCCGAGCTCCCAGTCCAGGCTCTCAACACTGACTGAGGTCACCAGGGAGGTTCAATGGGGAGCTTGGTTCACATAATCAACAAAAAAGAGCCTAAAAACAACACGAAACTAAGTAATCCAATTTCAGAAAAGTAAAATGTGGCCTGTGATTGAGAGACCATTTTGACTTCTTTCACTGAAAGGTACCCAGAGAGGCTCAAGAATAGAGCTAACAAACAGAACTTCTTTGTTCCTTAGTTTGATTTTATAATCAAATATATCAGATAATTTTTAAGAGTACAGAGAATTGATATGATGCACCACCAATGAATCATACTTTCAAAAATATATAACAAGAATAAATTTCTGTAAGAGATAGATACTTAGAATGTTCTGCCTACAGCAACTATAAGGTGAGGACATGCTGAACACAGGGATATGAGTAAGAAACTAAAACTCAGTAAAACTAACAACACCTTAACTGTAACTCTTGAAGATTTACATCAAGTTACTGGTCAGGAGAATCCAATTAATACTAGCCAAGAATATCTAACTTCATACAAATAATTTTTCTTATAAATGCATAAGTATATCATTAGTATTTGGTATAATATTCTTAAAGAATCAGAGAAATATAAGAATTTATTTTTATCAACAAAATACACATTTTAAGGACTGGTTTTTTTTATAATTAAAAAATATTCTTGTAGCCACATGAGGAAATGTTTGGGTGATTTGCTTATTCATCAAAACTAATGACAATATTTTATATGCAGATACTTATAAAGATATGTAGATATAAACAGGCTTCAATTCAATTCACTTCACTTATCCAGTGAAGACACAGGACTGAAATATACAAGATGAGCAAGATACGGCTCCTGCTTTCATAGAACTTATAGTCTGTTTATTTATAATGTCTCAAACCCCTGCTGTCTCTCTTCTTACAAAGGTTCTGAGGCAGTATCTTATATTAGAATAAAGAAAACATTGAAATAGAAAGTCAGGGACAAGGAAAACAAACCAAAACATGCTGAAGATAAGAATCAGTATGACTGGTTTCCACACTTCAAAGTTGGCTCACAGTTATTGGGTACCCAGAGCAAAAACAAAAAACACATATGTTAAAAGAAAGAAAAGGAAAAGAAGGATGTAAAAGAGGGATACTAGAATATATCATTTTTTTAAATAATAGAGGTAAAAAAAATCAATATAGTGTAAGAGTCCTTCAAGCAGAGAATGAACTTTTGATGGGAGAACCTGGTAAGGCTCCAGGGAAAACAGTCACATTCTAGGCTGGACACGAAGCGCAGGGTTGAACTCCATAGCAGCTGCTACAGAAAAGATATTCCACACTCACTGTGTAGCAATTAGACAGGAAGCTGGATGATTACAATGCGTATTTAGGAAATGGCAAGTTGATTCCAGCACAACGTACAAGGTAGACCACAGTCTTAGCTGGGGGTGGGC
This sequence comes from Sapajus apella, assembly GCF_009761245.1. NCBI lineage: Eukaryota > Metazoa > Chordata > Mammalia > Primates > Cebidae > Sapajus > Sapajus apella. The sequence goes on from NW_022436959.1 coordinate 29,396,153, forward strand.
CAGACCTGTAGGCCCACTGGCAAATGCCTGTTAAGGAACAAATAACATAGTAGATTTCTGAGGGTGAAGTGGGAAAAATAATACAACTTTTCTTTTTTAAAGTAGAAAACTCTAGCACTGTGTAAAGAATAGTCCAGAAAGCCAAAAGTCAGAAGGAAGAAGATTTGTCAGAAGACTCTAGTAAATCAGACGAGGGAAGATAAGGGCCTGATCTATAGTTCTCGCACAGGAGAGGCAGAGGAGAGGACAAGTAAGAGACTCTCTGACAGCTCCTAGTGAACATAATTAAAGGTGAGGAAAGAGATGAGTCACACATGACTTGAGGGTGCCTTGCTTCTTAATCCTATATGACCAAGTAGATCCAGAAGATCTGATACTATATGCTTTTTCTAATGTTTTACTAGGTCTGGTGATAACAAAATTAAGATATACCTTTGTGTCTTAATATTTTTCATCAATGAACAGTATACAAAATTGTTTTTAAAATATTTGAGAATTGCATTTAAAATTATGTCAGAATATGAAATGTATGTTTCCTTAAAATAAAAATAAAATGTGCTATTTCAGCCAGATCCATCATATGAGACCTAAAGCACTGTGGTTGTACATAGTTCTAGCTCAGGTTTCAGCACATGCCTTTTTTTGTCTATCTATATTTACAAAAAGAAAAATGGGCTTCAATTTTTTATCCAGGAATTTAAACGATTTGCACTTACTAAGTATCATATTATTTACCTTCCACATTACCAGGGATAACACAAAACTATGACGGAAGTAGATGCTTGAAAATTACATGCTAAATGAATAATTTCAAAAATTATAAGTCAAGCAGAAATCACCTGTTCCCCAAACTTGTAGAGTTATTGCTCTTAGCACTGGACTATCTGTTCCATGCAGGCATGCAAGTGATTGCTTACGCTCATTCAGTAACAATGTAAAATGTTCATCAGGAAAGATCTGTTTTCTGAATAATTTATCCTTATCATCAAATTTTGTTGTTATGAAAAATTGCTAGACACCCTATACAAGGCCGAGTCCTATTAATGCCAGTGCTAAGAATTGCTAGAAAATGGACATTGGCAATAAAATGTTTGGGAGCTATTGCAACACATTTATGACATTTACTTAGACAGTGACATGACTATTGATCAATATTATATAATTAGATATTTTATCCCTGATAAGAGTGTTCCATCTTTGCATTCTGAGGAAAAACAACTGATGTTTATCTACCTTAATTTAAAGATAACATTATTGTCAGTGACCTCCTAACCACATACAAAACAGAGTTCAGACTTTTAAATTTGACATTCAAAGCCCTAGTTAACCTGGGCCAATCGATTTTCTTGTCATAATTCCCTCTAATCTGTTCAGTAATTCCTAAGTAGCGAGGTGAGTACCACTGATTGTACAAGCATTGAGAAGGAGGAGCAGCACTGGGAAATGAAGTACAGGAGAGCTTCAAAGGCAAAAAGGAGAAGGAAAAATGAAAGGCAAGGTTGGGTGCAAGACAGGTCAGGAGCTATCCCCTTTCTTTTTCTGGATCAAAGCCTTTAGTGGCAGGCCTTTATCCCATGCACAGACTAGCATGCGTGTGTACACACAGAAGTCAGCAGGGATGGGGTCCCTACAGACTGATCTAGCTGCAGGAAGCCCAGGACTAAGGGCTCTGAGAAGCATGAGTCAGAGCTGTATTCCCCAATTCTGATTCAGTGACTCGGCAGTTAAGTGTTTGGATTGAATCGAACAGATCAGAATTTGAGTTTCAGCCACAGATTAGGTATGTGACGTAAGTCAGACTTTTGCCTTTCTGAGCAACGGTTTTCTCAACTTCTCAAATAGGAAGAGCTATATGACATATGTGCATGCACTGTATTCCGCACAGTCTCTAACCACAGTAGATCAACAAATAATACCTATTATTATTATTATTATTATTACTGAATGCTGGATCTCATTCATCCATTTTAACCAACCAGCAACTATCAAACAACCAAAAACAGTAGCCAGGTTGTAAATTCAAATGAATTCTGTGAAAATATTTTGAAACTGATGAAAGGTTTTCCTAAGTATTTTTGCAAACAAGATGGTAGTGGTGAATGGCAAAGAATCTCTTTCATTCCACAACTTTTTAAACATTATCCGATAACCTGACATGTTCAAAAGAAGAAAAAGACTTTGAAAATGGCCTTACAATGGCTTCTTGAATAATTGTTTGCCTAACAAAAGTCATCTATGACATTTTGGTTAAAAACTGATTCCATGAACAACTTAGAAGAAGAGAGGTTAAACATATTTATATACTTCCAACTTCATAGGTGAATTGGAGATTTTGCTGCTGGTAGTAATTTTCATTAAAAGGCAGAATTGTCTTGTTGGAGGCAGAACTTCACCTTTGTCTTAAACCACATGCCATTGAGCCAAATATACTGATCACAAAATGTTCCATTTTGCCCACTGAAGAACTTAATTTGTTTACTATTAAGTAATGAACTAAAAGTTACATATTACTATTACTTCTAGTTCATTATGCATTTAAAAATTTTAATATCACTGTATTTTCTCAAAAGTTACCTTTAGCCGGCAAGTAAAATCAGCTTTACGTATATGATACTGGCATAAAATTTCCTCTTCAAATACATGTTTTAAAACATGAGTCAATTTTAAAACTGTGGATAAATATTTTTAAATACTAAAACTATTTTTAAAAATATATCAGAGATATAGTAATATGAATATCCTAAAATAATAGGTGGCACAAGTTGAATACAGGGGGGATTGCCCTCTGCTATTCTCGTTTGCCTGCCAAATCTATTAATCTACCTTTTGTAGATCTTCCTTGGCCACTGCAGCCACAGCAATTACTCTTTGTACCTGGAATTTTTCCTACAGAATTCAGTCTATACTATGTGATCTCATTTTTACTACATGATTAACATAAAATCATATGCTATAATATTCCATTATTTAAATTTTCATGTATAATGTATATATATATCCTGGACTGTGAGACTGGTAAAACACTTCAGGGGAAAAAGAATTAATCCATTTCCTTTGGCACTGAGCACAGCACTATGCAAATGGGGCACACTATAAATATTTTCTGAATAGTCTTATAATTCCTTATCATGCATTAAAGTAATTGCATCTTAAAGAATGTTATCTAAATATTAATGAACATAAACTAAATTTTAGTTTTAATTATTTTGAATTGAATGATCCCATAAAGACGAAGATAACAGTTTACCCTAATTTGAGTTGTTATAAGATTAGTAGTTGTGTATTGGTGAACGTTTCTTCTTCTTCTTTAATTACAGATAAGTATGATGATGGGGTGGCAATGTGCCTAGCTAACAACATTTCTGAGCCTTCCTTGATGATAGATTTAGTCAATGAGATGTAAATGAAAGCTGTTGTATGGGACTTTCCGAAAATTACTTAAAGTGGGCTGGGTTTTACCCTAGTCCCCTCCTGGTATGGTTGAAGATGCAGTGTCCATATTGTAATCTAAAGGCAACCTGATATATGGAAGCCACACATCTAATAAACAGCATGGGTAGACTAGCTATCCAGGTGAAATATCAAGAGCCAATTTTCTATTCACCAAATGATGTGAAAGAAATGACACACGGTGGTAAGTGAGCAGCTAACACACAGGCCCAGCTTAACAGAATGGAATTTACCTAAAGTTTTATTAAGTGGACAGTTGTTCCACTCAAGCACTCAGACATTTCTCAAGTGCTTGTTATTTGTGACTTAGTACTAGATACTAGAGATTCGAAATGATGATGATAGTGTCCTATCTTCAAAAATTAAAGATTGTGCAACAGGAAAAAAGAAAAAGTTGAGAAAACTGATAGTATCATGGAGCCACCATATCAGCCCTCAGTTGCCTAACTTGAGACATTTTTAGATGAAGGAAAACAAACCCCTGTTTTGTTAAGGCCACAAGTCCAGGAATGCCCATTACTTGCAATCAAATGCAATTTCTGGTTCATCCATGTACATACAATCAGCCCTCTGTATCCTCAGGTTCAACATCCATGAAGTCAACCAACCACTAATAAAAAGTATTAGAAAAAAACCAATACAACAATAAAGTATAACTTTAAAAACAATATAACAACTACTAATATAGCATTTACATTATATCAACTTTCACAAGTAAATCTAGCAATGGCTTAAAGTATACAAAAATATATGTGTAGGTTATATGGATATACTGTGCCCATTTTATACCTGAGACTTGAGTATCCTCAGATTTTAGTATCTGCAGAGCTCATGGAACCAATCCCCTGTACACTGATGGACAATTACATGCTTTATAGGCACCACCTTGGGAATCCTATTTGAGTGGTGATTGAAAAGTCCTCAGCTTTTTCACAAACACCCTTTTCCTTGGTACTATAAAACATATTCGTTATAAAATAAATCATGCTGCCAGGAACAGTGGCTCACACCTGTAATCCCAGCACTTTGGGAGACTGAGGCAGGTGGACCACCTGAGGTTAGGAGTTCAAGACCAAGCTGGCCAACCTGGTAAAATCCCATCTCTACTAAAAATACAAAAATTAGCTGGGTGTAGTAGCAGGTGACTATAATCCCAGCTACTTGGGAGGCTGAGGCAGGAGAATCACTTGAACCTGGAAAGCAGAGGTTGCAGTGAACCAAGATCACATCATTGCATTCCAGCTGGGCAACAGAGCAAGACTCTGTCTCAAAAAAAAAAAAAAAAAAAGAAAAAAGAAAAAAAGATCATGTCAGTATTATTCATTCTTTAGAAATAAGGTGATATGGTTTGTCTGTGTTCCCACACAAACCTCATCTTCAATTCCCACTTGTGGGAGGGGGCAGGTCTTTCCTGTGCTGTTCTCATGATAGTGAATAAGTCTCATGAGCACTGATGGTTTTAAAAGTGGAAATTTCCCTGCACAAGCTCTCTCTCTTTGCCTACTGCCATCCATGTAAGACGTGACTTGCTCCTCCTTGACTTCTGCCATGATTGTGAGGCTTCCCCAATCATGTGGAACTGTAAATCCTCAAACCTCTTTCTTTTGTAAATTGCCCAGTCTTAGGTATGTCTTTATCAGCAGCACTAAAATGGACTAATACATATGGATTTAAAGTTTCTGTAAAACTGTAAATGCTATCTGGGAAGAGTTATACTTTAACCCATCAATATAATTGAATATCTCATTGTGAATTGACTTATTAATTAACTTCAGCAATGGGTAGGCCCTTAGAGGATGGAACACAACATATTAATAGATAAGCTTTCCTGTAGGAAGATTACACTGCCCCCACACCTCCCACCCCACTCTATTCCCAACCCTAAGAAATTGACAGGCAGCCTTAGGGGTCAAGGATACAAAAACTGAAAGGAGAGATACAGACCTGAAGAGAAAGCGTGCCAAATGCAAACTTACATCTCTGTTACCTAATGCTACCCATGACCACCCCTCTATATGGGTCTACTTTATTATTACACACACACACACACACACACACACACACACACACACACACACACACAAATCCAGTTAACTAATAAACAGCATCAGTAGACTAGTTATCCAAGTGAAAAATCAAGAGCCACTTTTCTATTCACCAATTAATGTTAAAGAAATGATAAGCGGTAGTAAGTGAGGACCAGTTTGTTTTTGTTTATTTATTTTTCTTTTTGAGACACAGTCTGTCACCCAGGCTGGAGTACAGTGGCCCAATCTCGGCTCACTGCAACCTCTGCCTCCTGGGTTCAAGCAATTCTCCTGCTGCCTCAGCCTCCCAGCCTCCTGAGCTACCAGGACTACAGGCGCATGCCACCACGCCCAGCTAATTTTTTGTATTTTTAGTAGAGACAAGGTTTCACCATATTGGCCAGTCTGGTCTTGAACTCCTGACTTTGTGATCCACCCACCTCAGCCTCCCAAAGTGCTGGGATTACAGTCATGAGCCACCGACCCGGCCAAGGACCAGTTTAACAGGATGAAATTTATCTAAAGTTTTACCAAGTGGACACTTGATCCACTCAGGCACTCAAACATTTTTTCAAGTGCTTGTTATTTGTGAGACTTAGTACTAGATACTAGAGATTAGAAATGATGAGGATAGTATCCTATCTTCAAAAATCTTCCAGACTTCAGCTGGTGATTGTCATGTAAATAAACCATGACAAAACACAATGAAATACGTGATAATCCAAATGTATACAAAAGCTGAAGTAGGGTAGCAGAATTCATTCTAAGGATAATGAAGAGTGGTCAGAGAAAGCCTCACACAGGGAATGACACCTAAACAGGATTTTCCAGGATGATAGGATTTTGCTACAAGATAAAAGAGGATATGCATTCCAGTCAGAGGGAGCAACGAACAAAACCTGAAGTTATGAATGTGTGAGGCATGACAAATATCTGTTATTGCTATAGCATTGAGCACTGAGGAAGAAGTAAAAGAAGGGGGAATTAATTAGAATGCAGATCAGGGAGGGTGCTGGATGCCAAGCTAATCAGCTTGGACATTATCTGATAAGTAGTACTAAAGGTGAGCCAGGGTTAAGACTTGGAAGATTTGGAATGGAGTGAGGCTGGAGGAAGGAATATAACCTGGGAAGCCTTAGTAATAATCCAGATGACAAAGGTTGAGGTCATGTAGGTTACAAGTGGTTCCTCTCTGGTTCTCTGGAGCAGAGGGCAAGGTAGTGGGTAGGGTAGGAAAAGGAAAAGAAAGTTAAAAATCATTTAGCTGATGGTAGTGTTTGTTTTTTGGATTAGTCACTTTTTACCCACTGGCCCTCAACATTGTTTACAAGGCACCCAGGAAATGTTCGTTCTCTATGAATTCACTCTTTCCAAGTTTCTTTTGTCTGTGATTATACCGCTAGGGATTTAATACTCAATGAACCAAAAATAAAGAGAGGTGAGAAGGAAGCTTTTTGCTGTAGGTGTCTTCTTAGCTTTAAGAATCAATATTATCACTTTATAAGAAAGAATTTTTCGCCTAAAGGGAATGAAGAGGGGATGCATTAGATATACTGAAATCTGTCTTTAAATCCTCTTTAATACCATCTTTAGATATATCGTTGTGAAAATTATCTAGAAATATATACATTAATAATTTTTTTTAATAAAAAAGAAAGCATTTTCTTCTTTTTTAAAAATGAAAAGTAGGCAAGATGTAAATAGAATCTGCCCAGTTCCTATCTCCCAAAAAAGATGTGGACAAATGAGAAAGCATACCCGAGGCACTATGGGCTTCAAAAAAATTGGGTAAACAGAGTGTAGGAGGGCCAAGCATCACATCTGCTAGACTTGGGAGCTGAGTTAGTAAGAGAACTGAGTTACAGCGGGGGTTGCCAGATCAAATATAGATAACTTTTTTGGTCCAAGCGTAACCCAAATATTGCACAGGACAAACATACTAAAAAATTGTTTGTTGTTTATCTGAAACACAAATGTAACTGGGCATCCAGTAATTTTATTTGCTAAATCTGGCAATCCTAGTTATGGTGATATCTTAAGGGGAAAAAAGTTAGCTGAATTAATGACTGACTTATCTTTTTTTGGTGTGGCATTTTGGCTTCCTATGTGCAATAAGGAGTGTTACTACGTATTAGGTGACTATGAAGCACAACAATATAAAAGTGTGAGCTTAAATGAGTAGTAAGTTATAAAAGGTTTCCCAACAATATTGGGATCTCATCTTTTAGAAACTGTGCTCTGTTTAAAACATCAAGGGAGGAGCACTCTTAATTAATAAAAGAGAATATTAACACCTGAAAGAATAAATAATGTTCATTGACACGTTGTTAGCACTATAATCTCACAGACAAGTATTCTGAAAAGCATTCAGACCATAAGAATATAGAGGCACAAAAACTTTTCTAAATACATATCACCTAAAAAAAATTCATTGTTAACAAAGCATACTTTCATTATAAATGACAGTGAAGACAATCAAAAAAAAGTTTTTCTTGTTCACAGAGGTCTTACTAATTCAATTGATTGCTAGAAAAAATACTGATTGCTTCAGGGGCATCTTTGGAATCCAAGCAAGGTAGAAAGCTCAACTGTTCAAATCTAGGAATTTTTCTGTATTTACACTAAAGCATTATGGCTATTTCTTATGCACTTTAAGCTTACTTTTATTACTTCCAGAACCCTTTCCTCATTAAGGCATAGATATAAACTGAGAACCGCTTATAGGGCAGATACCAAGTAGTCTGTGTGCTGGTGGGATATAGACCTCCACCTTGCATGCTTATCAGCTGAAGAAAGAGAGCCCTTATTCATCAAATTTAAAAAGCACTCTCTCATTTCATGCTAATTGTATGATCCTTTACATGATATACAAAAGATTGCCCAAGATGAAAGGCATGAAAAAGAAAACTACCAGGCTCAGGTCATTGTTTATTTTTGGAACAAGATTAACTTATTACTTTTTCAGAGAAAGTAGATGACTAATTCAAATATTACACTTATCTTCACAGATTGACCTTACAGATTTCATTATTATCAGCATTTACTCAACTGCCTTTCTCTTCCTCATATAATGTGACTTCATTGTACTATTCTCAGTGCTTCCAAACACTTTAAGTTGGTGTCAAACAATACATACATTAAAAAATTTAAATAAAGTACACAGAGATTATTACCCAAGTTTTTCACAGGAAAAATAGCTAAACCCCTCTGGAAAAGAGAGGCTTATTATTAATAAATGCTTGCTTCCCAGTTCCTACAAAATGTAGTTTCTGCTATGGCTGATATCATACAAAACACATCAAAAACTAATTTTTGTTTACTTATTTAATAAGCAATAACAATGTAATATTTGTAGTAATATGTAGTAACATAAACAGTGATAGAATATTACTCAAGGGTTATAAATAAGATGATAAACCATGATAATTTATGATATAATTTATGGGATACAGTAAAATATGAATTGGGTCTCTGAAAACCAATTTAGATTTATGTTACCATAAACATCAATTGAACACTAACAACCATGTAAAAGCCACCAGGGGAAGAGGCAGAAAGTAGAGAAACAGTAGGTACAGTTCACTCATTTGGCTGCACAACCACAAAGCAGTACTTATGCCTTCCATAACTATCGATTGCTCTTAGTCAACTGAATCAGGACTGGCAATTTCAAAGAACAGCTGCTTCAACCTGGAGCCCTTGAAGAGACCAAGGAATAATTGGGCTTCTCAGATTTCCAAAGAATTGACTGTCCAAGAGGTTAAAACTTGAATCATGTAAGCTTTTAATATTTAAAATTTACTGTATATATTAAGAAGTTTTAAATATATTAGACTGGCATTGTCTAATAAATCGGTGAGGCAAAACACATATAATTTTAAATTTTTTGATAGCCATATTAGGAAAGTTAAGAGAAACAGGTGAAATTAATTTTAATGCTCTTTTTAAAATCCAATATATCAAAAACATTACCATGGCAACATATAACTAATATAAAATATTCAGATATTTTACAATCTTTTTTTTCATACCAAGTCTTTGAATCCCAGCATGTATTTTACATCTGAATTCAGAGTAGTCACATTTCATGTGCTCAATAGCCTCAAGTGGCAAGTGGTGACTGCATTAGGCAGTGTGGTTAAAATTTCACCAACTGGGGGGTAGGGGGAAAGCACTGTTTTAATTACTACCTAATGTTTCCCTTCGAGTCAGATCTCAAGCCACTAGTGAGGTTACTCGTTCTTGTGTGATCATGAACACAGTAAGCTACAAAATACCAAAAAGCTATACCACTAAAAACAGGGATTGAATCCTAAAAAAGTCATGCTTAATTTTCATTAATAACAAGTACTTACATATTAAACTACTGTTTTTCCTGGTTACTTTTCAGATTCTGCAACAAATTTCAGGAGTTTCAGTTTTTCTCTGAGGATCTAATTATCAGTAAAATCACCTGATATTCAGTGGAATATTTACATCTTTACTACTTGCTAAGTATTTGAATAAAATAATATTTCAAAGTAATAAACTACGCAATTTCTAAATCCAAACTGGCTTATGATTAATTGGTAGGAATTGTAGATTTTCCTCATGAAAAGAGTTTGAAAAAATCAAGAAAAGAATAACTAAAAGCAAATGAGTACCAAAATACACTAAATTCCAGGCTAACAAGCTCTTTGGCCCTTATGAAACTACAAAAGGCAGCTTAAAGGCTTGCATGCTGAACTGAGACCTGACAGGCCATTTTGAGGAGCTGAAGCATAGATGATCATTAGTAAAAAATAAGGGATGGAGAGGGGCCAGTATTCAATCCTCAAATCTGAATATTCAAAATATAAAAGACATAATATTTTAAAACAAATCAATGTTACTTCATTTTTTCTTTCTCATTTATTGTTAGAAAATTTTAATTCCAAACTTGAATTTTGAATTGACTGATACTGCCAGGCAATATAAGTAGAAATCATAAAGTCAGTGGACTTATAGATGCTATAATCAATACCTAAAAAGATCTTGAGATACAAGCTGAGTATTCATCTTAATCCTTATAATGTTATTTGGCCATTCAGTTAAATATGTCAGAAAATGAAGCATTCTCATGTTACTATGCTTCAGTCTATAATCCATCTATAATTTAATCAATAATTCTCATAATATTTCTTCCCCAGATCTCATATTCTCCTGTATCACCATCTTTCTGCATTAGTAACTCCTTAACACTTAACTGAATTGAGGAAAGCAGTGGTTAACTGATTCATTTGGTTAATTAACGTTTAGTTCTGTGATGCCCTAAAACTCTCCTGAGTGAAAATTACCTCTAAAAGACATTGTTATAGCCTTCAATCCCAAAGTTCAGTCATGGTCAATTGTTTTGCTTGATATTGATGAGTTTTAGAAGTATAACACAATTTTTTTAACCACAAATCTTTGTCAGAGTAATAACCCATAAATTTTCAGATACGATGAACAGAGTTTAACAGAGCCTTATCCAAAATAGGTGTGTAAGGAATATTTGGTGAAAAAAATGGGATGGTCTGCTATTTCAACAATGTACTTGGATGGGACGCTACAGAACGGCATTAATAATTTATTAACCAAGTGGAACAGGTTTTAGTTAGGCATGGTACAAATGCAAATGCAAAGTTAACCGTAAGATACTTTTGTGAAAAAATAACCTTATATCAGAATGTGAACCCGCTTTTCTTTCAGAGGAAAACTAAAACTATTTTTGTCGAAAGCACAAAACACTGGTTTTGGTTCTCAATGTCAACAGGCATGGAGAAAACAAACAAAGAATATACATGTGGATTTATCCAACTAAAAATGGCCCTCCTCTTTCAGATCTGATTCAGTGGCCCTTTTGCATAAGTGTGATTTCTGCAGGCTCCCAGCATATTTGTACAGCATACCTAAAGAGACCCTGTAGAAATCACACTTATGAGGCTCTCAAAAATCTTATATTCTTCTATTAATTACCTATAACTTATCAGATATAGCATAATATAAACAACTGCTGAATGTTATTTGATACATCAAAAATTGGGGATTAAAATTCTGAGAAGTAGTAATATATTCATGGCTTGAAGAAAATCTTTAGATGCTTGTCATTTACTTATTTTGCCAATTTCCTAATTTTTGTGCAAGAAGGTCCTGTACTACAGGGGTAAAAAATATACACAAAAAGATCCTTAGGAATCACTGCTTAAAAATAAGAGGAAAGAGCTGGGCATGCTGGCTCACGCCTGTAATCTCAGCACTTTGGGAGGCAGAGGTGGGTGGATCACCTGCGGTCAGGAGTTCGAGACCAGCGTGGCCAGCATGGTGAAACCCCATCTCTACTAAAAATAGAAAAATTAACTGGTTGTGGTGGCATGTGCCTGTAATCTCAACTACTCAGGAGGCTGAGGTGGAGGCTGCAGTGAGCAGAGATTGTGCTACTGCACTCCAGCCTGGGCAATAGAGTAAGACTCTGTCTCAAAAAAAAAAAAAAAGAGGAAAAAACTCAGGCAACATGGCAAACCCCATCTCTATATAAAAATACAAAAATTAGTATGTTTTCTTTATCCAGCCTTTCAATGATGGGCATGGAGGTTGATTCCATGTCCTTGCTATTGTGAATAGTGCTGCAATTAACATGTTTGCATGTGTCTTTATAATAGAATGATTTCTATCTTTGGATATATACAGTAGTGGGATTGCTGGGTCAGACGGTATTTCTGTCTTTAGGTCTTTGAGGAATCACCACTGTCTTCCACAATGGTTGAACTAATTTACACTCCCACCAACTATATATAAGTGTTCTCTTTTCTTCCTAATCTTTCCAGCATCTGTTATTTTTTGACTTTTTATTAATAGCCATTCTGACTGATGTGAAACCGTATCTCATTATGGTTTTGATTTGCATTTAAGTAGTGATCAGTGATGCTAAGCTTTTTTTCATATGATTGTTTGACACATGTAGGTCTTCCTTTGCAGAACTGTCTGTTCATGTGGTACACATACACCAAGGAATACTACATAGCCATAAAAAAAAACACACACAAGACTATGTCCTTTTCAGGGACATGGATGAAGCTGGAGGCCTTTATCCTTATCAAACTAACACAGGAACAGAAAACAAAATACCACATGTTCTCACTTACAAGTGGGCACTAAATGATGAGAACACATGGGCAAATAAAGGGGAACAACTGGATCCTATTAGAGGGTGGAAGGTGGGAAGAGAAAGAGGAGCAGGAAAAATAACTAAGTACTACTAGGCTTAATACCTGGATGATGAAATAATCTGTGCAGCAAACCCCCATGACACGTGTTTACCTATGTAACAAGCAGGTACATCCTGCATATGTACCTCTGAACTTCAAAGTTTAAAAAAAAAAATTAGCTGAGCCTGGTGTTGCATGCTTATAGTCCCAGTGAGTTAGGAGGCTGAGGGGGGAAGATCACTTGAGCCCAGGAGGTGCAGGTTGCAGTGAGCTGACATCATGTCACTGCACTCCAGCCCGAGTGACAGAGTGAGACCTTGTCTCAAAAAAAAGGCGGTGGAAGGAACATTTTGAAACATCTAATAAGTACCACTAGACATATGTCTTTAGTCAGGAATGGATACAAAAACAGTTGAGTTACAGAAAAAAAAATCCAAAACACAACTAAGTTTTGAGGAAAATCATAATACACAACAAATACAAAATCAATGTGGCAGGTAAAGTTGGATAAGAGAGGCAAGAGTCACTTTAGGATTTGAGAATTAGAAACATCATTCAGCTGGTATAACGGAAATTATTAAACATAACCTGAAAAAATAACAAACTGTTAAGAACCTGGTGAGAATAATTCACTTCGGAGAGATGAAGCAATGTTTCAAATATACTCCCATTACTCTAGCCCTGAAAGGTATGGAAGTTATTTAAAGTTACAGCTTTTCATGGCTAAGAGCAATACTTAGATAACAAGTTATTCTTTTGTCTAATCTAACTGTTCCTGCACATATCAAATATTAAATATTTATTGAGTGGCTGATGCATGCCATGCACAGTGCTAGGCACAGGGAACAACGACGAGTCAGCCTGAGTCCCCACTTAATGTAGTTCCTGATCATAACACAAGGAGCTAGAATGCAGGCATGTACAAGGTGTTAAGGACTGGAGGGGAGACAAAAATGGCACTGAAGATGAAAGATAAAGATGAACAGGAATTTGCTCAGTGAACACAGAGGTATGGGATAAAGTTCTTCAGAGAAGTGACAAATATTGCACACACAAATTCCAAGAGAAAGGACTATACTCAAGATATGGTAAGAAACTCTGTATGGTGACATGGAACCGACCTAAATGTTCACACAGGGGGCATAATCAGATCATGAAGGACCATGCACATCGGATAAAAGTTACTGGATTTTATCCTGCAAGCAACTGAAGAGCCTCTGATGCCATCAAGTAAGGCAACTACATGGTCAGATTTCTGGGTGAATGGACTGAATGAAGGTAGGACTGGGCATTAAGGGCTATTACAGAAACTCTTTGTAATTAATAATCCATGTGAAAGATAAGGCCAGAACCATTGTTGTTGCAGTGGGGATGTAGAGAAAAGGACAATTATCTGTAGCCAGAAGAGGCAGAAACAAAGTGACTTGGTGATCAATTGGGTTGAGAATGAAAGGGGAAGAAGTCAAGGATAATTCCCAGGCTTCTGACTTGAAAAGACACACTTCCATGCCAACTCATTCTATCAGCTTTCCTTTCGGACTTTGGCTCACTCAGATGGGTCACTGCTGCTTTAACACATTCCCTTTGTCCCAGAGAATGTCCTTGAATGCTATGGATACTGATGGCAGAAATCCCAAGACAGTCATTCCCACCTCTGAGTGGCGGAGATGAGAGAGAAGCACCACTTCTTCCTCTCCCAGCCTCATCTCTACAGCCTTCAGCAACCAACAGCAGCAATCTTTTACAGAACACTCAGTTCAGTTCTACATACAAATCATTGAAGTCAATAGATAGTTATTATGGACCTCATAGAAGGCACTACAGAAGAGAGAAGCAAAGTGAAACAGCAGGTTTCTGCAGCATTATTTATATAGTGGAGACAGGAAAACAACATGATGTAAAGCATAGGTTTTGTGGTTAGTCAGGCGCAAGTCTGAATTTCGGTTCCATTAATGTTACTGTTTGTGTGTGTGTGTGTGTGTGTGTGTGTGACCTTAGGAAATGGGTATTGTTGAGCCTTGGTTTCCTCCTCTATAAGATATATTGATAATAATGCCTACCTCATCTATAAAAATTAATGAGTTAACATCTGTAAAGGTCCTACCACCATTGTACCTAGTTTATTCAAGATTTTTTTAAAAAGTAATTGTCCTTCTTTACTTCTTGCCCACTATGGCTACTCAGAGACTTCCTGTCCCCAAATAGAATCCAGTCTCCACTAATGAATGTTTCTATTTGTCAGTATTACATATTGAGTTGCCAAACTCTTACAGTAATCCTGTACAATAAGTGATAAAGCCAAGATCTGAGCTATAAGTCTGTCTGACACAGTTCACATTCTTACAGCTATCCACACTATAGCAAGGATTACGAAAATTTGCTACTATGAGGAACCATTACTCCCAAGACAATCTTTCTCTCAAAGTTAGAAAGGCACTTTTCCTACATCCTCTATACTGATATCCAAAATCCAACTGGTAAACCATCTAAAAAGCATATCTGAAGATTGAAAAAAAAGAGAAGTATATACAGGGCCGGGCGTGGTGGCTCAAGCCTATAATCCCAGCACTTTGGGAGGCCGAGGCGGGTGGATCACGAGGTCAAGAGATCGAGACCATCCTGGTCAACAAGGTGAAACCCCGTCTCTACTAAAAATACAAAAAAATTAGCTGGACATGGTGGCGTGTGCCTGTAGTCCCAGCTACTCGGGAGGCTGAGGCAGGAGAATTGCTTGAACCCAGGAAGCGGAGGCTGCGGTGAGCCAAGATTGCGTCATTGCACTCCAGCCTGGGTAACAAGAGCAAAAAACTCCATCTCAAAAAAAAAAAGAAAAAGAAAGAAAGAAAGAAAAGTATATACAGAAGGGAGACCATGAAGTGGCCGATGTGACAAGTAGTGAGAGTTACAGATGCCTGGGGTACACCCTGCCTGAAAGCAGCTTGGCAAGGCTAGAAAGGAGGCTCCTTTCACCTGCATCTTCAAATCAATAAGGACCCTGAAAAAAATCACATTACACTGGAGATCAGTGTGTAGCTGACTGCCAGATTTCACCTGAGGCATGGGAGAGAGACAGGTTAAGTAAGGTACCCAATGTCACAAATATTCTCGTAGTAAAATCCCTATGTATAATTTTATCTCTTATGACTTTTGAAAGAGGAGCGAAAGATTAAAATTAGAGGCTATGTCTATCAGTTACAACCTACTAAAATAAAAAGCACACTCTAAATATATTTATATAAGTATTACACAAACATACTTACATTTAAGAATATATTTTAACCCCTTCCTCTACAAAATGAATCCGAGGCAACTAACAAGACTCACAATAAATTTAAAAATTACATCCAGGAAAAATACAGAACAGGAGCATCAGGTAAGAGGAAAATAAAGTATGTAGATGCATATCTCATAAGATCCTGAACTGTAAATTTAGATCTGAGCTTCCTCCTAGCCAATGGAAAATGGGGGGAAAAAAAAAGTTAGGCACAAAATTTACAATGGCCATGAGAAAAAGAGACTATTACCATCTCAGGAAAGATAAAATATTTTGTTAGTATAAAAGCAATAGAAAATTAGAATACCTAAGTGGGACTTCACATGGGAAACTATGTAATGTAGTAGACAATGTCTTAGTAACACCTCCATGATAAATACCACAGTATATTCCACACAAAGTTTCTTACCGAGTTATTCGATTAAAACAAACAATAATACAAGGAGGGCAATCCGTGCAGGACTAAGGCAATGAGGTAGAAATACACAGCTCTCCGATGGGTTGGTTTGAGCTAGTCATAAACGCCAGATCATTTTGATGAACAAATAAAAAGCATGTTCTTCAACTATTTTCCAAGAGAAACCTTTAAAGTAGGGTTATACAACCATTTACTCGCATTTCAGCTAAAAAGTTCTGAGCAAGTTTTCATATAGTTTTTATTAATGTAAATGGTACTTCAGTCCACTATCACTGCACTCTATATATAGCATACACCAAACTTTTCTCCCTCTGTAAGTGACATAAAAAGGCAGAAAAAAATGTGAGTTGCTGTCAATTATAGCTTTTAGCTTTTATATGAGGAGGTTCAAATATATACTAGTATCAGAGATAATTTATAAACTCACACCTATAACAATTTCTAAACTAATTTAAAACGTGATGTGTAAAAGGTACTTTCCTAAGAGTATAATATCCCCAAAGTAGTTATCACACACCCTTGTACAGAAGAAAATTAATCTCAATTCTTGAATAGGGTAGAAAGAATAAGGACTTTCATTAAAAACAAAGAAACCTGGCACATAGTAAGGAATGGGGCTGGCTAGGCCTGGAAAGAAATATAAAATCTATGTAAATTTAACAAAGCTTAACTAAAGTATATATATTTTTTGTATGAATTCATGCTGGTGCACTCTTGCAGGCATGTTCACAAAAAGAATACTCAGTAGGTACAAAGTGGAATATTCAGATAATGTCAATTAGACCAAGTACATACCTGAATGTTACTTTTCCACTGCCTGAAGATTCAGACGAAATTTATCCTTCAAGAAGGAATCTCTAGTTGTGAGAAGACATCATAAATATGGCTGCATTTTAATGTAAACTCTCTATGTCGTCTCAAGAAGATACAATGGTAACATAAACCAAAGGAGGACAACATAAGGACCATTTGCTACTAATTAAAAACCAGAAAATTTGAAAAAACAAAACCAAACAAAAAAAACCCGATGGCTGTGGGAAATAGGGAACAGTTGTTCTCCCAACATGGACCTCTCACCCTGCTGATTTTGTGGGTTTTAAAGCTATAAAAGTGGAAACTGGAAACAGTGACAACAAGGTGACTACCAACATATAAACAGAATGTTACACATGGTTTTAAAAAAAATAATATCTGAGTTGAAGACAGAAAACTAGATTTGGTAAACAAAAAGCTAGTATTTCCACATTTTTGTTCTTCCTACTAAATATATATAATTAACACATGTGTAGCTCCATGAAATACAGTAACAAGGTTCCAGTTCTTTGATTCTAATTGCAATCAATTGTGATCAATCAACAGAGATGGTGGGAACTTAAAGTTACATAACTTTAATATACTAAGGTTGCTAAAGTTAAATAAATATTGTGGTCATTTTAAGCTACCTAACTTCATCAAGCAGAGCTACAAAAGCAGCAGGTTATCGGGTTTCTGGCAGGGAATAATTGGTGCTGAGCAACAGACTGTGTACATGAGCAGAAACATTGCATAAAACTCATATTACTGGCTTACCCACACCATATGTGCAGTTTGGATGGAAACAGGGTTGTTCTCATACACCTCACATGGTTTAGCCTCACTGGCTAGGGTGAATGAACATTATGTTTCAGTGTGCTAGTTAACCCCAATGTAAGCCAAAAGAAAGCACCATAATTGAACTTTCAATTATAATTTTTCCAGCAAAAGTGAAGTTAGGATACAGATATAGTGGTAACAAAAATGTACAAATTCAAAGTTATGAAAAAGACCTTCACGATCTTTGATAAGCAAGCTGTAAGTAAATTTATCTTGGCAGTGTTTTGGGTAAACAATCTATGCTAATCTTATTGTAAAATAAGTCAAGATTATCTATAGACTAAAAGAAATAATAATGTTGAGTGTTTTTAATTGTTCTCTACCAGTGACCAAATTTATCATTTTCCAAGACAGACACTGTTAGCAAGAGCAAGAATCTTTGAAGTAATTTCTGCAGTCTGACAATTTACCTGCAAGGATCATTAAATTTTCCCCACCCAACAGGCCATAAAGCTTGATTAATCGATGCTAAAATCTCTTCATTATGCAGCAGATTCTCATATCCCTTTCTTCCCTATTAAAGCATTATTTTAAAGGTTGGCATTTTGTGGCAAAACCCCAATTCACTTTTGAAAGAGGTAAATAGCCATGACTTCTGGACAGGGAAAGAGCTCAGACATTGCATCTAATTCACTGACTTCATGGACTAAGAATTGAAGTTGAAGAAATCTTAGCAACATATCCTAAATAATATATTTAGTGAACAAAGGAGTCCAATAAAAATACACCTTCTATTTTGTTATATGACCCAGCAATTCAGATGAAAATAAAGGTTGGAGAAATGCATTCTACAGAATCTTCTTACCAAAAGGTATGTTGCATAAGAGGATAAACACATCAAATAATTAAATTTATCTGTTTAAATGACACAGTGCAATAATCTAACTATGCTTCACATCCCAAAGAAATGAGAAATTAGAAAGGGTTATATGTTAGGAAGAACAAAGAATGAACACAAATCCTGATAATTCTTTGATAAAATCATGTGCTCATCAACTAATTATTATAAAGCTAGAAATTCATATCTTTAAATTAGGAGTATCATCATCATAGATAAAAAGAAAGAAGTGAGATGTTTAGACAAATATATGTCCAAGCCAGTAAGCCATACATTTTTTGGGGGTGAAAATATGCCTTTATAAGTGATTCAATGACACTGACAAGTTGATTAATGAGAAAAGTTTGGGCCATGTGATTTCCAAAGAAATAAGGAAGAATAATCTCCAAATCACCTCACTCTTCTCCCTGCTGGAAAGGTCCCTGGGTGTCAGGGGACAGATGTTTTAACAAATCATGATCAGATATGGTACTCTGTGATCAACTAAGAGACCTTAAACCTAAATGAGTCAAGGGAGGAAAGTGCCAACATATCTCCTTTATGATCATTCTCAATAGACCGATTGTTTCACTGTTTTACTATCATACAAAATAGTTCTTTTATTAATCAAAAACTGTTCTTAAGTGAACACATTGTTTCCTCATCACCAACATTACTATCATTTAAAATATAAGATACATTCATTATAGATAAATTGGAACATCAGAACACTGGAAAGAATGATTTAACCTATATAACTATCATCCCAAATGCAACTACTCTTAATGTTTTTATGTATTACATCATCTTTTTCTGCATAGTTTTTATGTAGCAGCAATCATATTGTATATACAATTTTGTATATTGCATTTTTAACTAAAATTATAAAACTACTGTATGTTTTATTGAAAACTCATCAGTGTCATTTATGAAAATTGAAAAATATTGCACTGACTGAATAGGACATCTTTTCTGAGCACAAAACTTGTGGATCTAAAAGATTATTTTCTTAGAACAGAATCCTAAAAGTGGAATTACTGTCAAAGTATATTAACATCTTTATGGTTCTTAATATCCATTGCCAAAATGCTTTCCAAAAATGGTTGTACCAATTTAAACTGCCTTCCATAGCAATATCCATTATATTTGTATTTAAACTATGAATGTCTTGTGAAAGTAAAGAGTTTCATAATCATCTTTGTACCCCCAATGATTTAAATTAATATATTTATTATATACCACGTTGTATTAAAAAATTCTTAAAGCCAAAATCCTGGCATCCACTAGAAGAATTGTTGCTATATTTGAAATTGTTCTTGAAAATCTCCCCCTCTGGTCTCCTTTTTTCTTCACTTTGCATCCCTAATTCCTTTCTACACAAAACCCAGTTTTTAATGCAGTAATCTTATTCCATTCTTTAAGGTGTTGTAACCAAAGTCTGTGTCACATGGGATTCACAAAGCTCAAGGATATTTTTATTCATTTTAATAACCTGAAATAAAAGCAACAAGCAAATGAGTCCCTACAGAATCTGAAGGCTCCTATAGCTCTGTGAAAGACATAATGGATGTATGAAAACACATCAGAAGAAAAGTGAACACATTTTATTAAAATGTGCATCTCATTTTTAGAAAATCAAATTTTAGACTGAGGGAAAGGAGTGGGTAGTGAAAGAGAATTTGCTGATCAAAGAGGACAAAGTTTCAGTGAGGCAGGAAGAATCATCTTTAGTAATCTAATGCACAGAATGGTGACTTCAATAAATAATAACACATTGTATATTCAAAATTGCTAAAAGAGATTTTAAATGTCTTTACCACAAAAAAGATAAGCATGTAAGTGACAGATTTGTTAATTAGCCTGATTTAATCATTTTACATTGTAAGCATTTATCAAAACAGCACACTGTACCACATAAATGTATACCATCATTGCTTGTCCATTAAAAATAAAAATTTTCATAAAGAATTGAACAAAAGAATCAAATTTTCCCTAAGTTACTGAACTATGAATTTGACAATGCAGCTTCATACACAATGCAGCTTCCACAACAAGTTCAAAAGAACTCAAGCTTTTGTTTACAATTGTACGATATTGCAAAGTGACTACTGTGTACTAAATTGAGAAACGCATTTGAAATTACCTGAATAAACAAAGTCCCTTGAATCCTTTACCTACTAGAAATATCAAGCCCCTAACAATTTTAGCAAAACAGTTTTTATTTTGCTACTCCGTTAATTACTATTTTTGCAACTCTATTAAATTTAATAATACAAATTGGCCATAAGATTGTTTTGTATCTTCATTAAGAAATTTATATTAAATATGCAATAAGTTACTTTGGTAAACAGAAGATGGAGGGAGATGTTAGTGCCACAGTTTCTTAATATAAATAATTTTTCTGTGTCTTCTGTCACTATAACCACAGGAGTATCTCAATACCACCAACTGATAATAATCTTTACAAATCCTACTTTGCAGCTCTACCATCTGTTAGTTATTATTTTATATGTGTCTCCATATGCATATGTGAATTCGTTATCACTTAAGACAAATATACATATGGAACTACGGTTTTGTGGGGAACATTTTATTGGCTTGTTTGTGTATTTTATTATCTTTAAGCCAGTAAGTAAATAAGTAAATAAAAATATTTCTCAGTCTTTGAGATCAAAAGTAAGTTCAAATTTTTAAAAAATTACGATTACAAATATAAGAAATTTAAGTTCAACCAACACTTAAATGGCCTAAAAATATCTGCTAAAACTAGGTTAAAATTTATAGTCACCAAAATTAGGCATACTTAAAAACTAAAACTAACATATTCTCAACTCCCAAAACGTATCTATGAAGCCAAAAAGAACAGGTCCACCAGTAAATTATTAGCTAATATGGTTCCAGTTTTCACAATATAAAACACTTTCCAAGACTGCAAATTTAAAAAGAATGACTACTTGCTTAAATGTAATGTTTATTCTCTTAAGAGATGAGTCATAATGGCAAAATCTCAAAGCTGGGCCCCTACAGGTTTATCTCCCTGATCTGTAAGTTACAGGCTCCAAGACTAGTAGAACACAGTAGAAGTAGCTGCTACATCATTACAACTCACTATCAAAATTTACCCAGAAGGGTAAGAAAAAAACAAAAAAAAGAAAGAAAAGGATGTGGCTAATCTTTTAATTGGATAATTGGTTCAAACTGTAACTCTTCCCTCAAATACTACAGTCTAATGACATTAATTTTAGTAAGTCCAAACATGGATTTATAAACACTCACTCTCTACATACCAAAAACATGATGAACTTTGTTAAAAGTTACAAATGACTCTTAAAACACAGAGTAATGCACAACTTGATAAAAATCACACTTTGATGATTAGATAGTTCAATGACATTTCTCCTAAAGTTACCCTATTTTAGGTGATAATATCTTAGGATGATGCATAGGAAACTATAATGTAGATGCAGTATTAATTAATTTATCATTGAGAGAAACCCAAAACTACCTAAAGAAGGAGAGTGAAGAGCAGACAAACAGTCCTTCAGGAAATACTGAAAACTTACCATTTTTCTGGAGTGAATTCTATATTATCACTTTCATGAACTGCAAAGTCCCTCAAATCACTTAATACAAATATGCTGTTTTCCATAGACAATCATTTGTGCAAATGCATTAAAATATCCCATAATCTAACTCTGTAAAAACTAACCTACTTGATGACCAAACCAGATCTTCTTTTCTAAATTCAAGTCCACCTAGATGTTAAAATTTCCAAGATGTCCAGAGATGTACTTGGATAAAGAATACAGTTTTGAAATATACTTGCGCTATAAAGTGTAATGAAAAATATCACAGACTACTTAACAAATATTTTAACAGTCATTAAAATTACAATATAGCATAGGCCAGGCTACACTCATTTCATTTTTTAACCCCTTATTACTAGTCATTGAGATTAATGTGTGTAAAGTAATTTCACATTAGCATTTGCTTCTGTATTTCTAAAATGTTCTTAATGAAGAATTTCATTTCCCAGGAGCTTCTTAATCATAAAAAATGAATCATATAAGCAGACAAAATTATTCATGGTTCAAAGCTCATCTAATGCATGATGTGTTTTTTGACTCCCCCAGACAATAGCCTTCTTCCATCAAAATCTCACAGTTATCTTTGTAGTTATGAATTTTAAGAAACTTATTTTATTTCACTTTACATTACTGTGATTTGTTAAATTTTCCATGAATGTTAGGGAGCTCCCATGAAAAAAAAAAAGAAAAAAAATTTTCCATGAATAGATTGAGAATTCCTGCATCAATAAGTCAGAGTCACTGAGACTTACATATCTTTGTATCCTCCCTACCCCTGTGCCTAACACAATTCCTTGAAAATAAAGAGGCAATCTATACGTTTACCTGAACTTGCCAAAAAAACCTCTTTTGGTATACTAAAAACCACCTTCTCTAAAGGGTTCTTAGAAAAGTGAGTTATATTTTGGCAACTACAAACATTATGGAACCCATACTATTTATGTTTTCATTATAGAGAATATTTCAACATTGCTTATATAGTCATTAAAAATTAAAATAATTGGCCAGGCGCAGTGGCTCACGCCTGTAATCCCAGCACTTTGGGAGGCCAAGGAGGGTGGATCACGAGGTCAAGAGATCGAGACCATCCTGGTCAACATGGTGAAACTCCGTCTCTACTAAAACTACAAAAAATTAGCTGGGCATGGTGGTGCATGCCTGTAATCCCAGCTACTCAGGAGGCTGAGGCAGGAGAATTGCCTGAACCCAGGAGGCAGAGGTTGCGGTGAGCCGAGATCACGCCATTGCACTCCAGCCTGGGTAACAAGAGCGAAACTCCGTCTCAAAAAAAAAAAAAAAAAAAAATTAAAGTAATTTGAATCTTTCCAGTTAACATAATAGTTATGATTTCTTAATCAGATGTATATTTTTAAAAACTAACTGAAGTTACTAAACTTTTCCCTGCTAATGTAGTAAGAGTACCAAAAATAAGGTAAATTAATAGATTTTTTTAATGGGGAACTCCAAAGAAATGCAAGAAAAATTGTTTATGGTGAGAAAGGATATAGTTGTGTGTTTACCCTGTAAAGTAGAAAACAGAATTTAATAAATATAAGTGGATTATTTATTTTTTCATTTATCCACCCAGAAATCATTGACAGGGCATTTATGTTACAACACATACATCTAACAGTATGATAGCTGTTGAGGTCATAAAGCGAATTAAGCCCTAGCCCCTGCCTTTCAAGAACCTGTGCTGTAGTGAAGTCATAAAAGACAACATAAGCATTAAGAGGACATTGGGGTCATCTCTGGCTGGGGGAGCAGAGAAAAGGGTTCACAAACAAAGTGACATTAGAACAGGGTTCCAGGTTTAAGCTTCACTGTGCAGGTTTCAAGGGATTTTAGGGGGTAGCATGGAAGTAAAAAAAAACCTGCTGTTCTTTTTTAGAAAGAGATTTGGGGAGGAAACTGCTCATCTAATAATAGTCTAGTGAACAGATGAGGAGCTAGCTAGGGTAGGAGAAACTATATTTGGAAGGTATTTGGTGGGCAGAAACATTACGATTTGGTGATAGATTTGATGAGGGGATGAGAAGAAGGAGTCAAGAAGACATTTAGGCCTTTTACCTGGCAGATGGATGATGACATTAAATAAAATCTAGGTGATCAGTTAGAAGTATTTATCGGGTACCTTCTATATACCAGACACTATTCTAGACATACAAAGTCTGCTTTCATTCTAGTCAGGAGAAGCAGACAGCAAATGAATAATCTGAGACGGTGATAAATGTGATGGAGAAAATAAGACAGGGTTATGTGACAGTGACTGGGGGAAGGGACACATTAGCTGAGGTAGTCATGAAAAGTGACACTTGAATGATAAGGAAGAAGCCAAGTGAAGCTCTGTTTAAAAAAAGGATGAGCAAATACAAAGCCTAAGATAGGAAAAGGCTTAACATCATCAAGAGACAGAATGGCAGGTAGTTGGTGGATGGGCATGGGGGTGGGAGAGAAATGAGATGAGAGAGAGTATGGAGTTCCTTGTAGCCCACTCCGGGGAGCTTCGTGTTTACTCCAGTTACAGTGGGTAGTCAGCAGCTTTTAAGCCACGGAGTGATGTGATCTGACATATTTCTATCTGTTATGTGGAGAATGGACTGAAGGAGAAGGGATGGGAGCCTGGTAAAAGGGGTAGCTTAGACTGTTCTAACAGTGATGATGTTGAGAAGCAGTCGCATTCCAGATATAGAGGGCAAGATGGCAGGACTTGCTGATAGACTGGATGTGCAGTGTGAGGAAAAGAGAAGAGCCAAGGGTACCTCAGGGTATTTGGTTTTAAATCACTATATAGATAGAAGGTGGTGACATTAAACAGGGCTATTAAAACTTGCGCACAGAGAAGCTTCAGGGTGGTGGGGCCAGGTATCAACAGTTCTTCTGTGGCTAAGGAAAGGCTGAATTGTGTAGAAATTTGTTACATAGGCATTTGGGTACAGAGTCTAGAACTCAGGGGAGAGGTCTAGATAGAGACATATTTTAGGAGTCATCAAATTCTACACAGAGTTTAAATCTAGGAGGCTGGATAAGACTAATTTTTACTATAACAAGGTACAAAGAGGGTAGGGGGTATTCAGCAGTGTTTTCATTTTTGTATTTTTAAGGAGAGGAATAACGAATCCCATGTTAGATGCTTACTGTCAAGGTAAATTATTACTTGAGTTTTCTGTGGCAAACATATATAGCCTCTAAAAGTATTGTATCATTTTCTTCTTGCATTGCGATTTAACCCTGTGGTCTCATTTATAGTCTCCCACTCCACTTTTTTTTCTACATCAGTGAGATCTCTGATAGCAAGCACTGTCCTCTGCTACTCGAATAGAAGTACTTTTGAAATATCTGTTACTGCATGAGTATATACATCCAGCCTAATGATTAACAACTGACTATATTAATAGAGTGACTAGAAAGTAGCACAATAATGAGTTTGTTTCAAATCTCTGAGGACTGTAATCTTAAAAGCTACTTTCCTTAAGAATTAGTCTTGCAATTCTTTCTATCAATGAATCAACTTTGAAAAATAGTCAAGTTCTACAGACATTTCCAATGAATCACATAACTAAGTGCTATGGTTTGAATGTTCTGTGTCCCTCCAAAATTCATATGTTGAAACCTAATCCCCAAGGTGATTGTATTAGGAGGTGACAGGTGGGAGAGGAGAGTCTGCATTAATGGGATTAGTGCCCTTATAAGGGGCTGAAGAGACCAGAGTTCTCCCTTTATCATGTGAGAACACAGCCAGAGAGCAAACAAACAAACAAAAAAACGGGCCTTCACCAGACACAAATCTGCCAGTACCTTGACCTTGGCCTTTCCAGCCTCCTGAACTAAAGAAATAAATTTCTGTTATTAATAAGATATCCAGTTTATGGTATTTTGCTGTTAACACCCCAGATAAAAGAAGACACTAAGCAACTAAACTCAAGTAATCACGGATGATTTTTGAACCATCCTGGTGGTTGTTTCTCAAATCCCAAACATAACCACTTTTATTTCCTATCAGAGATGCTACTTATGGTCAGCACTCACTACATGTTTCTGCCACCCAGGCTGGGCGATTACAGCTCACTGTAGCCTTGAATTCCTGGGCTCAAGCAATTCTGCCACCTCAGCCTTCTGAGTAGCTGGGACTACAGGCGTATGCCACCACACCCAGCGAATTTTTAAATTTTTTGTAGAGATGAGTCTCTCAGTGTTGCCCAGGCTGGTTGCAAACTCCTAGCCTCAAGCGATCCTCCTTCCTTGGCCTCCCAAAGTGCTAGGACCATGGGTATGGGCCACTACGCCCAGCCTCACTAAATGTTTGAATAAATGAAAGAGATCAAGTTGCTTCAACATATAACCTATACATTGTTCTTTGTCCTTGTATCTTACTTTCACCATTATACATTCAGCTCTATGTACAGCACCTTGAGTATAGTCAATACTTAATAAGTACTTGTTGCATGCATAAGTGACAGAATGAACAGTTTTATGGGAAAGATGATTATTTTCTTTCTCCTCATGAATTTACTTCCTATGTCACATCTTTAAATAAGATGTTTTAAATAAGATGATTTTTCCTTGATTGTAAAATATTTGCTCACTGTGAAAAATATAAAAAATAAAAGTATCTCTTAAAATAAATATTACTCTCTACTTATAACTCATGATTGTACTAACTTACTTATTTAACAAATCTTTTCAACCACCTACTATGTGCTAGGCATTAAGGAACCATGGTGAATCGCACTGGCGAGGTCCCTGACTTCCCTCTAGTTGTATGCAGCAATACCCTCATGTGCTACAACTAGAATACAAGTAGAGTTGTGTCACCGTGTAGAAAGTTTCAAATTTCAAGATAATCATTCCACCCTAGTACTTAAAATTGCCCTTAAGTCTTAAAGATGATTATTTCGGTGATTAAATAACGTTAGTATATTTCTATATAGCATTCAAAAGTATCCTAACTACATTTTCACATTTGCCCTTAAAGAGCCAATAGTTTTCTCACATGAAAAAGAACAAATACCCTAGTTTTTCTATAGAATACTTTCAAGAAGTGTACTTTGATGCTGGAAATAGTAAGGCAATAGTGTGTTGAATGGATTATTTTTAAGCCTTTCTCTCTAAGTTTATGTACTGCCTATTTACTGAAATGTTTTGTAAATAATCACTCAATTAAAAATAGTTTAAATGTTTTAACTTAAGGACTCTATTTCTGTTTCGTTTTAACAGAAAGTTTCCACTTCCAGCACTAAAAGAGTTTAGCTCGTGGGAAGTCACTCCCTGTGCTGCTATCCACTGACTTTCAGCAGGCCACTTGTTTCTCTGTATTCAGGCACTATGGCATAGCAAGAGCAGAAGTTACTATTCATCCCCAGAGGCATATGTAATCATAGTGACTTGTTCAGTTTCACCAAAAAGGACTTAACCTTGTTTCACTTACCTCCAAAGACTGGTTAGCTTCTACATCCGAAGTTTTGCCTCTTGCTGACATTCTTTGCTCACTTGATGTATCTCCTATGAAGTAAAATATATTTGTTTAAAAAACTTGACCATATTACTGAGGCCAAACTACCTGCTATTTGTTTGAAGTATTTTTTGTTATATGTTTCACATCATGGAAGAAACCACTATTTCCTTTGTTTCAAAGTAAACAAGCTAACTTTCTAAGAACAACAATTATATATGGGGCTCATACATCATTCATAAATACATATACATACAACCTAAATATATCCTATTTCTACAGATTTACTCTGGAAAAATCAAATAAATTCATATTTTATAAGTCACGTCATATTTCAAATAAACTTGGAAAACATATGACTTAAGGCAAATTTTGTTGAAACACAGACTCTTTATGATATGGATGTCCTCCAAATTAGTTTTTCATCTAAGTCTTACCCTTTGTAAGCATTTGTGTATCTGTGGATTTGCCTTGGAGTAGGTGTGTATGTTTATATGTAATAATTACATATAACGATGCCAGACAATCGTTATAGCGGGGAAGAATAATGAACAAATGCATGAATTCGCCTTCAGTTAATATTTTGATTCCTAAGGCTAATGCCTGGCTAAAGGGTTACACTGCTAAATTAAGTTGGTGAGTAGGCTGGCTTGAAGGACATAAGGTAGACATAAACACACTTGGGTAAGTATAAGCAGAATTTAATAATTCATCCATTTTAATTTATTAGTTATCGCTAATGGTTTGTGATTAACACATTATAGATAGAGACTATCTATTAGACTACTTTTTTGAAGTATACTCAGATGCTAATTTAGCAATTTGTAAATTGTTCTTTCTATAAAATTGGGCCATCTTAGGAATGTCCACAGCAGGGTAGATTACCAAAGAAATAAATGATGGCTTAACTGACACTAATGGTTAGAAATTTGTTAATGTAAGGAAAAGTCATGAGTCTTGATTGGAGATAAAGTGTAAAATCTTGTCTAAGCTTAATTTCTACGTATGCAACACAAAAGTTTAGTTTACTAGTGGCTATAATTAAGAAAGAGTTTCAAGAAAATTGTAAAGGATTATACATAAGCCTGTTAAAAAGAATGATAAAATGGACTTTGGGGACTTGGGGGAAAGGCTGCAGGGTGGAAAGGGATAAAAGACTACACATTGGGTACAGTGTACACTGCTTGCGTGATAGGTGCACCAAAATCTCAGAAATCACCACTAAAGAGCCTATTCATGTAACCAAACACCACCTGTTCCCCCAAAACCTATTGTAATAAAATAAAATATAAAATAAAGTGTGACTAAAGTAATAAAAAATATAAATAATTTTGTTAAATTATAAAACCATGAAACAAGAACTAAACTGGTAGCTTATTTAAGATAAAATGACCCACAAAATATTTATAATGCATATTCCAGCCTATCACTTTGTTCTCTGTTTTGTGCAATATTATCATTATCGGGCAGGGCCCAGCAACACAATAGGTGTTCAGTAAACATTAATTGAATAAATTAGTGAACTTCTCTTTGTAGTTCACTGTAAAACTACGACAATACTTTATGATACATGATAAAAACTATATTTGAGCATACATTGTTGTAAAAACATATTTGTGAAACAAAGAAATATCCCATGTCTGAAAGTGAGGGATAAGAGAACCTCCAATTTACACTGGAGAAACCAATACATAGAGGAGTTTGGTTTGCTTAGTCACACACGTGAGACCACAGCAACCTGAGTGGCCAAGGCAATACAAATGTCTGTACAACAAGGTCAAGGTTGTGTTTAACAATGCACATGCATGGTGTTTCTAAGAAAATACATCTAGTTCACTATAAAAGGTCCTTTACTCAAATAAATGTTATTTATCTTTTAAAAAGTGTTCCATCCATAGCTACACAAACACTATATTTGGTTAAAATCATACAGCACAAAGTCTGTCTTCCTTTGCCATTTTCTGATTTCAAGGTGTATATCTATTCAAAACTTTCTCCCTACTGCTTGAACAACCAGAAAGGTTATCAGCCAGTGTTCTTAACTTTACACAACACATCTGCCTGGAAGCAATTTCAGAATCACTATTTACTGTAATGCCATGTCTGGCGATGACTCAGATAGGACAATAACTGATTACAAGGAAAATTGCCATCTGCAAGATTGTTTCTCTGTAAACAAAGGCATAAAAATGAAAGCTGAACAAACAACAAACAATAAAAAATGGGTCACAATGAAATGTAATTTTTGAAGTTTTTTTCCACCCACTGAAGAATTATTTCATTATGGTAAAAATTCAGTTATTTTCTATATTTTCTCTAACCCATATAAAAGTTAAATACTATAACAATAAATAAGCAAAAATGGATGTGAGAAATATGAAATAAGGTAGTTTAGTTTCCACATATCAGTTAACTTTGTATGTTAGATAGATTAAAAAATTTCATTTGCAACTCAGACATTTTAACAAAAACAAAAACTGACAATTTCATAATACCTTATCTTTCATATAGGCTTTTAAAACACATCACATTTGATTACCGTTGGGCATGCCCAGTAGGATAACTCTACCCACCCACCAGTTTACAGGTGAGTGAACCCAAAGGGGCAGAAGCACTCAGTGGCCTGCCCAAGATCTCCCACATAGAAAGCTGTCACAGTGGGAGCAGACCACCGTCTCCTGACATCTCTGGGGATTCTATGGTCTGGTGAAAAGTTCCAATGCATGAGGACCAAGGTGGGAGGAATCTAGACTCTGAGTTAGCGAACAGGGTGTGAAGAGAGAAGCCAAGGGCTCTGACAGGGAGCTCTGAAGTCAGGATCTTGTGCCTTCTTGTCCTGCAGTTTTCATTACTCCTTTTTGCTTTCATAGGCCCCACAGATTATCTGTTTTCTTCCCTTTCTAATGATACTTCTGACTAGTGCAAGACTCTATTCTTCCTTCTGGTCCTTCAAAGCAAACACACAGTCTCCTTCATATTTTTCAAGAAGTTTGCAAGACTAGAAACTATTTTACAAGACGAAAAAATTGTCCTTATAATACAGCCATGCAATTCTCTTTGTTTCAAATGTAGCTTTTATTTAGAGTGAGTAAATGATAAAGGCTACATATACATACTAATGAAGCTCTTTCAGAACTTAAAGGACTGACATGAAATCCATCTATATTTTAGCTGATGAGTTGGCAATTTTTTTTTTTTGTAAAGGGCCAGACAGCAAACATTTTAGTTTTTGCAGCCTATAAGGTCTCTGTCACAACTTCACAACTCCACCATTGTAGCCACAAGCAGCCACAGAAAATATGTAAACTAATGAGTGTGGCTGTGTTCCAGTAAAATTTTGTTTACAAAAACAAGTGGCAGCCTGTAGTTTTCCAGTCTGTTTTAGAGAAATACATGCCTTCCATCTTTTCTGGGTTAAAAAGTTGAATGATGGCCAGGCACAGTGGCTCATGCCTGTATTCCAGCACTTTGGAAGGTTGAAACAGGTGGATCACTTGAGGTCTGGAGTTCGAGACCAGCCTGGCAAACACGGTGAAACCTCATCTCTAATAAGAATACAAAAAATAGCCTGGCTTGGTGGCACAGGCCTATAATCCTAACTACTGGGGAGGTTGAGGCAGGACAATTGCTTGAATCTGGGACGTGGAGGTTGCAGTGAGCCAAGATCACACCACTGCACTCGAGCCTGGGCAATAAAGCAAGACCCCATCTCAAAAAAAAAGAAAAGCTGGATGATGTTTTAGCTATATAAGGAGGTGAGAAAGGAATGGTCATTAGAGTATCATCATGATCCCATTCTACTGGGTGAAGATGGTTGAAATGGTGGTGAAGAATGAGCAGTAGGTATAAAGGAAATTGGAAAGGAGAGAAATTTCCAGTCATAGGAGAGGAACCCAATGCCTACTTGGGTCACCCAGAGGAGGCTTGTCTAAAGGGGTTGGTGGCGGGTAGGTGATGGAGCAGACGCGTGGTTCCCGCTCCTTATGAAAGCATAATAGGTTCATTGTCCTATGCATGTGGTAAGTCAATATACTGAGTGCTATGGTTTGGATGTGTGTCCCCTCCAAATTTTATGTTGAAATGTAATCCCCAATGTTGCAGGTGGGGCCTTTGGGTCATGTGGGCAAATCCCACATGAAGTGCCCTCCCTGTGGTAATGAGTTCTCACTCTATTAGTTCATGTGAGAGGTGGCTATTTTAAGAGTCTGGCATCTCTCTCGCTTCGTCTCTCTCCGTGTGACACGCTGGTTCCCCTTCACCTTCTGCCATGATCGTAAGCTTCCTGAAACCCTGACCAGAAGTGGCTGACAGCATCATGCTTCCTGTATAGCCTACAGAACCCTGGGGCAAAATAAACCTCTTTTCTTTATAAATTGCCCTTCTCAGGTATTCCTTTACAGCAACATAAACAGACTAATACACTGAGACACTGGGCTGCAGCAGCGAAAGAAGTTTAATCTTAGGGCCACCGACTAAGAAGACATGAAGAAAACTCAAATCTGTCTGCCAGAGGAGTTTAGGGATAGGGTTTTTAAGGGTTTTGGAGTGAGCCAAAGTGTGGAGACCACTGACTGGTTGAAAAGTGCAGGGTGAAGTCATGGGACAGGGAGATGAAGAAACGGTATTCTCTTGCTGATTTTGTTCGTCTGTGGGGGTCTTTAAACTGGTTGGTGTCAGTTGTTCCACCAGAATCCAGGATCTGCTTAAGTAATTCTTCAACAGAATCTTATGATTCTAGTGTCAGAGATACTATCTTAAAAACTAGAATCATATCTATAGGAACAATGGGGATACAAATGGTCAGTATCCCGTGTTACATGAATTTTGGTTACAAATGGGTCAAAGTGCGGCATGAAGAATGCTTAATTGTATCCATAAATTTCTTTTGGATATTTCAAATTCTTGTTAACCCTATGAGGTCACTTCCCTTATGCTTTCTTCAACAAGGAGGAAATGCCATTAACATTCACCCCAAGCCTCCCTCCATTGTCCTGTCCATTGGTTGGTGCATTTGGGAGGACCTGGCTGCAGTGGTTCTGTCCCCTTATCAGAGGCATTTGAACCAGCGACTCTAACTTGAATAGGGTCTGGGTGAAATGAGGCTTAGACCTGCTGGGCCGCATCCCCAGGATATTAGACATTCTTAGTCACAGGATGGGATAGAACACAAGATAAACATCACAAACACCCTGTTGATAAATGAGGATGCAGTAAAAAAGCCAGCCAAAACCAAAATGGTGATGAAAGTAATCTCTCCTCATCCTCAATGTTCATTATATGCTAATTACAATGTGTTAGCATGCTAAATAATACTCCCACCAGCATCATGACAGTTTACAAAGAAGTTATCCTGTAAGGTCTAAAAGGAAGAGAAACCCTCAGTTTTGGGAAATCCCTGCCCCTATCCTTAAAAACTCATAAATAATTCATCCTTGTTTAGCATTTAATCAAGAAATAACCATAAAAATAGCCAACCAGCAGCCTTTGCAGCTGCTCTGCCTATGGAGCAGCCATTCTTTTACTCCTTTACTGCTTAATAAACTTTCTTTCTTCACTCTGTAGACTCACCCCAAATTATTTCTTGCAAGAGATCTAAGAACCCTCCCCAAGATCAGGATTCCTTTCCGGTAACTTCTTCCCTTTCTTAAGAATGGAAGGAACACAGGCAGCCTGTTGCTGTCTGCTCTGATCCTCCACAGAAACGTCCTCTTACTTGGGGAAAAACTTGGCCAGCCTCAGCATATTCTGTAACTCAGTGGAACTGGCTGACAAAAAAGCCAAGCTCTGTGAAATATTTGGAGAGGTTTATTCGGATCCAATGTGTATGCCCACGACCCATGAAACAGTCTCAGGAGGTCCTGAGAAAGTGTGCCTGAGGTAGTCAGGTTACAGTTTAGTTTTATATATTTTAGAGAGACAGAAGTTACAGGTGAAGACATAAATCAATACATGGTAAGGTATACACTAGTTCAGCCTAAAAAGTTGGGATATCTCAAAGTGGGGAGGGGGGTTCTTACAAGTCATAGTTGGATTCAAAGATTTTCTGATAGGCAGTTGGTTGAAGGAGTTTAGCTTTATCTAAAGACTAGAAGTAAATGCTTGAGTTAAGATGAAGGGCATTGTGGAAGCCAAGTTTCTCCTTAAGCAGATGACGCTTTCAGGTAACAGCCCTAGAGAGAATATCCTCAACATCTTTTCTTCAGACCTTACAGGTGTCAGTCTTTTATTTAATCTCTCCTAAATCCAGGAAAGACCTAGAAAGGAAAGATTCTCTACATATGCAATTCCCCCACAAAAGTCAGCTTTGCAGTGCCATTTCAAACAATGTCAAGGAAATATATTTTAGGGTAAAATATTTGTATTTCCTTCAGGGTCAGGGTCTGCTATCTGTCATGAGATCCTATACCAGTGTCAGGTTGGAATTTGTTATCTTATTGCTACAAAGAGTCTGTTTTGTCAGTCTTATGATCTCTCTGGTAACACCTAGTCAGTTGCTCCTAAACCCCAAAAGGGAGGGGGTATAACAAGATCTCCAACCTCCCTTCCTGTCACTATTGGAAATTCAGTTTTTCAGTTTTTCCTTGGCCCAGAGGGGGTCCATTCAGTCCGTTGTGGGGGTTTAGATTTTACTTTTGGTTTACAAACTCAATCTAATTCTGAGATTCGGATTAGGAAGCCCTTTTGCTCCCTGTTATAAGCCACATTCTTCAAGATCATCTTTATAGGCAGTAAAGATGAGAATTTGGTCTTCATCTGTTCCTTTTCTCCTGCCTCAATCCACCAGATCTCATCTGGGGAAGAGGGCTGTTATTGTCATGGCTTTGAGCCCAACAAAACTGGAAATGGGCTGCTGTGGACTGGGTTGGAGCCTGCCTGCATGCAAAGGGCTGTGAATACAGAAAACTGTTTTTCTTTTTCTTTTCTTTAATTAGAGAGGATTTATCTAGAACTCTATAACTGAGAATTTAATCTATAAAGCACTGGTTCCAAGGGGTTCACAAGGAAAAAAAAAACACTTCTATGGTCAAAAATATGAGAAAAACCTTCAGAATGTGAATTCTCTTCCAGTTGATTTCCTAATGCACTTTAGCATCTGAGAAATTCTGCAGTAAAGAAACTTAAAAAATTTTTTTTCATAGTGTATTTGACTACGGAGCCATTTTATTCACCTGACACCTATTAAACATCTTGCAAAGCTTCATTAACACACCATGAGAAACGCTGATATAACATTTCTAAAGTTAAATTTGGTTATAAAATATATTCTTTTCACCTGACTCTTTGGAAGACCCTCTATATGGCCAAATTTATTTGCTTTTGGACATTCATTTTAGAGAATGCTAACCCATGCTTTTTTCCTTTTGATGATATTTTTTCCCGGCTCCCGTTTAATTCATGACTCTCTGTTAATGCATTTGGGGCAGACTAGCAGTATGTGACCTCACTCTGCTATAGGATTCTGATTCCAGAATAGTTGATAATCTATAAAGAAGAAAAAGATAGTCAGGCACCTTGAAGACACAGGAGAAAGCCCCAGTACTTAAAAATATCTCCCCCACAAATTTCACCAATTAGAGATTCATTAGGGTTAATGAGCTCACTTTTAAAATGCAAATACCCTCTGGGAGTGTTTGCCTATTAGTCATTCACCAAGTGAAGTAGTGGAAAGAACAGGGGAATGGCCACACCATTAACTCCTTTTCATTCTTCAGTCACACTCATTAATCTAGGCAGCCTGGCACTGTGGAAAGAGAATGGCTTTGAAATTTGGCAGAACTCTACCCAAATCCTTTACCAAATCTATGATCTTGTGCAAGTTACTTCTCAGGGCCTCAAGTTCCTCATCTGAAAAATGGGAATAATGATACATACTAAGGCTGTTATAAAGATTAAATGGGAAAACATATTAGACACTAATTGCAGAGAAGCATGGGAAGCCAGGGCAAGGTCTTGGTTTCAACTGCTATTCTGTCTTTGCATGTAGCAATTAGTGACATGCTAATTTAGCATAGGAGAATCTATGGACTGAATGTGTGTGTACTCCCCAACCCCTGCAAAATTCATATGTTGAAACCTAATCCCCAATGTGTTGGTAGTATGAGGTGGAGCCTTTGTGAAGTCGGGAGGTCAGGAGGGTGGAGCCCTCATGAGCATGATTAGTGCCCTTATAAGGGGCTGAAGAGAGCTGTGTTGTCCCCTTCTGCCATGTGAAAGAGAAGATGCCTTCCTCGAAACAAAAAGTGGGCCCTCATCAGACT
The DNA here is from genome assembly GCF_009761245.1 of Sapajus apella. NCBI lineage: Eukaryota > Metazoa > Chordata > Mammalia > Primates > Cebidae > Sapajus > Sapajus apella. The sequence goes on from NW_022436959.1 coordinate 29,432,273, forward strand.
CCAAACCTGTCAGCATCTTGATCTTGGACTTCTCAGCTTCCAGAACTGCAAGAAATAAATTTCTGTTGTTTATAAGCCAAGCAATTTACGGTATTCTGTTATAGTAGCCCAAACAAACAAAGACAGAGAGGATGACAGGAGAAGGCCCTTACATGTAATCTTATTTAATGCTCTGGCAGTGTCATGAGGTGGGCTTTATTGCATTCATTTAACAGAGGCAGGGCTGGTACTAAAACCCAAGTCTGTTGACAATGACAAAGTATTCCATAATACCCCGGTGCTTCCCCATTACTTATCAAAGCTTGAGTTAAGTTATCCAATTCAGTTTTAAACACATTACATTTAAGTCTCCTCCAATTCAGTTTAGTTTCCCTTCCTACTTTTTCTAATTCTGTCCATTTAGTCTGTTTTCTACCATAATGAAGAAAAGAAGAATAGAGAGAAAACAAAAGTACTAATTGGTTAAGACATGGCTTGCCCAGGAGCCTGGTCAGGATTCTGTTGACAACTATTATAACCTCAAAGGAAAATGAGCCAAGAATAGGAACAGCTAAGCCATAGAAGAAGGAATGCAGTTAGCAAACAAATATAGGAAAGGGTTCAAGCTGACTGCGAATTAAAGAAAAGCAAATTAAAATGGCACAGAGCATGTAATAAATTAGCATACCAAAATTATTAACACCCAAAATTGGCAAAGGAAGGAATGGGCACATGCAAAGTGAATGCTCAATAAACATCTGTTGATTTGACTGTAGGTGGGAGAAGGACAGTAAGAAAGATAATGCTGCATACATGCTCACTAAGAGCTAATAAAAAGAAGTATAAATTATTGCTAAAATATAAAGGAAGTTTCAAACTAAGGGTTCACCAGAACACGTAGTCTACATTAAAAGATATTAGTGTGGATTTTCATACATATTTCTACACAACTTTTATGTATCATGTTAGATTTTAAATGTGATTGCTATTCAAACCACATAGCTCAAAAACTTGCTTACTACTTTAACAGCATTGGGTCACACTGAATGTTAAGCATGTTTAGTCTGGAAAGCAAGAACATCAACAAATCTAAATGAGGTCATATCCACTGGTCAGTCCTACCGGCCTGCCCTTAATTAACTTGCCTTGGGCTTTACTGATGTCCTTAGTTCTGAGTCTTGTTACTTTGTAGCTATGGGGTAATAATTTTTCTGGAAGATCTTGAAGGAACCCCAAAACATTAATTCAGCCATTTAACAGTTTGTTAAAAACAATTAAGCCTAGGCATTCTTACTTTTAGGCTGGAAGGCTAGAAACTAAAAAGGCCAAATTAATTTTGTACATATACATTAGTACAATATTATATTATGCTATACAAATTCGCATCTTGAAAGGTTTTTTGTTGTTGCTGCTGTTAATATGTTTCCCATGTCAGAGTAAATTTATATACTGCTGGAAGCATAAGTTGGGTCAACCATTCCTCAGCTTGAGTCCCAAAATGCTGCCAATAGAAAGCTCTACAAAGGGCAGTTCTCAGCATTCCACTGACAACAGGCTCTACAGGCTCTGCTAAGAACAAACAGGACTGCCATTAAAAAAAATATTTTTAGTGTGTATAGCTTAAAGACTAAATAAGTAAACGGAAAATAAAATATGCTCCAGCCAGGCACGGTGACTGTCGCCTGTAATCTCAACACTTTGGGAGGCTGAGGTAGAGAGTATGAGACCAGCCTGGCCAACAAGGTAAAATCACGTCTCTCCTAAAAACAGAAATCAGCCATTGTGGTGCATGCCTATAGTCCCAGCTACTCAGTAGGCTATGGCAGGATAATTGCTTGAACCTGGGAGGTGGCGGTTGCAGTAAGCCAAGACTGTGCCATTGCACTCCAGCCTAGGCAACAGAACAAGACTCTGTCTCAAGAGAAAGAAAATGGAAGAAAAAAAAAAAAAAACCCAGGCTCATGCATTATGTAACGCATAATGCAAGGATGCAGGTGGTCTGGTATCCTTGATGAAGACTCAAGTGGGCAAGGATGATGGCATTGATCCATCACCAATAATACAAACCCAGGTTGGAGATACACTGGCATCAAGTAACTCATACTCAAAGAGTGTTCCGTCTCCTTTCAACCAACAGAAGAAACTTGTAAAATTATGAGCTGATGTCAGGAGTTCCGCCCAGAGTTTTCTACACAGAAATGTGTCACCTTTTTTTTCCTCAACATCAACTAGTCCAACTAGAAATATTAGTTATGCAAACTTCTCAATCTCTTAAAATGGAGGTTTTAGATGGATACAAAAATTGTACTGTAACAAAATTACAAAGAAAATATGTAGCAGAAACAGTAAATGCAGCATATGAAATATATTACAATCAGGCTCAAGTTAAGTCCCCTTCATTCAGCAAATGTTTGCTGAATGCCTACTATGTCCAATGCACCATGCTGGGCACCATGTGAACTACAGTAACACCATCCCTGCCCTCACAGAGCTTACATTCAAAAAGAGATTTCAACCAAGCAAATGAGAAATCAAAAAAAAAAAAAAAATGGTTGTAGAAATGAGCCAAAAACTAAAATTATGGGAGTACCAAATAGGTTAAGGAATGATCATTTAAATGGAACATATCATGAACCAGCTATAACAAGAACAAGCTTTCTTATGAGGGCCTTTTCCTCCTAGCACCTTTCATTAAAAAGTAAAATAGAATAAAGAACATACATCATTAATCAGTATCATTATTTTTAATGGAAGTCAAATATTAAATTTGTTCTTATTATATCACACAAAGGTTAGAGGAGAATATTTCATGAAAAATAAAAACATTATTTGAAAAAAAAGTTGATATCGAAAAAAGTGACTTCCAGCCGGGCACGGAAGCTCAGGCCTGTAATCCCAGCACTTTGGGAGGATGAGGTGGGCAGATCACCTCAGCTCAGGAGTTCAAGAACAGCCTGGACAACATGGTAAAACCCTGTATCTACCAAAAATACAAAAATTAGCTGAGCATGGTAGCATGGGCCTATGGTTCCAGCTACTTGGAGGGCTGAGGCAGGAGGATTGCTTGAGCCTGGGAGGTGGAGGTTGCAGTGAGCTGAGATCGCACTACTGTACTCCAACCTGGACAGCAGAGCAAGCGAGATTCTGTACCATAAAAAGAAAAAAGTCACTAGCAAATCACAGATCATGTAATAATTAGAAGCAAACCACACATGTTAAAGATAGCACAGTGTGATAACTAGATGAAGACAGAGTTCAATTTCAAAACGCAGAAGCTGGTTGGTTTTATTAAAGATATCACACTTGTCATTCAGCTATACAAGATGAACGTGAGAAATTACTACCCTAATTAGGATCATAATTTGCTATGCCATACTTAAGAATGTTCACCTCAGGAAGGACATTTGGTCCCTTTAAGAACTCAGGTAAGCCTAAATACTACAAGGCCTGAGGGAGGAAGTTCTAACCTGTTCACTGGCCCACTGATAAGAAGCAGACGGACAGCAAAAGTGAATCACTAATAGGAGCCTGAGAAGAAGGACCTGAATGGGCCTGGATCCAAGTTTAGGGTTGCAAAGTCAGCGCTGCCCTCCTTTACTATATTTATGAGACTTTTAATTGGGCTAAAATATGCAGACAGAATAAAGTGAAAATCATAGGCTATCCTGGGATGGATGTGCCTCCCCAAAAGCAAAACACTATTTAGTAGCAGGCAACAGGACTTCCATCTGCATAAACACAGATAAATCCTAGGATGTCTAATTGCCAATGCGCTGTACATCTCACATTTCAGTGTACATAAGAATCACCTGGGGTGCAAATTCCTGTGTCTCACAAGAGAGTCTGATTTGAAAAGTCTGGTGAAAGGCCTAAGAACCAAAATTTACCAGATATTCTAATGCAAGTGATACATGGACAAAACTTTGAGAAACAATGAAGCAGAGAGCCTTAAACAGTGGACAGACTATTATCTGCCTACTTTTTACAGCCACTGTCTCCTCCTTCCCCACATCGATTCTGCCCACATTGTTCAAATATTTAAAGAATAAATAACTCTGTATGAAGACTGGGGCTCAGTAAGATAAGCATTCCCAAAGGAATTGAAAGCAGAGTCTCAAAGAGATACTTGAACATATGCCCATGTTCTCAGTAGCACTATACACAATAGCCAATGGTGGAAGCAACCCTAGTCTTCAGTGACAGATGAATGAATTTAAAATGTTGTATAAACATATAATGGAATATTATTCAGCTTTAAAGGGAAATTGACACAAGCTACAACATGGATGAAGCTTGAAGACATTGCTAAGTAAAATAAGCCAGTCATAAAACAAATACTGCATGATTCTACTTATATGAGATACCTAAAGGAGTAAGATTTGTACAGACAGAAAACAGAATGGTGGTTGTCAGGGTCTGTGGGGAGAAGAGAAGAGGCATTTTGTTTAGTGAGTACAGAGTTTCAGTTTTGGTTCTAGAGATCTGTTGTACAACAATGCGAAGGTACTTATCACAAAAACTATATACTTAAAAATAGTTTAAGAAGGCAAATTATTACATTATATTTATTTTATTACAAATAAAAATTTAAGAAATAAGATGTTTTTCTCTATTTAAAACAATAAAAGGTATTTTTTCAATTCATTTTTTTGTTCTAACAATTGTTTTCATACAGATGTTATAAGTCTCTTTTCTACATTCATATTGTTATTTTAATAAACAGGTATTTAAAGGGAAAAGGAAAGCCACGTGAGGGAAATACGTTTTCTTTCTCTCTGCTATAGAATTGGTTATGGCTCAATAAAAGGCCTTACCACTTGACTACAAGAAATAGTTTGACCACTTGCCCAGCTACTATGCCTTGCAATAAAAAATAATAACCAGTATCACAGGAACACACTTTGACCACTTTGTACTAGCACAATAATATTATTTCTGTTGATGTATATCTGCAAGTTTGCTTGTATGTATACCACCAGTACCAACAGTGTTAGTGATACTGCATATCAATATGTTTTACTCTAAATAATTTTAAACTGCTGGTTACAAAACTAGACATTTTTAAGTAAATCAAGAAATTTAAAATATAAAGTATTACGTAATAGATGAAGCACAATTACAGATTATGGAGAAATTCACGGCTAATATGTATATCCTTTAAAGCTCTAGAGCAAAACACCTAGATTTTCTCTGAAGATGGGACATTTTTCAATCTTCTTAAGTCTTGATGTCACTAAAATGGGAAGAGGAGGTTGCTGAAAATAAAATTCAAGTGTTTGGAAGGAGGGGTTTGATATCAACAAATATTCTAGGTTCCCCCCCAACCCCCCACCCACCCACCCTTACCCAACTGCTAGCTTTGCTTCCTGTAGAAATTACAGAAAATCTGAGCAGTTGAGAGAAAGAAAAGGAGAGTCACCAGGTAGGAGGCAGTGGACAAACCAGACATTGAGGGCCTGCTACTGGTAGATTCTAATCTAACAGCTTGAAAACTCTGACCTCGGGACTTCCAAAATAGCTGATACTACAAAATCAGAAATATGGAAAGATGTAAAAGCAAGAGCTCATTAAGAAGGAAGAGGCACCTGGTGAGAGTGAGCAAGTGGCATGGCTGAATAGTATGAGAATAATAATATGAGAACCTGCTGATTACAGAGTGAAATGTGATGATGGAAAGAGAAGGGACCACTCGTAGCCTAAAATATTTCCCGACCTAGATTTCAACCAGCTAATAATGTGTAGTCAGTCTTCATGCTTCGGCTTCAAGACTACCCCAATAAAACTCATGCCTACTTTACAAGTTGTATATTCTCCTTCTTTTCCAAAGCACTTCACCCATTTGCAATCACTTAACTACATGCACTCCCTTGTTTAATAGCTGTTGTTCCCACTAGACTATCAGTTCCACAAGGACAATGATGTGTTTATTTGCCACAATATTCTCAGCACCTGATAAAGTGGCCGGCACCAAGTAGGCTCTGACTATATGGCTGTTTCCTGACTGGTGCATTGTGGCAAACATGGTATGGTCAAGATGAGGGTGGCAATAGTCTCAGAAAAATTAAAGTTTCTGATGAAACTACTGGTTAGGTGAAGAAAGTTTAAAAGGATACACTTTAATAGATAATAGGAAATAAGTTTATTAACAGCATTTTGACCTGGGTGAAAGGTAGAAACTGAAGAAAAGGCTTAAGGAGAGATCTATAATCACAACTCTAACATGAAGTTTGGACACGATTTCTGCAATAAAGACAGGGTAGCTCAGCTATAAGATACTTGGAAACACTTCCCAAAAGTTTCCAAGGGTAGAAGAAACAGGGTAAGGAGTCAATAGTGACTCTGAAGCTGCATTAGGAAAACTGATCGGTCTCTGGTATTCTATGGAGAAGATAATGTGGGAGAAAGGAGAAAGGGAAGAGATTTTACTGGGTTCTACACTGTTATGATGGAATTTGAGGTAAATTACACGAAATGTAAAAGTTAGCTGAGATTCCAAAGGAATTCTGATTAAGTAATTTTATTTATCATATTGTATTCAATGCCATATTTTAAAGTTTACTAACATATATTTGATTAATTTAAAACACCTATTTTTTAAAAGCAGTACTATATTAGAAATACATGGCAACAAATTTGCAATACTTTTTAAATTCCTTTAAAAATAACAATACTATTTAAAAATTCTGCAGTCATTTCAGTTTGTAAAGAAGGAATCACTAATATTAAGACTGATTAAAGGGTAAAAACATTTACTCTTAAAATTATGAAAATCATATACAGTTTATGTACTTTAAAGCTGTATTTCTAATTACCAACAAATACCACAGTACTGATTGGTTTCATAAATTAGATATTCTTGAAATTAGATTTATTTCATTAAATTCCCATTATATATTTATATCATCATGACTCTCTATTTTCAAATAATTTCAGCAATTTGCTAGGGAGCAGGTTTAGTGAAATTAGAATTCAACCGGACATGTACCTGATTGCAAAACATATTTTTAAAATTCCAATCTCTAATAACTTGTTTTAAGGCTTGAAGGACTAGCAGGGAAAAAGAGAGAAACATTAACTAACCAGCTGTTTTATGCAAAGTTGTCTAGGAGTAGCTACTTCATGCAAATCAACTTGTCTCAGTCAAATTCCTTCTCATCTCCCACTCCCATCCTTTAACCACATCCAGACTTAAAATGAGGCAAACCTTCCTCCTCCTATGGCTGTCAGGTTCTCTATCCACTTTGTGAGAAAACATACCAACCTCAATGAGAGCAACGTACCTGGAAACCAGAGCACAGTGGCAACAGAGAGAGCCTTCCAATCTAAGGCAAGACAAAGTATTTCTCTTCTCCACTAAACTAATAATAAATTTAGTTGGTAATGATACAAATTACAATAATAATAAATATTATAATTATTATGTAAAAAATATTTCTCTCAACAAGGCTTACAGAGGGGGGGAAATACTGAATGTTTACTTTTCTATATAGCCCCAGCTGATCTGTACAACATGCATCTATTCCCCATCTCATAGCAAATTAGTAAGTGATGATGGTTGACATTTTCAGTAATGTAACAAACGGGAGTTGTGCACCATCTGATAGAAGGCAATGAAAAGAACACATAATTATTGTGATATTCCTAATGAAAATTCCTGAATCATAAACTGAATCTAATTGCAACACATATCAGACAAACTCAAATTGAGGGATATTTTACAAAATAATCAGCTTGTACTTTTCAAAAACGTGTAGATGTCGAAGAAAAAGGAAATACTGAAGAAATAGTCAAGATAGAGGTAGATTAAAGAGACATAACAAGTAAATACAACGTGATTCTAGACTGGATCCTCTTGCTATAAAGGACATCACTGGGACAAAACATAAAAGGAGGAGATGCCCTTGCTTTTAAGAAATGCACACTAAAGTACTGGGAACTCATGAGACAACATATTGCCAATTTACTCTCAAAAGATTCCAAAAAAACAAAAAGCACTTTGTACTGTTTTTGTGACCTTTAAGTTTAAAATTATTTCAAAATAAAAAATAAATGAGGAATAGTTGGGATGATTAGAATACATAGAGATGATATAGATACAGATAGGTATAGAGATAAATATATTGATAGATGTATCTCACCATTTGCTTTAACCCACAGACTAAAATGGAACTAATCCTTTATCCCTTTCACCTTCTTGGCCTAGGCACTCTGTGTAAAGGAAGGAAAAGTATCACCAACTGCCCTGCTTCCTCTTCCTCCCTCACTCCCCGCATCATGTCAGTCAGCTAGCTGGTTTATTTTGTATCCTGGCCTCCACTTTCAGCTTTCTAAAGCCACTGACTCTACTCAAGTTTAGGCTACGATAATTTTCTGTGATTTCCACAAGTGGCCACACAATCAATTTCCCTTCCTCTACTTGTTCTCTTTCCTTCAATCCATTCTCCTACTCTTTTGTAACACAGATCTGAGCCTTTGCCCCATCTTGCAACTATTTTATGGCCCCTATTGTGCTTAGGATAAAGGTCAAATTCCCCTACATGGCTTATAAGTCCAGGATATCTGTCCCCTGACTAACTCAACCCCTTTCATCCCCTCTGCTCCAACTCTACACTCCAACCATAAAACAACTTTCAGATCCTCAAATCTGCTTCCTTTCAGGGGTGCTATTCTGTCTTGAACATTCTTCCCAATTCCATCTCACCTCTTCCCACTGAACACACAATCAATATTCAAGAAATATTCAACTTAATGAGTATACGAATTATTGTCTTCTTAAAAGTCTTACTGCATTTTCCCCAAACCATTGTACAGGAAGTTTTCATTCTATCACAACTTTCTACCATACCCAGATTCACTTCTTATATCAAATGTTATACTACCTGATTTACTGGTATCTTTCTTTTTCTCTTTACCTGCAAAAACCTGAAGGACTGATAACAGATTCTTCAGGCACTTGTAAATGAACATACAGGAAACATTCCCCATACATACTGCACATGCCACAAAAACTCCAACACAGTTCAGATAATTAGGGAACCTTTCTATAAAGGAAGAGCAGAAACTAATGTAAAACATGTTCAGATGATATGGTAATATGTAACTGGGTTGGTCTTATTTATTTTCTATATAGCACTTTTCCTCAAAAGATTTTAAGTAGAAAATTTTCAGTCAAGAAAATCATAATTTCCTTGAAAATTTCATGAAACTGGACAAACTCCTTACAATAAGATCTTTACAACAACTTTATTAAGTAGGAATGATTTTGCTGATTTAACAGGTGAAGAAAATAACAAAAAACAGAGTTTAGAAAGTTCCCAGCATCACAAAACTCCTAAGCAGCAGAGACATATTCAAACTAATGTCTGTCTAGAGTCAAGATCCACACTTTTTCTAATAAAACTATAAAAGAAAACAATTCACTCAAAATTCTCTTCATAAGCAATGACTACCTTCAGAATGGCATTCTGTCAGTTTGCCATAAGAAAACTGGATCCATTTATCATCTTTAATTTCTTCCTTAATTGTTTAATTTCTTCCTTTAATTTCTTCTTCATCTTTAATTTCACCTCCTTTTTGGTGAATGTACTGAATTAGGGTGGACAGCCCAAAGTGTCAATTCCTGGTCTTATTTTGCTTAACCAGAAGTACAGTACATTGATCATTTTATAACAGTGTACAAAAAAAACTGAATTACCACTTGTAACAGGGTGCCTGTGAAAACAGTTTTTTGTTGTTAGTTTTAAGTATTCTGCTGATGTAATTGTTTCTGGCTTTAGTCCTTTGTTTCTATTTTCTTTTAAGGACTTGGAACCAGTTTTATACCTCTCTAATGAAAGCGTATCAGTTTACCCTTATAATTCCTAATAGTTCATTCGTAAGCTACAAATCTTGGTAGTTAAGACCTGGAAGCAGCCTTTAAGATTATTCTGGCAACTGCCCTTCATCCTCATTTCCAAACCCATTTTATAAGTGAAATCTGAATACAGCATCCTGATTGTCCATTCTGATTCTCACCTCCTAGTTTCAAAGCTCAACAAACGCCCAAAGACACAAATCCTGTACCATCTGACATTTGTTTTTTGTTTTTTTAAATATAACTTCTATTCTACAAAAGATAGGATTCTCAAGTTGTCATACCCCAATTCTACAGTCATGAGAGGTAATTAATTCATTTGATTTTGATAAGAGAAAAAATATATTTTAATAACCATCAGCCCTGGCTTACAGACTATTTTGAGCAAGTTACAACTATCTGTAATTGATCTGACCTAGTTTCATTTTACAAAATTAGACAAAATGGGTGCAACCAGCCTCAAGCAAGAATTAAATGAGACCCTAGATAGTCTCTTCCTAAAAATCAGCAAACTGCCATCTCAAAAGAGGACAGTTAATCTCTAGATCAGACTTTGCCAGTGAGTATGTGAGTCTACATAAAGGATTATACACTAGGCCTGGAGTGGTGGTTCCTGTCTATAATCCCAGCACTTTGGGAGGCCCAGGCGAGCGGATCATCTGAGGTCAGGAGTTCCAGATCAGCCTGGCTAACATGATGGAAACCTATCTCTCCAAAAAAGTTAGCTGGGTGTGGTGGCGTGTGCCTATAGTCCCAGCTACGGGGGAGGCTGAGGCAGAAGAATCGCTAGAGCTCAGGAAGTGGAGGTGGCAGTGAGCAGAGATCTTGCCACTGCACTCCAGCCTGGGCGACAAGAGAAAGAGACTCCCTCTCAAAAGAAAAAAAAAAAAGAGAGAGATTATATACTAGACATTCTGCTATTGTTTCAGCTATAGGCACAGAAGGTCAATAATGTGGATAAACTAGGATTAAAGTATTATTTTCTGATTACATTTGTGGTTCAAGTTTTTAGGTACTTAAAAGTATCCTTAAGATTAAACCAAAAACCTATAATTTAAAATGAATATTAAACAAAATAAAACAAATTTAAACATTTAAAAGTAAAATGAGAAAAAATTATTTTTATAATCTATGCAATAGCATATAGATACACAACTTAGACATATTTTCTTATCTGTGAGGAAAAGGGTGAGATAAGACAACCCCTGACACAAATACTGGTATCTCAAATGCACACACGTATAAAGGTATTCAGATCAATAAATGGTAGAAGAAGTAAGAGAATCACTAGAGTGACCCAGAAGAACAGAAAAGTATTATGAAAACATATGAGAAAAAAATCTGAGAGGAAAATTGAAAGACTTTTATTTTTTTCCCTTATTTATCCTAAAATTTATTTTCCACTAGTATTAAAAAAAAATTATTCCCAAGCTACCCGTATTCTTTAAAAAAAAATAGAGAAGCAAAATAGGGAAGAGATAATAAAAACATAAGTTTTTAAAAATGAGATAATGGAAAAAGTGTAGAGTAGTATAAAGGGTAAATAAAGTGGTTTTCATAACTACTTTTCCTAATGTAATGATAGATTATTTTTACATTCTACAACTTCATTAGTTTTAGGTTTAACTTTGTTACTTGCTGCTTCATACAAAATATAAGGCTAGAGAGAATAGCTGAGAATTGGTAAAAATGAGTATCTCAATGCATTAAAAGAACAGATCAGAATTCTACATTTCTATTTTTTAATATTTTTCCAGGTTACCATTTTTTTATTTCTTTATTTTATATATTAACTTCTCCCTTTCTTAAATTATGAATTAAATGTTCCCAGACCCAAAAGTATTATAGGGGGAAAAAAACTGTTAACATTAATAAGTGCTTGGTAAAAAGGATTAATACAAAATTAATATAGAAAACACAATAGCTTTCATATAACTATGTTATAATGGACAGAAAATATCTCATTCCCAGTACTAGGCGAAGTATAGAAATAGCAGTTCTGGTGGCAAGTAGCATTTCTACCATAAAATAGCTATGTGACCTTAGGCAAATTATTTAACCTCATTGTGCCTGAGTTGCCCTATCTGAAAAATGATGATATTAAGTATAAATTTATACTTAATAAGTATAAATTGCTATTACCATTTATTATGTTTATTTAGAAGTAGAGTTTCTAAGATGCTTTCAAACCTAGAAACACCAAACAAAACAAAAAAGAACACAATAGGTAACGAAGCAGCAGATGCTAAATCACAATAAACAATCTCAACAAAAAATATGGTCTCAATTTTTTATTTTGAAATATATTAGGCTAAGTATGGTGGCTCACACCTAAAATCCCAGCACTTTGGGAGGCCAAGGTAGGAGGATCACTTAAGGCCAGGAGTTTGAAACTACCCTGGGCAACATAGCAAGACCTCATCTCTATAAAAATAAAAAAATTAGCCAGTACACACCTGTAGTCCTAGCTACTTAGGAGGCTAAGACAGGATGATCACATGAGCTCAAAAGGTTGAAGCTGCATTGAGCTGTGATTGCATCCCTGCACTCCAGCATGGGCAGCAAGATTTGCCTTAAAAAAAAAGAAAAAGAAAAGAAAAAAAGAAAAATTTTTAATCTATGGAAAATTTGAAAGAATAATACAATGAACACTCTAGACTGTTCGCCTTCACTTATATTCATCAGTTGTTAAATTTTGCCATATTTACACACACTCTCTGTCTTATACACAGACACACACAAAACCAGTGTTAGAGAAGCCAAGATGAGAGCCGGTTGGCTCACTGTGTAAAAGTATTTGTCATTTGTACAAAAAGCCTTTTTCAGAGAATCTAATATTGCGTAAGACATATAATGTCACAATATCAAAGTTGCAATAATTGTAATGACCAATACAGAGTAACACTGACAGCAAACAAGAATATTTTTGCAATGCTCTGCTTGGGAAAGATAAAGAGTCTCAGAGTTTTGTGTTCAGGTCTTTTAATAGGGAAAGAACAAAGGCTTTCATTACCAGGCAAGGAAGCCTAGCACAGCCAGATCAGGGTTAGAGTTAGATATGTTACTGAATGAAGTTACTGGAAAAGGATTTCCAGAAACAGTCCTGTGTACATGGGTATTTACCCTTTAGCTATACTGAAAAGGAGCATTTAAATAAAGGTTCCCCACTCTCTTTTGTAAATTTTAAACATCCAGATTTTCAGGAGTATATGGAAGTGGATGAGAAGATCAAACGGATGCCAAATACTTTGTCTCAAAGATTTACATATGTCAATATTTATTCTACAGATATTAGACAGAACAACATAAACTTTTCTTCTAGGTTAGAAAGCCAAATACTGGCAATTTTCAATATATTTATATATATTTGCTCATGTGGGAAATGACATATATAAACATATTAACTGTAGTTTTTTTTTTTTTTTTTTTTTTTTTTTGAGATGGAATCTCACACTGTCACCCAGGCTGGAGTGAAGTGGCGTGATTTCGGCTCACTGCAACATCTGGCTCTTAGGTTCAAAAGCGATTCTCCTGCCTCAGCCTCCCAAGTATGTGGGATTAAAGATGCCCGCCACCATGCCTAGCTAATTTTTTGTATTTTTAGTAGAAAAGGGGTTTCGCCATATTGGCCAGGCTAGTCTCGAACTCCAGACCTCGTGATTCACCTGCCTCAGCCTCCCAACATGCTGGGATTACAGGCGTGAGTCACCGCGCCCCGCCTACAGCATTGTTTTTACAAGTGTAAGTCTGGAAATGACCTAAATGTCAATAGACAGGAGATCAGTAAATAAAATATGGTACAGCCACATAATATAATACTATCCAACTGTCAAAATCAAAAGTTAAAAAGCTGTGTACCACCTTGAAAATTTCTTAAGATGCATTGTTATGTGAAAAAAGTATGGTACAAAATAGTTGGTATAGTAAGCTACCTTTTGCATAAAAGCAGGGAGGAGGGTAAAAAAAATACATCTGCATTTGCTTGTATAAACATAAAGAAACTCTGAAAGAATACATAAGAGATTAATAGTAGTGGTTTACTTTTGAAGGATGAATGAACTGTGTGGATGGAAGAGTTGTTGGAGGAATACTTTTCAGTGTCTTCTTTTTCATGCATTTTTTAGTCATTTATATATATTACCTAATCAAAAAGAATTTAAGATTTTGAACATTTAGATAGGGTGATCAGAGATTGATCAGGAAAATGATTCTTCATGTGCCTTCTGTCTACAACAATGCAATGTTAAATTGTAATCATCTCTATGAAATTTAGTTTCTAGTGTTTGCAGAATAACATTATTATAGATATAAGTTATAAAGATTGATTTTTGGGGGGCATACTGTCTTTGTTTCACATTAGAGAATGCAGTATCTAAAAGGCCCTTTCAAAAGAAACTTTTTGTGATACAGGTTCTTTAGTCATATAATTGCAACAACAACACTGAAAATTCCTGTGTGTCTTTCACCTAGTTTTCCCCATAGCTGCTATCCCTAACCCCTGGCTACCACTAACCTGTTCTCTATCTCTATAACCTTGTCATTTGAGAATATTATATACATGGATTTGTAAAGTATGCAGTATTTTGAGATTAGCTGTTAATAATTATTTTTCCAGGCTGGGCGCGGTGGCTCAAGCCTGTAATCCCAGCACTTTGGGAGGCCGAGGCGGGTGGATCACGAGGTCAAGAGATCGAGACCATCCTGGTCAACATGGTGAAACCCTGTCTCTACTAAAAATACAAAAAATTAGCTGGGCATGGTGGTGCATGCCTGTAATCCCAGCTACTCAGGAGGCTGAGGCAGGAGAATTGCCTGAACCCAGGAGGCGGAGGTTGCGGTGAGCCGAGATTGCGCCATTGCACTCCAGCCTGGGTAACAAGAGCGAAACTCCGTCTCAAAAAAAAAAAAAATAATAATAATAATAATTTTTCCCACTCTTAATTCCCATATTTCATTTTCATATTTTTTATTTGCTTTTTAGAGATGTGGTCTCATCATGTTGCCCAAGCTGCTTTCCAATTCTTGGGCTCAACTGATCCTCCTGCCTCAACCTCTCAAGTAACTGGAACTACAGGTGCATACCACTGTGTCTGGTTCCATATGTCTGTTTTGTTTTGTTTTGTTTTGTTTTTTTAAGTCAGGTTTATTGAGGGATCATTTACATACTATAAAACTCACCCTTTTCGGGTGAGTTCTATGATTTTTAAAATAGTGTGCAGTTCTGATTGTTAAAATAGTTTTACTGTGGTATAATTAGTGTATAACAAATTATACATTTTCAAGTATCAAATTTGGTGAGTTTGTATGTGTTTGTGGAGGCACTATCACAACCTAATGATCCATCACCCCTGAAAAGTTTCCTTGTACTACTCTGTAATCCATTTTTTCAACACTTTGCTTTCCATCACTATAGTTTTGTATTTTCTAGATTTTTATTTAAATGACATCACACAGTATATTCTTTCATTTCTCCTGAGTAAATATCTAGAAGTAGAATGGCTGCATCATATGGTAGGTATATGTTTACCTCTTTTACAAACAGCCAAACTTCCAAAATATCTGTACCATTTTATATTCCCACCAGCAATATATGCAATTCCAATTTCTCCGTTTCTTCACCAACATTTGGTATGGTCAGTCTTTGCAATTTTAGCCTTTCTAGTGGGAGTAGTAATGTATTAGTCTGTTCTCATGCTTCTATGAAGAAATATCTGAGACTGGGTAATTTATAGAGGTTTAATTGACTCACAGTTCTGCATGGCTGGGAGGCATCTCTTCACAGGGCAGCAGAAGAGGGAATGAGAGATAGCAGGGAAAATGCCAGACACTTATAAAACCATCAGATCTCATGAGAACTACTCACTATTATGAGAACAGCATGCGGGAAACCACCCCCCATGATTCAATTACCTTCCACTGGGTCCCTCCAATGACACATGGGGATTATGGGGATTACAACTCAAGATGAGATTTCCATATCAAGTAGTATCTCACTGCAGTATTAATTTACATTTCCCTAATAACTACTGATGCTGAGCATCTTTTCATGTGCTTATTTGAACAGAGAGAAACCAGGCTGAAATGGATCAAAAGCAAGCATGAATGTTGAAGAAGGAATGAGCTCAAATCACTCTTTGGAAAATTTTGGCAGTGAAAATGGAAGAAACACACATGATACTGAACTTAAAGAGAGTTTCTTGGCTATGGAGAAGGACCAGTAGAGGAGATTTAAAAAAGAAACAAGAGAAACACATGAAATAATTGATGAAGAAAGGTTGGAGAAGAGACAGGATGAGAATGTGATAAGGATACAGGTTACCTCTTGCAAGGAAGAGACAGAAAGTGAGAAGAAAATTAGGTGAAGAAACACAGTTTGAGATGGTGAACAGGGAAACTCAAGGCCCTTGCTCGGCCTTCCTGGCAAAACTGCGGAGGAGCTAACATAGGAGGAACTGGGCCTGGGGCTTGAGAAGGATGACAGAAGTGGAAATTGGTGTTATGAGAAAGTGGTGGGTTGGGAATCAAACAGAGGTAAGTACTGGGATTATCGAAGGGCTTTAAGAGCACTCACAAAGAATCTACGTTTGTAAAATTTAATATTTGCTGTATTCCCTTTCCTTGGTTGTCAAGAATTCCCCAAAAAAGGACATAAATGGGCCAAACAGTCCCATAACTATACTACCTCACAACACTTCTACATTCTCAAGCTCTCTCTCTCTCTCTTTTTAAGACTTACATACTGTTTGGTATGTAGAACAGGTTCCACTCTATACACAAAGAAACAGAAGGTGAGAGAATGGCTTTCCCGCAATGCTATGTTAGCTCTGACTGGAATCCAGATCTTCTGACTCTGATTCTAGTAATTAGCATGTCCCACAATTCCTGTGTTGTATCCTGCTACTATCTACCTTCAACGCTTTTCATTATTGTTCTGACCTTAAAATCTGCTCAATTTCTTAATTGTTATTCTACCTTTCTAATCCAACCCATACTCTGCTACATTCACTTTTCTCAACAACTTTGCTAATGCTCTACAGAGGCAGAAGTCTGTCCAGAAGTCAGAGTAGCATCTAAATCTGAGAAGCTGCTCAAAGAAAGGGGAAGAAGAGTTTGGGGCACATGATGACTCAGTTTGTAAACGGAAAAAGCACGTGCCATCAAGCTGCAGCTATGGTTTGCCATTTAGAATGGATGGTCTGATTCTCAGTGTTTTCTTACAGTCTGGGCTGAGGAGAGACAAAAGAAATCAGGAGAGAGCAGCCATCAGTGAGCCAGAGAGAAACAGCAGCCAGGGTTCTTCTCTAAAACAGCCAATCTAATGTAGACTCATCCTCCTTTATAATACCTCCCAGGGAAGCACTGCAAGGTTGGAAATGGTCAGAGCATTTGGGCTGTAACTCCTCACTCACCTCCTCCCTTCAGGCTTCCAAATTCACCTAACTGAAATAAAGCCTAAGAGTCTCCCCCAGAAAATCAATATATAATAATGTTTTTAAGCAAATCTGAAACTGGCACCTTTACTTGCTCAGGATGAAAATTTCAGTTTCTAGTGTGTTGGGCAATCTGTATAAAAAATTATAAAGGTTAAGTGTCTAGTACAAATAAATCTTGGTTATTTGTGAACACAATAGGTTTTTGTTTGGTTTTGTTTTTATGCGTTTTTTTAGAAATTAAGCTCCCTCTGACCTTGAAACAGTTATTTTGCTACTGTAGACTGTGATGCAAATTAAGGCATTTCTATTCTTATTTCAAAGTCTGCTGCATAAAATAAGTGTATGCTTTTCAAAGTCACTTGACAGCCTAATGTTGCAAATTTAGCTACATCAAATAAACTTCACCAGCTTATTTCATTATTATTTGACTAACTCATTTTAAAATTTATCAAGACAAACATATAACTTTCTCCTCTCATGGTTTCCAGTCTTAAAAAACTAATATCCTAACACTTATGATAGTTCCCCTAATGTTGCAGGTTGTGTACAAAGCAGGTCTAAAAAGCAGCCTCACAACTTTATTATGAAAGTAGACCACTTTTTTTAAATGCAAAATGTAACTGTGCAATTCTTTATTTTAAGCTTTGGTTTGAAGGCAGATCTCTCACAAACTAAATCATCTTAAAAACCCGTACTTTTTAGTTTGCACTTGTTACAAAAACAAGCAATTATTCCATAGTAGAGCATCTCATGTTTCCTAGAGCTAAATGATATCGTGAAATAGCAAAAATCTTGTAGGCCAGAATGATAGCAATATTTCTCCCTTGAAGCATTAAAGAAAAAAAATGAATAAATTTAAGGTGAAACCCCTCTTTAAAACAAATAAAAAGGCTTCTTGTGTTATATTTAATCCACTTTCACACAGTTTTTCTTAATTACACTACAGCTGTCTGGTAAGGCACAACTGACCACTTCCATCATGAAAACAAACTGTACCCTACCATCTAAAGTTCTCGATTAAAAAGCAAGTGTTTTTGTGAGCCCAGAGAAAACGAGTGCAGCTGCTCCATTTCACAAGGCAGGCACCTCTACTCCATTCAGCTGTGAAGAATGGCAATGACTGTAAATTGTTCTTCCTGATCGGTTCCACAATAAAAACAAACCACACTACTTTCAATTTTTCAAAGCCAATTTTTTTTAAGCCTCCAGTACACTGGAAACAAGAGTTGTGTTCTTCTGATTCATGGCCTTTGATTTCTACATAAACATCCCTGTATGCATGTAAAAACAGGTCCCTGCAGGATACTCACAGACTGTATATATTAACTTACCAGATGTACCAGGAGATAGAAATGCCATCAGCCTACCTTTCAAAGCAAGATACTATTTAACAGCTTAAACTGCCTGTGACTAAAGAATGACTGCAAAGAACACATCGTATGTGGAGAGGCATTAGGTACTTCATGAGAAAGCTTCAGCATTTTCACAAAAAGTACAACAAATGGTTTTCAACTTGTGTTTTAAGGCTCTCCCTTAAAATACAGAGTAAGGAATTAAGGTCAAGAAACACATCTGCATTTTGCAACTAAAACATTAATGTTAGGCTATTATTAGAAAACAAATAATAGCTAAAATGATTGACACAAGTTTGTTGAGAAACTTCTAAATATTCCCAGTTGACTTACAATGCTCAAACAATAATTACAATTTAATCTTGAAGTCTCCAAAGTATTTTTTTTATCAAATACACACTTGTCAATTTCAAACTGTGAGAGCATGCTTCTGCCATATTTATAAAAATCATATATAATCTATCTACTTACAAGCATGGAGCACTATACTAATATCTAATGCACATTTTTAAACATGCAAAAATAGTTAAGAATAGGATAAAAATTGTTTATAAATAGAAGTTTTAAGACTCTGCACACCTCCTATGGGTAATCTTGCACAGCTCCTGGGGCACCATCCCCTCCACCCTCACCCCCACCTATGGAGACCCTAAGTGGACCACAGCTAATGTGGGGACAAACCATGCCCTTAGTGGCTTTGGATGAATTATTTGATTGCTATAATTGCTACCCCTGCCCTCAAGAAGATTGTTTGTGGAAACATAAGAACATAATCTAGTTTAGAACAGCTTTTAATTCTGACTTATGACTGGAGGGCTGTAATGGAACTTAAATGTGGTAAAATGTTATGGAGATTTTAAAAACAAGAAAGTGTTCACATCTGTGAACCCCTGACTTCAGTGGCAAAACTGCTAGCAGCCAATGATTATTCTCTGATACCTGAAAGCAATCAAAATCACCTGAATCAGCAAAGAGGTTTATATTGAAAATAACATCTTGTGGCTGCTGTAGTGATGGCAGCCCCTAACCATCAGCCTTTCCATATAGCTCCGATATATTGATACTTTACCTTTCCAAACTGTCTCATTTACAACCTCATTCTTTCCAAAAACCCTAGTTACATGTGATTCCAGGCAAAGGAAGTTCTCAACAAGTGATGAGGCTTTATTTTAATTGAGCCCTGTCAATAATGCAATGTAATTGGTATTTATTGAGTATATACAACTTTTGCTAGAAGTTCCAAAGGGAAAAAAAAAAAAAACAAAAACCTCCATCTAACAAAAATCTACCTTGTATTTGCCTTCTTTCTTTCTGCCGTTTGTTCTCAGGCTCCTTTACAGGTTCCTCTTCATCCACTTCCTGTGTTACTCTCTAGAGTTATTTTCTCCTCACCCCATCTCTAGGGGATCTTATCCAAGACTAACTCAAGATACGCCAAGACATCTTTAATTATCAAAGCCATTCTAAACAACAAATATTTTTCTTAAGGTATACACTATATGCCCCATACTTTGAACTGCTTACCTGATTTCTCCAACTGGATGTCCAACAGCAGTTCTCCTCAACACTTCCAAAAGTGAATTCATGATCTTCTCCATAAAACCTGCTCCTCATTCTGTATTCACTCTCTCAATTCACAGGAATCATCATGGATTTCTCCCTTTACTTCAACTCTCGTAACCACTGAATGTCAAATTCTAATCAGTCCTACCTCCTAGCTGCCCCTGAAACTTCTCTCCATCATCATCACCTTAATTCAACACCCTTCTAACTGATCTTTTCTAATTTCTGCCTTCCTTAACTCACCCCTCAACATCACAGCCACAGTAATCTTCCTACATACTCAGACCACCTACTCACCTTGCTTAAATAAGGAGAAGCAGGCAGTATCTTAAGAGTGGTGTTTTTAGGCCAAGGGAGATTGGAAAATGTTTCTAAGCTGGAAGGAAAGGGCCTGTGGTAAGAAAGGAATGAGAGTCAACGATAAATAGAGCAAGGTCCCAGAGCATGAGGCAGGCTAGGCAGGCTCCAGATACCTGGAGGAGGGGATGGCTTGATAGATATGCACTTGCCTCTGGGGGAGAAAGAAAGACTGAAAGGATGAATGTGATAAATGTAAGTTTGAATGTGGAGGGGGGGCAAGTTGAGGGCGTATGTGCCAGAGAGTATCTATTTCCTTAGAAACATGAGAAGGGAGGTAGATTATTACTTTAAAATGAGGGGGTAAGTAGCTCCCTGAGAAAACTGGCTGCCTGAGAAAAGCAGTTCCAGTTTGACCACAGTCACTACTAATAATGAAGAAAGCAGTTGATTAGAAATAAGTTTGAAACGGCTGGGTGCATTGGCTCACGCCTATAATTCCAGAACTTTGGGAGGCCAAGGCAGGCAAATCACGAGGTCAGGAGTTCGAGACCAGCCTGGCAACATGGTGAAACCCAGTCTCTACTAAAATTACAAATATATATATATATATATAATATATATATATATATATATAATATATATATATATATATATATATTAGCTGGGCATGGTGGCGGGCACCTATAATTCCAGCTACTCAGGAGGCTGAGGCAGGAAAATCGCTTGAACCCAGGAGGCAGAGGTTGCAGTGAGGTGAGTTTGTATCGCTGCACTCCAGCCCAGGCAACACTCCCTCTCAAAAAAAAAAAAAAAAAGAGGTTTGAAAAAAAATTTAAAATGGAGAGAAAAATCCTGAGCACTGAGCTGAGGCTGGAAATCATAAATCTGTACCAGAGTCAATCAGCACAGTAAGAGGAAAGTTGTTGCAAAAGTGGTGGGCAGGAGAAGCGGGAAGAGTGTGATTATGGTGCTGATGGGTTATAAATCACCAACAGCTTTCAACGCCCACTTTTATCCATTTAGCTCAGTTTCCCAGGGCCAGTGCAATTTAGTCCCTCTTCCTGTCCTGAAATGCGTGTTCCAACCATAATGAACATACTGTACCATTTCCACAACATGCCACACTATCAGGACTCTGTTGTAACACATGCTGCTTCCTCTACATAAATGCACTTCCCCCTACTCCCCTCTCCTCCTCTCTGTCTTTTTCACTCCAAAAAGAAACATTCTAAAATCAGTTTGATTGGACTGGGTGAGTAGCCCACCAAACCAATAAGCTGGGTACACAGTAAGAACTCTACAAGCATTTGATTCGGGAAGGAATCATATGATATGTAGCAAAAACCCATCCTGTTAGTAAGGGAGGCTCTCTAAGGCATATGAAGAAACGGGAATAATAGGTATCACCAAGTATCCCTCTACCACATCATGTTTACTAAACTTGTATATCATTCCTCAGGTCTCTATCTCCCTAACTAAGTCAATCTAAATTTAAAATACAATTCCCCAAATTTCTCCAAAACGTTAAAAAAAAAAAAAAAAAAGAACATTAGAGGGTAATTGATTTTGAGATTTTTGCGCAAGTTAAAGCCACTTAGTCTGTCTAAGTGACAGAAGTAGATTTGTTAAGTTTTAACTGAGTTCCTATCTCTACAACTGTTTTCCTTACCATGTTACCCTGAAAGACAAATTAATATCTGGAAGTCAGTTTGACTGGTATGCCCAAATGTGCAAATTGCAGCCAAACAAAAGCTAAATTTCTGGACAGAAGAATGAAAAGGAACATCTGGTCTTGGGGTTTCTGCTCCTCCCTTCTTGATTCAGAGTTCAGAAATTCACAGTGCACTGGTCCGTTTAGTCACTACTCATTCTAGCACCCTCCTTGTAATCATCTCCATCAATACCACAGAGATCTAAAAGTACCAATTAGTTGCTCACCCATTAATTCAGTAAACAGTTACTGACTTAACTAATATGTTACAGACACTAGAAAAAAATACAAAGAAGAATAACATGAGAAGCTTACTGTCTAGGGAACAATAAAAAGTACAAAATTATATACAATATAGTAAGTAATACACTATACTATGCATTCATTTATTTATTCAAAAAATAAGAAATACCTAATATACACTAGACACTGCTTTTGGTGCTGAGGATTTAACAGTGAAAGAAGTAGGAGGAAAAAAAGTAACACTTGTACTCAAGGAGTTTGACTGATAAACAAAATGAAGCACGACATTGAAGGCAGCAACTCCTCCAGAGCAGGAGGAGCTTTCACGCCTCCTCAGAGAAGCTGATAGCAGTTTAATCTCAAAGGATGAACAAATGCACAGGTAGAAGAGGAAAGTGGTCCAGGAACATGGCCCCAGGAAGCGAAGAGCCTAGACATGTAAGGGAATAGTGTGTGGAGTTCAGAATGGCAGAAATACTTGCTCCAGGAAGAATTCCAAAGCAAGGAATATTTGGGATAAGTAAGCCCAAATATCCTTCTGTTAGACAGCAGTTAAGAAATGAGGAAATCCCTCTCAAAACATGAGGTTGGCAAAATTGTGCTTGTTCTCTTTATGAGAAAATGAAAGCTGCTTTTCTGTTTCCAGTTTTTTTTCCAGAGGTACAGAAAAATAAAACTTTTAGGCAATGAGTTTGACTAAATTTTCATTTTAAATTTAATAAATCTGTCAGGGTATTGGGTATATAAAAACACATAATAATATTAATTAAAAAGTAAGCAAACATAATTAAGAACCAAAACAAATAAATTTCCAGGTTCCTAAGCGCTGGAGTTACAATTTTAAAAAGAAGCCTTTCCAAGATAGGGAAGTCATGAATAAGAAAAAAAAAAAAAAGTCATAATAAAACCAGTGTGTTCACTTTCATGTTCAGAGTACAACATGTGCTACACAGATTAATATTTATTACATAGCCAAAAGATAGCTAATTCCTAGAATGAAAAAGCAGGAAAGCATATACAGTATATAAGGATGGGAGGCAGTAGAACACAGAGGTGAAGAGCTAGCTTGTTTGGGATTTCATCTCAGCCTTGCCTCTCACTAGCTTTGTAACCTTGGGCAAGTTGCTCAGTCTCAGCTTCTTTATATCTAATACAGAGTTATAATAATGGTATCTACTTCAAAGAATTATTTTCAGGCTTAAACTCACAAACAAGGCTCTTCAAACAGGAAAATATAAACTGTTCCTGTTGTGAGGTGGTAATGGTTATTGTTGCTATGATGATCCACGGCTGGCACTTACTATAGAATCCACATTAACTACCGATGTCTCCTGAAAAAATGTTTATCCTCTTATTAAAATGTGTAAAAATGCTGCTTTCCAGCTACTATTACTTTAGAGCTGAAACCTAAAATAAACATCCTCAGCAATGCAGATTGTTTAACCCTACTTTTGTTTAAGAACTTAATTTCTTGAAATGCTCACTATTCACAATAAACAGTAATGATCATCTGTGAAGCAATACTCATACCATCTTTTTAGGGTGAAAGGACTTTAAAAGACAGAACTTGAAACTGTTGCTTATATTTTACCTGTCTAGAGGATTTATGAATAGGCAGGAATGCCTATAGAATCCGCCAAAATATAAATTCCACTAGACAATAAGGTTCCTTAAAGGCAAGGATTTTTCTGAATTCACCAATGTATCATCAACATCTAAATCTGTGCCTGAAATATGGTAGGGTCTTAATATGTCAAAATAAATGAATAATATGGTTTAAAATGAATTGTCCAAATGTTAAACAAGTACACATTTTTGGAAATTACATATATATTTAAATGAAAAAATGAGTACTAGGTAAGTTTTTAAAATAATCACAGGTTTGAGTTTTACATGAAGTGTTATCTTCAACATTAACCAGTTCATAATATAAGAAGGAAAATAATTAATCACATTGGAGAACCTGTAGATTTTAAACCAAAGCAGCACCTGTATCATTGAGAAGAACAAATTCAACAAGAAGCAGTTATGAATATATAAGTTATAAAGCTTTGGGGGTTCTTTTATATATGAGTAACAGCAAGTATTTTCTGGACTTGCAGCTGGTGCATTATTTCTAAACTACACGAGGACCTATTTTATTCACTACAGAATTTGAAACCTGAGGTAATAACAGTTTATTAGTCAGATGAACTTTAATGTTAAACACTAAAAGTTTTATTTAGCAATATAAATTGTGGGCCTGCAGAAAGAAGTAACAAATAGCATGTCATTGAGCATGCATGGAATAAGCAATACCTTGCAGTAAAATATATTTTTAAAAACTGATTGAATTAACTACATATGCACTGTGGGAGAAAAACAGACAAGTAAATTTTGCTGCTATTGGCAGGGTTGTTCTATTATAATCTTATGTCTTAGCACAATCACTGTTACATTAAAAGAAGAAAGCTGCTACATTTGGGTTCTACCTACATAATTGGATTCTAACAGATCTATCCCAAACAAATGAACAGAAGGCTAATTCTGATTAAAATTCTTATTCTGCTATTACAATGATATGTAACTAAGGAAAACTGTTCTACCATTTATTACATATACAAGGACTACTTCCTTGGCTAAGAAATTAATAAGTATTCAAAAAAAATCCCAGATACTAAGTAGAGGGAAACAATTATTTCTAAAATTTTGAGTAGAACATTTTATTTATAAAACCAGATAGATATGTGCTGATTAAATAAGCCTGTAGGTACCCCAGCTTCCCCTGTTGCTCAGCATACTGTATACCTACTATCTAACAGAGAGTTTGAAGCTCAATAAATATTGACTGGCCATATTAATGACTTCTCAATCAACCAAAAGTATTGCCCATAATAAGAATGTGAGCTTCTTAAGGCCAAGGACCACACCTCATTCATAATCCTCAGGGCAGGCCTATCTCAATCCCTGACACAGAGACAAAATTCAAGAAATCAGTAACGGGTCTATAAAAGTAAATGAAGTCAATGATCTAAACAGTTTTCAATTTTAAAAAGCAAATTTTAGGATTTTAATGTTAAGCTATCAAATTATTACGTTTCTTTAATATGATTAATTTCCTTTTCATAAGATTTTAAATGAGAGTAGCCAAAAATCAAAATTTAATCAGAATTCGAACTTTTAATAAGTCATCAATAGCTTCTGAAACAATGATGTGATTGATTAGATATTATTTTTAAGCACTGAAATATTGCACTCGAAGCAAAAGGAATATTTTGAGAGAAAGATCTCAAGACCAGATTAAAAATTTGCCTACTGGACGCCGGGCGCGGTGGCTCACGCCTGTAATCCCAGCACTTTGGGAGGCCGAGGCGGGTGGATCACGAGGTCAAGAGATCGAGACCATCCTGGTCAACATGGTGAAACCCCGTCTCTACTAAAAATACAAAAAAAATCAGCTGGGCGTGGTGGCGCATGCCTGTAATCCCAGCTACTCAGGAGGCTGAGGCAGGAGAATTGCCTGAACCCAGGAGGCGGAGGTTGCGGTGAGCCGAGATCGCGCCATTGCACTCCAGCCTGGGCAACGAGAGCGAAACTCCGTCTCAAAAAAAAAAAAATTTGCCTACTGGAAAAAAAAAGGACAGATACAGAAGAGACAGATACATAGAGTGAACTGATGAGAGGTGAGATATGGGTGAAGGAACTTGAGCATTTTGATCAGTGAGATGTTGTCCTCACTGGCATAAGTAGAAAGCTATATATTTGTCAGATTTGGAAAGGGAAGACTAAAAACAGGACTTCAATAATTTAAGTGTGTGAACACTGAAAGACAAGACAATACCTGATTTTCTATGTCCTTATGAAAAAAAGAATGATATTAAGAATTAGAGCAGAGGTGTGACCAGTAGTAGGCAGTGGCGGCTAAAGTACAAACATGACGAGAACTAAGATATAACAGGTATATATGGGGAAGGAAGTGCTTTCAAAAGAAACAGCAGGTCAGTTTTGGAGATCAGAGGTAAAGCAGTCAAAGAAATTCTAGAAGCCAAGATCAAAAACGGTGCTTAAAGAAAGGGAGGGTACCCTGGCAAAGACATCAGAATGGTTCTTGACTATATACACTGAATCACATATTGTAAACAATGAGGCAGAGTAATCCAACTAGTATAGACAACAGTAAAAATATGACCTCATTGTTAAAACACACTGCTTCCAATCAATTCCAGCACTGTTACCTGATGGAGTTCCTCATGCAGTCCAAACTTACCTCAAGTGATCCACCTTCCATTACTGTCTTAAGATGCTCTTTCACTATCTGCATAATTGGCCTAAATATTCAGAAGTGCCTATGAACGAGTTCACACTACTCTCACCTTCCATGGTCTCAGCTTCATCTGAACAAATCTGTCTTCCAACAAGTTGCTTATATCCACTGTATAACTTCATATTGCTTTACTACTTAACCAAAGCAAAGAGATTTTATTTTTAAAAATTATTTTATTACATTACATTCTCCCCTATTCTAAGAACTGCAGTTTCTATTTTTCAATACTCAATATATTGATAGCTATGGGTTTGGACGTTCTTAAGTTGATATAAGACACATGTGGTCTTAAAACTGACAACTTGTAAGAGATTTCTGCTTCCCTGCATTATTGTAATGAATTTGCAAGATGACCCCGGAAAGGCAACAGCTCTTTGTGACTGCCATATCCCACTGCAACTTCACATCTGCTTTGCTGTCTGATAGCACCTGACTCCCTTTCAGTACTACTAAGCATTGTCTCTCATTAAATATCTATTTCAGATTATTTGCTCTTAGATGTATTAGCTTGTAATTTCTTAGGCTGAATCTCACTATTTCCTACGATACTTCTAAACCTTTTTGCTACCTTCTACATTGCTACTTGAAATGCTTCCCAATTAACTATCATTTCTAAAACTAGTTGACATACTTCATTTCCAATTTTAGATTTTTAATGAAAATGCAAAGGAAAATCAGATAATATATCTTCCTAAAGAGCCTGTATTATTTCATCTTAGAATGAATTTCTTAAGTAAAAGCTGTAAATCATCATGCTATGAATAAACCTGAAATGTTTACTTATTACACAAATCAAATAATCTACTAATTTTATACCTAATTTAAACAAAAATTGATGATTTTTAGTCACATTTATTTTTATATAACATGTATAATATACTTGGCTCAATCTCACTCGTTCATTTTTTGAGACTAAAAATGTTTAAGTGTTTTTGTTTAAATTTCAATCTTAAATATATTTAACTTTTTAAAATTCAAATATCTTTGATACTCCAATGACTGCAAAAATGTCATTGGCTTTGCATGTTCTCATTTATAAATGAGAGCTAAACATTGGAAACGACAGACACTGTAGTCTACTGGGGGTGGGGAGAGGGAGTAAAATGTGGGCTGAAGAACCATCTACTGAGTACTATGCTCATTACCTAGGTGATAAGATCCATACCCCCAAACCTCAGCATTACGCAATAGTCCCATATAACAAACTTGTACATGTATCGCTTGTATTAAAATACGAGCTAAAATTTAATTGAAAAAAACTAATAAATAATTGCCAAATGTCATTAGCTTTAAATAAAAAGCACTTCAACTAAATATCAGTGATCCATATTTAATATTTTAAATACTACCTAATCATATTTATGATAGTTATATAAACTTTTCCCTACTAAGCTGTTTATAACTTGTTTCCTATCCTCAAAAAATTTAAAAATAATTTTTAAATTTTAATTTTAATTAAAAATTTAATTTGGCTAGGAAATTTCAGGATATTTATTTCCTTAATACTAGGATTACATGAACATAAAACTCCTGTTTTACATCATTGTTTATTTAATATCACTCTGATTTTCTCTATTTTCTTTTGAGAATGATGGCTTAAAAACATTTAAAAAAATCAAACCTAAAATTAATGTTATTCAAAGCACTTTAGATTAAACCCATTAAACCTTAAATATACATAATGTGTTTTTGACTCATAAAGCCTTTGATGAAAACAAATTCTAATCCAACCCAGGAAAGTGAAGAGTTAAGTGTGCAATTTAGGAAAGAAATATTGCAATCCATATATGTGGCTCAGTCTTCCAGTGATGTTTACATCACTCTAAGACAGGGAATCCTGTCCCTGTCTGCACTAGATTATGACCCTTGTCATCGCCTGCCCTGGAACAGTTGCATATGCATCTACTTCTCCCACTAAGCAAGTCTCTCCTGAAGGCCAGAAGCAAAGGAAACCTTTGTAATTTCCATGAGGCATCCAACAGCAATTTTCACAAAGCGGCCATACAATCAATGTCTGTTAAATTATCAGAAGAGCAAAGTTCTTGAGTTTGCCTTAATACACAAGACTCATGAAAAATGAAAGGAAAAGTAACTACATGTGTGGGGTGGGGGTAGTTGTGGTGGTGCTAAAAATGTTAGCAAGAAACCTCAAATGAAAATATTAAAATGTGTTGTGACTTAACCAGTCACTGATGTACTTAAACAAGAGTCAAGTTTTTTTTGTTTTTGTTTTGTTTTTTTCTAAGTAACTTTTCATACTTCCCAAGTTAGAAGCTGGGGAAGCTTCATTATTTTGTTTGAAAGTTCTCCGAATTAGACACACCCATATGACACAGCCAATGTAAATAATTTGTTTTGCTGGTGTTGCCACTGCTGAACAATGATGAACGGATCAACAGTACAGGAATTCCCCAAGGAAGAGTGACCTATTGTGCAAAAAATACATCGTAAAACAAGGAACTGTATTTAGGATAGGTTTCTACTTTCTGAATTCTGGCACACCCTTAGTCCCTAACTGCCTATGAATCAGTCTCCTGAAAAACCTGAAACTGATCTTTCAAAAGCAATGCATTTCGACTCAACAAACATTTATTGAGCACCCACTCCATAAAAACAGCACAAGAATGGAAACCCAAGGGAAAAGGGCCCATAAAGGAGATTGGTAAGAAGCAGTGTTCAGAATAGAAGGAAAAGATACAGAAGAGAGAGGTGTATGAAATACAAAAGAGGAACTGGTCAACATTCTCAGACATCACAAGAAGGAAAACTGAGATTCTAGAAGAAAAGGTATCAAAATTTTTACTGAGTAAATACAAATCACTGGGATCAATAAATAATAAAATGAGTGTCTTCCCATGTAAAGAATGATTCTACCTTATAACTCTATTCCCTAAGAATAAGTTCTAGTTCTAATAATGTCACTACTAACCTCCCTACCATCCAGACTTCAGATTTCTTCCTTTTCCTTCTAATAACAAATGTGATCCGTTACCAAGTCCTGTACTTGCACACACAAAATTAGGGTCACAGGCATGTTAATACAGGTTGTATGCTGCACAAGGATATGGAAAGGGGAGGAGCATTCAAACCAGACATGTCTTTAATAATTTTCCAGCAGATGGCAGTCAAGTGTCTTATTCTAATAAACATATTACAACAATTTTCTAACAGATGGAAGTAAAATGTCTTAAAGAAGTAGCCCTTTTTTCTTTCTTTCTTTCTTTCTTTCTTTTTTTTTTTTTTGAAATAGGTCTCACTTTCATCACCCAGGATGGAGTACAGTGGCACAATCACAGCTCACTGTATCCTTCACCTCCTGGGCTCTGGTGATTCTCCCAAATCAGCCTCCCGAGTAGCTGGGACCACAGGTACATACCACCATGCTGGTTAATTTTTTTTGTATTTTTTTGCAGAGACAGTTTTCCCATGTTGCCTGGGCTGGACTTGAATTCCTAGGCTCAAGCAATGTGCCCACCTTGGCCTCCCAAAGTGCTACGATTATAGGTGTGGGCCATCATGTCCAGCTAGGAGGACCTTTTTTTTAATTCACAAAATGTACTAAGTAGGTCAGTGGTGGCCCTGCCCACAGTATTTCCTATCTATTTTCTAGCCTTCATTCTGGCTGCAGCTGCCACAAATCAGACTCAGATAATATCTTGCAATAGTTTCCAAAGTGATTCTCTAATTTCTCCATACTTCAGTCCATCCCACAAGAATTTGAAAAAAATTCCGAAAAGTAGAGTTTTGCTAGCATGACTTTTCAGAAAATCCAGTGGCACTACATTGTACAATTTTTTTCAACCTCACATTCAAGGCCCTTCATAGCATGTCCTTAACCTTCTCTTTTAGCTAGCCTTTCACTGCTCCCAAGACGTGCCCTACTCCTAGCTGAACCTAATTACTCTGTACCTTACATATGTCCTGTCCTTCTCTGCCTTGCTATCTTTGTTCATGTCATTTCCTCTGCCTGAAATACTCTCCAAACTCAATCTTCCTGCTAGATGTTCTAAATTACATTCAGTAGCATATTCCAGGGAGAGGTTGTGGATGACTTAACGTTGTCTTCGGCAAAGATCTAAAGAAAAATCCCCTCACTCTAGGTTTGGTTGGTATTCCAGTTATCTATTGGTGTATAACAAGCTACTCACAACTCGAGACAATGATTATTTTTATTATATCTCACAACTCTGTGGGTCAAAAATTAGGGCAGAGCTGAGCATTTTTTCTGTTCTATATAGTGACGTTAGAGGCTGCTCTAGGGTACTGGTAGTCAGGTAACAGGTGACTGGTCTGAAGAGTCCAAGATAACTTCACTCACATTTGGCAGAATGGCTTGAAAGTTGGGCTCAGCTGGGAATGTCAGCCAGATCATCTATACACGTGCCTCTTCAGCATGATAGCCTCAAGCTGATTGGGCTTCTTAAATGGTGACTCCAGGCTCCAACAGCAAGTGTTCCAGCAAACAAAGCAGAAGTCACATGGTCTTTGGCAAATGGCCCTTGTAAACCAGGGTGTCTTTTGCCATATTCTATTAACTGAGGTAGTCATGAGCTTGTCCAGATTCAAGAGGAGGGGGTGTCGACACAACTTTTCAACAGGACAATGTCAAAGAATATGCAGCCATGTTTTAACACTGCCTAAGTTAGGGTAGAAGGGCGATAATATGGCAGACTTTCTCCCAGAAAGGTCTGAGTGACTTCTCTTACTGTTTCCTGAATATGTCACCATCTTATACCTTTTCCCCTCCTGTATCTTTACTCTGCCTGGAAAGCCTCTCCATTCCTCCTTCTTCCCTTCGAGCATGTCTAATTGTCATACACCTTTAAGGTCTTCATCCTGTAAGGACCAGCTTAAATTTGCCTTCCTCCAAGACTTCTTTCTAGATCCTTTCAGTCAGTTTTAATCTCTTATTTCAGATTCCCTAGTACTTTTTCTTCATGATAGTACTTTTCCTATTTAAAATTTTACATAATTTTCATTTATGTATGAAGCAAAAAAGAGAGAAAGGCAAAAAGAAAAACGGAATGCTGTAAGCCCGTGGCCTTGTAAATTCTGTCAAGTTTAAAGAGGGCACAAAATGCTTGATGTAACTGGAACCTTATGGAATCAAGTACAGGGCCTGAGTCCTGTGTCCAGACTGATGCCAGATAAAGGTGACCAAGCACATGCAGACAACATACTTTAAAATACATTATATATACATTTATTCTAAATTAATAGCATTTGTAATTCCCACAGATTCCAGGAAAGATAAACAAACCTGGGAAGAAGGAAGGTTTAGTGTCTTTTGTTCTGCTTAATGATAGTTTCTAATACTACATATACTTTCATTCTCAAAAATGTTCAAAATGGAACTTTCCCATGTCAAAAGTAAAATCCACATCTTGCATAATCTACTGAAGAGATATACTAATGGCCCTGTGAAGAAATATCAATAACAAAAGCCAGTAATTCAAACCATCCAGTTTAAATACCCAAATAAGAAGTACAACTTTGAGCTAGAAAAGATTTAGTTCAATCTTATGTTGAAAAATCTGAGGCCCACATAATGTGACTAGTCCCCAGAGAATTCATTTTCTGTATAAAAACAAACAAAACAAAACAAAATCAAAGCTATAAAGATCTGTGAAGCAAGATATGTACAAAAACTTTTGTGGCAGTACTGTCTCTAATAGGGTGGGGAGGGAGAGTGTGTCCATAAATGCTCACTACTTGGAGAAAGGACAAATTGTGGTATTCAAAGAAACATTACACAGTGGTCAAAATTAGTGAACTACAGCTACAAATATCAACAGGTATAAATCTGATAAACGCGACACTGAAGGCAAACTTGCAGAATAAAAAGAAAATGACAATACTTATATAAAATGTTTGAATAAGTAAAATGGTACTATACATAGGTTGGAATTACATACCATATGCGGTAAAAGTATAAGAAAATGGCATGGGAATGAATGGCTATTTCAGTGAGGTCTGAAGGTGTACGGAGGCAGCTTCCACAGTATCCACCCATTATGTTTTCTTTCTATAGCTGAATGGTAGGTATGTGGATGTTGATTGTACTGTAATTTATAACTTTTGTAAAGCTTAATTATTGTATAATAAAATTTAAAGATAAAAAAGATTGGTAAAAACAGCTTTTACACTTTAAGATACTCACTATAAAAATTCAGCATAAACAGAGGGAAATAAAGATTAGGCAGGCTATACACGGTTGATTCAAGACCATTAAGATAGGCTATGTGCAAAAAAGGGAAGGCAAAGACGCCTCTAGTTCTCAAAATAAGGTAAGAAAAACAAACCAAAAATCCAGCCAAGGCCAGGCATGGTGGCTCACGCCTGTAATCATAGCACTTTGGGAGGCTGAGGCAGAAAGATTACTTGAGCCCACGAGTTCAAAACCAGCCTGGTCGACATAGGGAGAACCCTGTCTCTAATTTAAAAATAATAATAATTAGAAAATAACTTTTAAAAAACCCAACCAAGCAAGCATATTTAAAAAATCTTTAATAAACCACATCTCAGATCCTTCCTTCAACTTCTGCACTTCTGTTTTATGAGTGCCCCCTACCCCAAAACTTCCACTCTATATGGACCTTAAGAAGATAGCATCAAAAACAATACAGAACTCTGCTGCAGCCTCCAGAATGATGGTGGCAGTGGAACCAACAGCATAACTAAGACATAGTAGGCATATACTATGTACCAGGCATTGATAGCTTTGAGCTTTTTCTGCAGTCTCTACTCAATCCACACAACATCCCTAAACATGGGAATTGCTACCATGTTCATTTCACAGAAGCTGAAGAAATTGCCAATGCCCCACAGCCAGCAAGTGGTGGAACCAGGAGTCTAGCCAGATCCAGATACTCACCAATGTTATTCTGCTTTTCTGTCTATCCAAAATTAGAATGACCAAATATCTGGAAATTTCTTCAAAAAAGTTACCTTATTTACATCTGGCTCCAAAGCATGTTTAATGAGATTAAAGTAGCTTTACTTTGGTAGTATAAGTTATTTCTCCTTCGACAACACAACACAAATAACTTTCTTAAAAATCACTCTTAAAGATCACTCTCTTAAAAAACCACCTGTACTGTGTTCACATGGTTGTCAAGGTTTAAAAATGAACACAAATAATAATAGAAGCAATTCCAAGGGGAATGTTTCTTTTGAGAGAGAGGATTAGATGGAAACATTCTAAAAAATGAGAAAAGGAACGCCATCTGGAATAATTTTATTTTCTCACATCTTGGATACCTCGTAGTGTGAAAAAATGTGAAAATAAAGGATCAGGAAGTCCTGAAGTTGACAAGTCTCAGCATCTCAGAATCCAAGATGACACCTTGAATACATAATAAAATTGATAGTTGCTTATGAATGGATATCCTGTCTGGATTTTTCTCTTTTTACTAACAACTAACACATTTACATCATTTATCTGTTAATAAAAGTAGTAACTCATGTCTCAAAGAAAAGTAAAATCCCATTCATTTAAAACAAAGAAGGGGCATATTAGTCTACCACAAAACATATCAACGTGTAGCTATTCTATCAAACTGGTACTTTGCTTTCAGGTAAGCAGGTACCACACACTGTAGCAGTGTGCAAGACTCCCAGGAAAACTCAGCAACATCAAAGCCTGAGGTCTTCAACCATGGCTGCCCAGTAGAATCACCCAGACTTTAAGGAATTTTGAGCAAACTGTAACTGTACATATGATTGGTAAAACAGTAAAATGTCTAGCAGATTACATAAAGGAATATTTTCTTGATCATGGGGAAGGCAAAGATTACCTGCACAACAGAAAGTGCTAACCAAAGGGGAAAGAGATTAAGAAACTTAACATTAACATTAAAAACCTTTGTATCAAGAGACATATAGCAAAAAGCAACACATGATGTGGGAGACAATAGTGATCAGCACATTCATCAAATAATAGAGTAAGGGGCTTGGAGCTGCTGTAGCCATCCTGCCACCAGAAAGCGGTGGCTGGTCTGAAGATGAGGCTTGCACACAAAGAATAAGATCCTGGGTCATCTTTGGAACCTTAAATCAAGGTATGCCTAAAGTCAGCTCAACCCATGGACTGGTTATATGCACCAAAAATGCCCTTTTAGGCCAGGATAAACTAGATTTTCTGTCACTTGCTTCATAAATAATCACAAACAATACTCAGTTCAGACCCACTCACAGTTTAATTCTCAATTCCGTGGGCACATTCATGAGCTCTTTTTTGGTCAATTCACCAGGTGTAAATCCACACGTCCTCAAATCTGATTTCATGATAACTCCAAACTGGGGTGGTTATTCACCTGGTCTCACATATAAAAGGCTATCTTCATTTTCCAACAATTGTCTTTATCCTTTGGGGTCCTACTTCACACTAAGCCTAGTTTTAGCATTTACTCTGCTATCATTTCATATTCCTTTCCTTCTGATTAAGTCTCCCTGATTTCTTGAGTTCCTTGCTCCCAGGGCTCAAAGCTCTAACAAACACTACTTATTGCAAGCAATGTGGTTCACTTGTTTATTCATTTCATTTGTTCATCTAAAACATTTATTCAGTGATAAGTGTAAGTCCACATATTTATAACTATCACCATATCTTGTATCATAATCCCTTGAGCTTTCAAATAATCATAAAATCTCTAAAATTCTATCTTCTTAAATTTTATGTAAATAGCTCATAGGGGTCTCCCTTACATAATGGCACTGGGATGCTAACATTACATACACACTTAGCCAACATGTTTTTAGTAGTCATTGTTTAATTTTAAAAATGGTTTCTTAACTTGTAACCACTCTGAATTTTTTTTAATCTTAAATTTTTCTGCACAGCTCTTCTTGACTTTTAATGCACTTAGAAGCCATTTTGGAGTGTCTTTGCCAATACAAAAGCCTTTTCGTTGAGCCTGGCATGGCAGGACTATAGTGAGTGTGGCATAAAGAGGAGGCAGACAGATTTTTCTCCTTTTTGCACACTGATTTTTTTAAAAGTGCCACCAGATGTAAAAGAGAAAATTTAGACTCTGAATTCTGAAATTCAATCTAGCAAGAAAGAAGCAACAAATTCTTAATACATAGTATACTTCAACTATCTGCCGTAACACCATTTCCTCTTTTCAATGTGCTCTTGATTAGAGAGTGTCTGCATCATTTTTTACTCCAGTTAACAAAGTTTATATTACTTCAGTGAGTAGTACCAGGAAGGAAAAATGGGATGTCTTTAAAAGGAGCTGGCAGTGGTCAAATAAATGAGATACTAAACAAGACCTTAAATTTTGTATATGGAAAGTCTCTGCTTTACTAAATAACATTTCTGATGGATTTTTAAAAGAATGAAATATTTGTGTCTAATCCCCACATTACAGATTAAAAGCTGTCCACCATAGTCTGAACTGAGTAGAACAGCAGTGAAAAAACAGATCAAGGCAGGCATTCGATGTGGACTGTAGGCTTGGAATTTGGTTTTGAGATAGACTTGAAGCCACTAGAGGGTTGTAAACAAAGAAGTGACATGATCTCACTTACACTTAAATAAAAAGAATCACCCCAGCAGCTGTATGAAAAGACTATAAAAACAGAAGAGAATATTATACACTAATAACTAAATGAAATAAATCTGCAAGTTGTTGTGAAAAGATGTGCAAACCATACAGTTAAGTTGGAAAGCTAAGATGCAGAGTATGATCCTCTTTATGGATTAAAAAATAAATATATGTATATATACAGACACATCACATGTACACACACACACACACCCCAACCAGTGATGTCCTTTGGATTTCAGAAAAATTACAGCTGAAGAAAATAAATCCACATACCCAAGTTGTTTTAAGCATACTTAGAAGTTTTCAAATAATGGAATTATTATTTTAAATGTAAATTGAATTAAAATTAAACTTTAATGAAATGAAAATTTAAACATCAGTACATTTGTTACATTTCAAGTTCCCATAGCTACATGTGGCTGGTTAGTGTACACCTTACTGAATGAAACAGATCTAAACAATTGTAAAACATACATAAGAAAAGCTACCCATCTGAGAGGAATTAATAACTAGAATATATAAGGAGCTCAAACAACTCTATAGGGAAAAAACTAGTAATCTGATTAAAAAATGGACAAACAATTTGATTAGATATTTCTCAAACGAAGACATGCAAATGGCAAACAGGCACATAAAAAAGTATTCAACATCACTTATCGTCAGAGAAATGCAAACAAAAATTACAACGAGATAGCATATCACCTGAGTTAAAATGGCTCATATTCACAAGACAGGCAATAACAAATGCCGGAGAGGATGTGGAGAAAAGGGAACCCCTGTACACCGGTGTTTTTTGTATTTTTATGAGAGGGAGTCTTGCTCTTGTCGCCCAGGCGGGAGTGTAATGGTGAGATCTTGGCTCACTGCAACCTCTGCCTCCTGGGTTCACAAAATTCTCCTGCCTCAGCCTCCCCACTAGCTGGGATTTCAGGCACTCACCACCACGTCTGGCTAATTTTTTGTATTTTTAGTAGAGACAGGTTCTCACCATGTTGATCAGGCTGGTCTCGAACGCCTGACCTCAGGTGATTCACCCACCTTGGCCTTCCAAAGTGCCGGGATTACAGGCAAGAGCCACTGCACCTGGCCCATATGCTGTTGGTGGGAATGTGAATTAGTACAACCACTATGGAGAACCGTTTGCAGGTTCCTCAAAACATTAAAAATAGAGCTATCGTATGATCTAGCAATCTGATTCGTGGGTATATTCCCAAAAGAAAGAGAATCAGGATACTGAAGAGATAACTGCACTCCCATGTTTGTTAACAGCATTCTTCACAAGGGCCAAGATTTGGAAGCAACCTAAGCACCCATCAATAGATGAATGGATAAAGAAAATGTGGCATTAATACACTATGGAGTACGATTCAGCCATAAAAAAAGGATAAGATCCAGTTGTTTGTGACAACATGGATAGAACTGGAAGTCATTATGGTAAGTGAAATAAGCCAGGCACAGAACAACAAACATCGTATGCTCTCACTTATTCCTGGGATCTCAAAATCAAAACAATTAAGAGTAGAAGAATGTTACCAGAGGCAAGAGAATAGTGGAGAGTTGGGGGATTTATAAAGATGGTTAATGGGTACCAAAAATAATAGAATGAATATGACCAAGTATTTGATGGCAAAACAGAGTGACTACAGTGAACAATAATTTAATTGTAAATGTTAAAATGATGAAAAGAGCAGAATTGAATTGTCTGAAACATAAAGGATAAATGCTTGAGGGGATGGATACCCCATTTTCCATGATATGATTTTTACACAATGTATGCCTGTATCAAAACATCTACTGTACTCCAGAAATATATACACCTACTAAGTACCCATAAAAATCAAAATAAATAAATAAATAGATAATGTTACAACAATTTTTAAAAATACATAAGGAAGGTTAAGTTTTTTCTTCTTGGGCTTACAAATGAGGGTAGAGGAGGAGTCTTTTACTTCTCACTTTATGCCTTCTGGAGTATGTATGCTATATAATAAATATATTTTTTCATGTTTAAAGAATTAACTACAAACAAGAGTGGATCCAGATTGTAAGGTATCTGAACCTTATGCAACTTTTTAAGACCTTTTAAAGAAGAAGAATACAAAATTATTAATACAAAATTAGATAAGAAAGTGGAAGTATATTTAGAACAGAAAAATTACAAATTTTAAATAGCCGAAAATAAATATCATGAAATTCAGAAAAATACCATCCTATTTTTATTAATCTGACAAACCTCTATAATTGCTTTTTTCTAAAGTTTTTGATTATGCGTATTTTGACAAATGACAATTTCATAATATAATTTTCCAGATATAAAATTAAAAAATAATTTGGTGTCTCTTATTATGCTGTAAAAAGAATTTTTAGAAATACATGTTGAGGAAAGCTTCTTTCCACTTCACAACTCATGGTTAGTTTTTAGGATCATTGTAAAATTTGAGAAAACTTTCATAAAAATTTTTTTCATTTATGAGCTGCAAAATTTCAGGCTATTTCAAAGTTTCTTATGTGGCAACTCATCCATATACTCTTTGAATTGAAGATACTCATTAATTATAAAACTCATTATAGTTACATATTATGACATTTTATGTTGCCTTTCTCTATATGTATTTTGTGGTTAAATCAAGAAGAAACATAAATGTTTCCCCAATGTATTCATATGACTCACTCTTTTTTATTAACTAGGTTTCAAACAGTCTATCAAGCCTATTTATTACCTCTATTAGAAAGTTTTCTTTTCAATGAATTACTGCTTTTGTTATAATCTAATTTTTACAACATACATTTTGATATCAAATAATTCTACTTATTTCATCATTCGTCTTTGCTGCTTTAGTTTTATGTTCCATTATCTAAATTATCCTAGTTCTTTAATAAATAAACACAAAAATGAGAACATAATTACCCCTAAGTGCCTAAATTAGGAATCTATAATTTCTCACTTGTCTTACTGAAATGTTTCAAAATATCTTTCAAACTATAGTTTAAAGTTGTGTATTCTCAACTCAGTTTTCCTTTGCCCAAATCTGATAAATGCCTGTGATCACTCCAAAGCAATCCCATGTGAGGAAATGTGATAGAAGGACAGTCAGAGTAGAAAAGAGATAACAGTCTTAACTAACTGTGCTTAAATACCTTTAAATTCTTCAAATTTTACAAAACCATATGATCATGTGAACACATTGCTAGAGGTCCTCGCAGAGCCGTGGAAGGGGTCTGTGCAAGTCAGAGGTCCTGAAACCTAAATCCCACTAAATTAGCTCCAGGTAAATTTGCCTCTGATTACAGGTAAACGGAGCAGTTACAAAATCCAACTAAAGCCAAAGGTCTTGGCTCAAGCCCAGGAGGAGCTGAGCATTTGTCCCCATCTATCCCTCTACCCCCATATATAATAGTCAATTTCAGAAAGACATATCTTTACAGAAAGTGTAAGTACAAAGTCTAATTTACTTTCCCTGACTTTCCCACATTGCAAAGCTAGAATTGCTTAAATTCCATTTTTGCCAAAATTGAAATTCACACAAGTTGAAATCTTAATTAACCAAAAGTCTCTAACTTATCAGAAATTTCTTCAGTTTCAGTTTCACCAATCCATTGTTTCAACTGACACATCTAGTCTTTCTCTCTCTACAATTCTGTAAACTTCAGCCCCATTTTTTTTTTTTTTTTTGAGACGGAGTTTCGCTCTTGTTACCCAGGCTGGAGTGCAATGGTGCCATCTCGGCTCACCACAACCTCCGTCTCCTGGGTTCAGGCAATTCTCCTGCCTCAGCCGCCTGAGTAGCTGGGATTACAGGCACGTGCCACCATGCCCAGCTACTTTTTTGTATTTTTAGTAGAGACGGGGTTTCACCATGTTGACCAGCATGGTCTCGATCTCTTGACCTCGTGATCCACCCGCCTCGGCCTCCCAAAGTGCTGGGATTGCAGGCTTGAGCCACCGCGCCCGGCCTTCAGCCCTATTTTAACATACAAACTCTAAAAGTTTCATGTGCCCCACGCATTCATTAAAATTATCTTTAATTTATAAAATATAAGCTAAAATCATGATACTTATAATGGGGAAGAGAAATATTCATCCACAGAGCTCAATACTGTACTTCATAAGCTGAAGTAATGTAACTGGTGGTATAACACAGGAAACAATAATGACGGCATTATATTCACACTGCTCAGCTATATACACAAAGGGAAGCCTGCATAATATCAAATGGATAAATAAAGTAGAAGTCTCAACTGGCTTTTAATAGAGTTAAAGCTGGTTTTCAGTTTCTCTTTACAATTTATCTTGCATTTTTAATATAGAGAATTTCAAGGTATTATGGGGGTCATTACTTCTTATTAAATATTTTACTGACGCTATTTGCTATCTCTATATACCCTTTACTACTTTTAAATCCGGCAATAGGATCAGAACAATTATTGCTTTCACCAAATTCTGAAATATCTGAAAAATGTATACAGTTAAGAGCACTCTGGAACCAAACTGACTGGGTTTATATCTCAACTCTGCCATGTTCTAGCTGTATGATTTTGAGTGAGTCACTTAATGTCTCTGTGCCTCAGTTATCTTATTTGTAAAATGGGGATAAAATAATGTCTACCTCATAGGTATGCTGGTGAGGATTAAATGAATTCATGTTTGTAACTACTTAGAATAGTGCCTTACATACAGCAGTGCTATATACATGTTTGTTAAATATAAGAAAAATATGTAACCATGTGTAATATAATCAAGAAATCAGATAGTTATTCTAATTTGAGTAGAGTTCTACTATTTTCCAACAAGTATTGTACATTTCAAACTGCAAAAGATAATTAATTCAAATTTAAAAGCATGAACACATTTCTGAGCCAAATAAACAATCTGTACATTATCAATACCATATCTATCTCTGATCATGAAGATGTCAAAGACTGACAAGCAGCTTGGTTTAGTAGAGACTGATATATGTGAAATGGACATTAGCTAGGCAGCTTTAAGGAAGTTACTTAATTTTTTAAAAACTCAATTTCCACATTTGGGCAAATGGTATAAATATTACCTAAACTTCTTAAGATATGAGTTAAAATTACATTATATAAGACATATATAAAGAGCTAGTATGTGGTAGAAGATACTTAAAAAATAGAAGTTATTATAACTGCAATTGACCACAATTCTACTTTGTTAATATTCCTCTTTATATATGATACCTTACATTATAGACCACTGCCTCTTACCATTCTAGCAGTATAATTAAGAATATTTATCTTCCCTATTCACTTTTGTTAAGACTGTCAAACATAATCAATGTCTGACCTTGTCTTGGACTGAGACTGAATAACATTGGTGAAAGAGATCCTTCATGGATATTTATGAA
This sequence comes from Sapajus apella, assembly GCF_009761245.1. Classification (NCBI taxonomy): domain Eukaryota; kingdom Metazoa; phylum Chordata; class Mammalia; order Primates; family Cebidae; genus Sapajus; species Sapajus apella. The sequence goes on from NW_022436959.1 coordinate 29,473,930, forward strand.
TGCAAATGTGACACATAAGGTCCTTTCATTAACAGTTACTTGCATTATTAAAAGTTTTACAGAACTTAGATAAACTATCTCGGAAAATAATAATCTTATCTTAGATGTTTTCTGTGTAATAAATATTTCAATTTATAGCACTTTTTATGAGAACGTACAAAAATCTCAATATATGTTATTTTGTAAATCTTTTCCTCATATCTACATATTAGATCACAGCAAATATCAATGCCCAGTTTTATTTTAGAAAAATATGAGAGTAAAGATTTATGACTTGCCCTCCTAAGCATGCCAGGAGGGGAATTCACATAATTTTTCACTTTTCTGAAGGAAGCCTTTGCCACCAGTACTGAGAACCCTATAAAATTAAGTACTGGAAGCTAAAATTGCTAAATATTCTATAAGCCATGAAAAAAATGCTTACCCACTCCCATTCCTGGAAAAGGCATTAACTAATGTCCCCCAAATATTTTTTCTTGGATTAGGTGGAAACAGTTCAAACCTAGAGAAGACACATAGCTTTCACATGGAATGTTGGCTATTAAAGTGTGCACTGCCGGAAAGTAATTAAACCACACTGTATACTCACTTACGTGAGATTATGAAAACCTAGAAAAGAGTCCTTCAAGGAAAAAGTGTCAAAACCATTTAAATTAATTTAACACATCAAATTTCACTATATTTATTGTGGAATTGTTGCAATTATTTTAACATTAAAAATAAGTAACTGATAAATTGAATTTGTTTTGGAATCCACACAAATTTTTCCTCAAATCTGTTGTAAAACCCAATACCAAGTATGGAAAGATCATGCTAAAACTTTTTAAAACACTATCGGCGGGGGGGGAAACGAACATAGAAATCAATGCAATGCAATAGCACTGATCTGGGTAAGGAAGAGCCCAGAGTAAAAGAAAATCACGTGTAATAGGATATCTCTAGCACAGCAAGAAAAGAGGGATGAGAGAATTAGTAGTGTGAGAAGTCTGGCAGTTTTCCAAGCTGATCGAGCTAAATCCTAAAGTATCCTTCTGATAAATATAACATTCTTTTCCCCAAATTTTTGACTCTAAAAATAAAAGAAATTTTAAAATTTTTATATATACAAAATATATACACATATATTTACATGTATAAATGTACCACTAACCCCCGAAGAACAACATGATAGATCCTATTTTAAAAGGAATTAAAAGGTAATAGATGGGAATTTGGTAAATGTGTAAATTAGCACTATGATTATACTGTTAATATTAATGTGCCACCACAGGAAAGTGTTGATAACCATGCTGTAAATGTAAATCTAAGACAAAAATAAGTCTTTCCTTACTCGCTCCCCTCAAAAAATTACAGCAGCTCTAACAATAAGACTGTTGATTAATTTACATTCCAATCTGGGAATGGTTACCTAGTTCTGTGGTAGCAGCAGATTTCAAAATATCATTGTTAGTCTATCACATCTCTATAAATCTTTGTTTTATAAATGTATATTGAATTTATATGTTACAATCCATGGAATATAATTTGGTTTAATAAATTATTATATTATTATAATTTCATTATATAAAGAATCATATGATAAAAAATAATAAATAAAACATAACTTAATAAAATAGAACATATATAATCAGAAAACATATACTTTTATTAGATGATCATGCATTGTTTTCCTACTTTTTTGGTTTAGGAATGGCACATTATGTAATAATTTAATGATTTCGATTTAATTTCTATACCTTTTCCCCAGAACAAAGGCAAACCTTTCCTTTTCTTTAAGTAAAATTATTTGTTAAACTGAAAATAATGAAAACTAAATGGAGAAATAGGGCAACTTAGCAAGTAACAGTGAAGATTTTCCATTTCCTGAAATCTTGACCTAGTGGGCTCAGTGTTAGAGATGAAAGGATCAAAAACCTTCATCTCTGATCTGTTTTGAGTTACTCCTCTGGCAGCTTTCCTGGCATTTCAATTGCTTAAAAGGTTTATTATTTCTTGGAAAAAATATATTTCATAATTAAAAAGCATCATGATAACCTAAGATTTGATGCTTCTGACTGGTTCTGTTACAGAAAGAGAGCCATCCTCTACTAACCTGTGACCTTGACCAAGTCACTGTGTATCTCTGAGCCTTGATTTTCTTCATCCATGAACCAAGATGAAAACATTTGCCCTGCCTTGTTCTAGGGATTTCTGAAAGAATCAAATAAAGTAGCATGTATTAAATGCTCAATGACATAGCAAGTGTTAAACAAACGAGGTGCCATTAATAGTTGCAGCAGTACTGATTAATTAAATTAAATATATTTAACTAGAGTGGGGCCTTCTGAAACTCTCTGTTTAAAAAATTTCTGTCCTCCTTTAGCAACTCCAAAACAATACTAGGATTTATTCCTTCCCTATTATTTAGGAAAAAGTCATCATGGCCTAATGGCTAAAGTATCCCATTACTATTTCTCACCATGCACCTGAAGGCCACTTTGCCTACCTAACAATAATCATCATTTCTAATTAGAGATATGTAGTATCTAAAATAAATACAGCAATAACTTCCAGTAACAATCACACACACACACATGCACACACACACCCCCCACCTAAAAGGAATATAATCATTTTTTTAAATGTCTTAAATCTATAGGGCCTGAATACCTGAAGATAGCAGTAAGAAAGAGAACTGTATGTGTAAACTGTACCAAAGCCAATAATAAGATATTCTCAAGTTGTGTTTGAAATTCTTTCAACAAGGTGGCCTTTTTAGCGAATTAATATAAAGGTGTGAAACATTTTAGGGACAGGGCATTTTGCTGGCATTCTGCCATGTTCTGCACCAGATAATTTCAGTTGCTGCTATTTGTCTCATATGTTTTTTATTCTTCCTCTAGGGAAGTCAAAGCCTTTTCACTTGCAGGCAAATTTTACTGTAGCTCTGGTAACTACTTTACAAGGTGATAAGCATTCACAAGAGGCTTTTATTAGGCCAGTAGCTAAGGTAAAAACTACATGCACATATTTAAGCAACATGTGTGAAATGAAAGACTTTAAACATATATGAGTTCCAAGTTAGCACACTAAAACTGCTTATCTAATGAAAAAGGCTGGTGATAAGAGGAAGGAGCATTTTAAGTAGTGTAAAATGCAATTATAAAATTGTATATTTTCTTTGCCTTCAACTCAACATATCAGCTTAATTAACTATATCAGTTCCTGCATTTGCTAACCCATTGCTCTGATGTTGCCCATTTGCCCAAAGTGTTTCCCTCTATCATTTTCCCAAATGATTTTGCAAAGTTAGAACAGTATACTGTGCTTTTACCATGTTTGTTCTACTCAGCTCCACACACAGCATGCCAAAGAAGTAAACAGTATAAACTCTATGGTACATGCAAACTATGAGAGCAACTAAACATTCAAATATGAGAATATTAATTAAGACACAAGGTTTAACAGTGCTATGCTAATTGGAAAGGGAAAAAAACCATCAGAAAGGCACCAGTCAATTAGCTGGTGTGGTGGCACAACGCCTGTAGTCCTAGTTACTTGGGAGGCTAAGGTGGGAGGATCTCTTGAGCCCAGAAATTTGAGGCTACAATGAGCCATGAGAAGGTAGGTCTTGGTCCCAGACAGACCTGGATAAAGAAAGAGAAAAGAAACAGCCCAGGAAACAACAAGAATAAGGACCCAATGTAAGCTTCCAGGGCCCAGAGAGATTGAGTAAAGAGCTCCAGTGAGGGGCAATGGAAAGAAAATGTGGGGAAACAGCCCATTTGTCATTTTACTAGACTACTTTTTACAGACCATGAAGTAAAATATACTTAGTGATATTCCAGTCTCCATGACCCACAAGTTGATATCATAAATTTAATAAAGTAAACTCTTCTTGGTTTATAAAGATACAGTGATTTTCCTGACAACTCAACTTTTCCTGACATGTTTGCTAGACTATAAGCTTACTGAGAATGGGCTCCATCTTATATTTATTCCCAAAAGTTGATCACAGTATCTAGTATATTAGCAGACACCAAAATAAATTCTTCCTGAATTCTACAGCACAGAGAGAAGGGGTAAGAAATGGACTTGACCAGCAGAGACCTTTCTCAGGTTATCACTGACAGGCACACCACATAAAGAGTCCAAAGCTTCTGAAAATAAAGTCATGATGCAATTAGAAATCAGAGAGAAGCATCAGTAAAATCTCAAAAAGAAAGTACAGTTGACCCTTGAACAACACAGGTTTGAACTGCAGGAGTCCAGTATACATGTATTTCTTTCCCCTCTGCCACTCCTGAGACAGCAAGACTGACCTCTCCTCTTCCTCCTCCTCTTCAGCCTACTCAAGGTGTAGATGACAAAGATGAAGACTTTTATGACGATCCACTTACACTTAATGAACAGTAAGCATATTTCATCTTCCTTATGTTTTTCTTTATAATGTCTTTTTTTCTCTAGCTTACTTTATTGCAAGAATACAGTATATAAAACACATTCCATAGAAAGTATGTGTTAATAGACTGTTTATGTTATCAGTAAGACTTCCTTCCAGTCAGCAGTAGGCTATTAGTAATTTAAGTTTTGGGGAAGTCAAAACTTATACATAGATTTTCAACTGTGCACAGGGGTCAGTGCCCCTAACTCCCATGTTGTTCAAGGGTCAACTTTATTATGAAAAGACAACCTACAGAATGGGAAAAAATATTTGCAAATCATATATATCTGGTAAAAGGTTTGTATCTAGACTATATAAAGAACACTTACAATTCAATAATAAAAAGACAAATAATATGACTTAAATATAAGCAAAATATCTGAATAGACATTTATTCAGTGAAAAGATATAAATGGCCAATAAGCACATGACAATATGCTCAACATCATTAGCCTTCAGGTAAATGCAAATCAAAACTCCAATGAGATACTATATCACACTCACTAGGATTACCATAATTTAAAAAAAAAAAAAAAAGTAACAATTAGTGTTCACCAGGACATAGGGAAATGAGAACTCTTGTACATAGCTGGTAGGACTGTGAAATGGAGTAAATCCCTTTGAAAAACTATCTGGCAATTTCTCAAATGGTTAAACATAGGACTACCATGTAACCTAGCAATTCCACTCCCAGGTATACACTCAATGAAATGAAAATACATGTCTACACAAAAGCCTGTACACAAATATTCACAGCAGCATTATTTGTAATATCCAAAAAGCAAAAACAACCTAAATGTCCATCAATTGATGAACGGTAAATAAAATGTGGGATAGCCATACAATGGGATATTATTCTGCAATAAAAATGAATAAAGTAATGACACCTCCTCCAACATAGAGAGATCTTGAACATATAAAAGAAGCCAGTCACAAAAACCTACTATTTTAAAATTTCATTTATATGAAACATCCAGAATAGGGAAATCTATAGAGATAGAAAGTAGATTCATGAGTGACTAGGGCAAGGGGAAGGAGGATTTAGGGGTAATAATGAGTAACTGCTAATGGATACAGAGGTTTCTTTTGGGATAATGAAAATGTTCTAAAATTATGGTAATGGTTTTACAATTGTGTGGATATATTAAAAGCCACTGAATTGTAAACTTTAGGTTAATGTTACGGTATATGAATTATACCTCAATAAAGAATTTATTTTAAAAATAGTTTCTCTGGGGTGATGAAAAAGCTTTAGAAATAGACAGTGGTGATGGTTTCATAACATTATGAATATAATTAACACACTAAATTGGACACTTAAAACTTGTTAAAATGGAAATTTTGTTATATATATTTTAACACAATTTTTAAAATAAAAAAGTGCAGAATGGAAAATATATATGCACATGTATAATATACACATATATGTATATTAACTGATTTTCCCCTGCTTTAATAATGAATAGATTCTTTCTCCAATAGACTCACTTTGTCCAGAGTAGGAAAATCTCACATCTAAAATGCTTTATAAGCCCAAAAATACATAAGGAAAAAGTATTAATATGACTTTGGAAAATTTGTTGAAATAAATCAATCAGTAAAACAAAAGTATCTGTAAAAGATATCAAAACATCTTTAAACACTACTGAACATTCTGTTTTCAATGTTATAATTTATAAATTTCCTATCTGTAGTTCTTTAACCTGCCTTCACACTATTTTTGACAAATGACGTTTGTTAACTGTTTTGCTATTTCATGTTGTGAGGAAATTAACTGACTGTTACAATTCAGGTTTTAAGGAATTGCATTTCTAGTATCCTTTGCTAATTATGCTGTGCTTAGATTTTGCATAAAAATTCACACTACATTTAACCTCCTACTTTAATTTTAAGAACTTATTTGTAAGTATGTAAATGTATACAAATTTCATCCTGCACCACCAGACCTAATCTGATTGTGTTGTTTCTAAACCAATTTTAGACACATACTTACACAAAAATTCACACTGATGTGAATAAACTAAAAGTAACATTTAAATATACACCACCTTCAGGTTTCAACAGGAATGTAAATACATATATACACATAGAGACAAAACAAAAACAACCTAGTGCATGAAATATAAAATACACATGCTTTACAGTAAGTATTTCCATACAAATCTTTTCTAATACACTGAAAATTATTACCTTAACATGATTATATTTTGAACATATAGCACTTTGAAGGGGTTAAAGTCAGTCTATTATGACAGAAAGAACAGTAAATATTCTACCACAGTGCCATTTTATACAAAATAAAGCATCAATATCAGAAACCAGAAAAATTAAAATGTCAAGCAATAGTCATCAGTCAAGCTGATTTTAGAGAAATACAGAATTTTAAATCTTTGATTATTCATATTTATTTTCTTTTTAATTGACAATCATGAAAAGTCACTTGAAAATTATGGTTCTTTTAGGCTCATTACGAAACAGAATTAATACTTCTAAGAAACTGTCCTGACCCTTTTCACAAGATGGTACAGAAAGCAAAGAAGAAACCTCCTGCCCCTCCTACAGCCGAAACCAAAGTGATGGCTTTCAAGGCCAAGATAGTGTTAAAAGGAGTCCACACCTACAAAAATGAAAATCTGCGTATCACCCACCTTCCAGCAGCCCAAGACACTGCGACTCCAGAGGCAGCCCAAATATCGTCCGAAGAGCGCCCCCAGGAGAAACAAGCTTAACCACTATACTATTGTCAAGTTTCCGCTGACTACTGAGTCTGCCATGAAGACGGCAGAAGACAACAACACACTTGTGTTCACTGTGGACATTAAAGCCAACAAGCACCAGATCAAACAGGCTGTGAAGAAGCTCTATGACACTGACGTGGCCAAGGTCAGCACCCTGATTCGGCCTGATGTAAAAAAGAAGGCATATATTCAACTGGCTCCTGATTACGATGCTTTGGATGTTGCCAAAACAATTGGGATCATCTAAACTAAGTCCAGCTGGCCAACTCCAAATACATGTATATCTTTTCACCAGAAAAAAAAGAAAGAAACTGTCCCTAATCCAAGTCACCACCATCTCTCACCTGGATTATTTTTGCCTTAGGGTACTTCCTACCCATTCTCCCTTCCAACTACCAGTGAGGTCTTTAAAAAAACCCAAACATATCCTCTGCTTAAAAATCTTTCAATACTTTCCCATTGCACCTTAAAACAAGATTCAAACTATGAAGCCCTGTATGTTCTGACCTCTTCATTCCTTGCATCTTCATCCCATGTTTTTTGCTCCCCTCTCTACTTTGTGGTATTAGTCTTCTTTCAGTTATTTTTATAATCCCAAATCGTTACTGCCTCAGGGCTTTTGCACATGCTAGGTCCTCCGCTTGGAACACCTTCCTCCACTTCTTATTTAGATAACTGACTCATTCTTCAGGTTTTAGCTCAAATATCACTTCCTTTGAGTGGCCTCCCTAACCTGCCATATTAAATTAGTTCTCTCTTGTAATCCTTTTATAGCATCCTTTTCTTTCCTTCATATCACTCACTGCTGTATATAAGTAAATAAGTATGTATGCAGGTGTATATGTATATGTATATATGTGTGCATGTATATATGTATGCACATGTATGTGCATGTGTGTGTGTTTGTGTTGTTAACTGCTTTGATATTTCATGCTATGCGGAAGTTGACTTTTACAATTAAGGTTTCCAAAACTGCATTTCTACTAACCTTTGCTAATTATGCTGTGCTTAGATTATACATATAACATATGGTTTATATACTTTTATTTATATTTTATATTAATATTTCATATATTATATATTAAAATATACATATTTTTATATATTATATATATGTTTTATAACAAAATATATATAATCTAAGCACAGCATAATTTGCAAAGAATAGTAGAAATACAATTTATATATAACATATTTTTTACATATGATATATAAAAATATATATTTATAACATTATAAATATAAAACATTTTATAATATATACATTATATATATTACATAAAATGTCTGGCTTTCCACTAGGTAGTAACATTAGCAAAGACAGAACTCATGTCTGCCTTGGTCCCCACGACACAGCCAACACTGCATAATATTTGGCACAGAATGGACACTTTTTAAAAATTTGCTGAACTAATTAGTGAAAAGTCCCTTTTTCTACCAATAACACATCACCAGGCTCTGTAAGCCACCATTGTAACATTGTTTCTTTTTTATCTTTCCAGATAAGAAATATTTAAACAGGAAAAAGTTCAAGTATAAACATATTTTTATATTCAAATATGAACAAGTAAGTGTTACACAGAAAGAAGTCAACACTATGTAAACCTTCAAAATATCAACAAGCATTTACTAAACATATATTATCTACCAAGCTCTGTGCTATATAATGGAACTGTCTCACATCAGTATTCATTTAAAAGTAGTATTTATGAAAAATTTTCAGAGGCAGTTGGTAAGAAATATTTTTAACACTATAACCATAAAATGATTGATTTTATTACATTCAAAATAAAAATATTTTATTTAGTAGTAAAAACAACTTTACTTTGTCATTTTACAAAGGTGTTCTATTTTTAGTAAGTTGACTTAAAGCCTTTTACTTAGGGCCAGACACAGTGGCTCACGCCTGTAATCCCAGCACTTTGGGAGGTCAAGGCAGCAGATCACCTAAGGTCAGGAGTTTGAAACCGGCCTGACCAACATGGTGAAACCCTGTCTCTACTAAAAACATAAAAATTAGCCAGGCATGGTGGTGCATGCCTGTAATCCCAGCTACTCAGGAGACTGAGGGAGGAGAATCACTTAAACCCAGGAGGCAGAGGTTGCAGTGAGCCAAGATGACACCATTACACTCCAGCCTGGGCAACAGAGTGAGACTCTGTCTCCCCCAAAAAAAAAAAAAAAAAAAAAAATGTCTTTACTTAATAGTCAACTTTTACAAGGATGAAGAAATGCAGGTTTTTCTCTGGTCTTATCATACTAATTGTAGTTAACTTTAAAGTTTCCCCTCCCATAGCATGGGAGCTCTCTCTACTTCTCTTTCTTTCTCTTTCTCTGCCTAATAAATCACTCTCTGCTAAAAAAAATAAAGTAAAAAAACATATAAAAAGCCTAAAGTTGTTTTCAGCAAGCCAGTGGTTTAAGTTTGTTTAAGTTATTGTTGGTTCAAAAGCAGAGAGGACCTCAACTGTCATTCTAATCATGTTTCAATTCATTACATTACAGCCTTTTTTTTAAGATTATTTTTCCCTTGCTCTTTAAAGGAATCCAAAGTTCTCCTAGTAAGGTGAGCACCTAGAGAAACTTTATTAAAAGCTATTCCCTGAATTACTGCCACATCATACAAAATAGAAGCTTTATAACCTGAAGAAGTTAATGTAACTACACAGCTGCTTGCTGCCATGCTATTAGCTAAGTTAACGGTTTTGTCAAATGAATGGAATGGAAAGCAAAAAAAAAAAGTCCCAAAGGTCAGGCTTTGCAAGAATTTAAAGAAAAAATGAATTTCTAATTTTAACAATTAACCGAAAAAAACTTTAAACTTATTTCCACAAGGATAGACATGAATTCTCACAATATATCCTTAGAAGTGACTGCAAACATTATATAGGTTTGGACCCAAATACTGGAATTCTTTACTCATTAAAACTTGCAATTGATAAAACAGATTTTGGTTAAAAGAGAAAGGGAGAAAGGAAGAAACAAAAAAAAAACAGTTTTCAAACTGTCTTCAATTCTGGTAGCTACATGTCAAGACGTAAACAGATGCTGGATAAGGTCCAAAGAAACTAAGATGACCATAGAATAATGGACTGCTGTATATGGTAGATTATAACCAAGGGTTATGACATCTCAGTATGGAAAGGGTAATGCAAAAGGTAGATTAAAAGCGTATATAGAACAAAAGCAATACCAGATTATACTTGAAATAATTTATGACAAAGAAAATAATGTTTTAAGAAAACATTGATAGAAAACTTGTTATCTTACCATAAACAGTAGCATAAAGCTAAAATTATAGCAGTTTCAAGAAGGATTTAGGTGTTTTTTAAGGATCTACAGATAAAGTAATCTTGCAACTCCATTTGGGTGGGGAGAGAGAAGAGATAACTTTTTTTAGGGTTATTCCAAAGGACAGACATGAATTTTCACAATACATCCTTGGAGGTGTTTGTAAATATTACATAGGTTTGGACCCAAATACTGAAATTCTTTACTCTTATTAAACTTTGTGTTTGATAAATTCGATTTTGGTTAAAAGAGAAAGGGAGAAAGGAAGAAACAAAGAAAGAAATGCCAGTTTTCAAAACGAAAGTGACAGCCTGCTGCTCAGAATTTCAAATCTGTCTCATGCCTTGAAAGTAGCAGCAATTCAGGGTTTCAAGAACTTTTAACAAGCATACTCCTATCTGAAGGGGAAAAAGGGTTCACTGTATAGTAAGCAGACGCTTAACAGTCTTGACTTATTTAAGTTGCCTTCCTATTTTCCCATTGACACAGGTAAGTATACTGACTCAGATTTCTCTTCAGGCCTGCCTGGTTAATCTTCCTGTGCTCTCCTTTGTATAGACAAATAAGCAGAATCTATGTCCTCACAAGTTTCTCTAGTACTTAATAGCAAGCTGAGCCATTTCTTCTACTCTTCATGAATTTGTCATCATTCCAAAGTGAAAAATCAAAGATCCCATAATTTCTCTGCAAAAAATAACTCAATTAGTATAAACTTACAGTTTCCATTTTTAACATATCAGGAAATATTAAGTGCTTTTTGACCCTAATATAAATATCCAGATTTTTTAAAGATTTTGCTTGATTGATTTGCTATGTCACTAGAAACATCAAACAATTTCCTTGAGAAAAATAGATCTTGAAGAATCTATTTTAAGTTTGAAAAATATTTCTGACTATTTTTAGACAGCAAAGGTGCTGGGGTCAAACCTCATTGCACAAGAGCAAATAATCAATTACCTGAAACAAACAAACAAACAAACAAACACTTGTTAAGCTTGCTACCAAAACAAAACAAAGCTATTTTATTTTGTGGCATATACCATGAAAAGAGCAGGTGTTAGTAATGGAGAAAAATGCCAAATCTCACCTAAAACTACAGCAACTTGCTGAAAATATGATAAATTTCACAGAGACCAGGCAAGGTAAGCGAGATATAAAACTGACTGTATGATTAAACCTCAATGCCTGCTGATGCAGCAGTTCATTACTAAGTATTTACACGCCCACATTTGTGGTCTGTCGACTTAAAATTTTTATTTAACAAACTATGCTAGTTTCCTACTTTAAAAATACATTAATTTAAGCTACTTAAAGTATACTTATGTAACAATTGACACTTCAAATGCTTTAAGTTTATAATTTGTTGTCCAGATTTTGTGCCCAAATAATGGTGTTGAAAAGTAAAAATAATTTCTCATCCTTTTTCCTGAAATTTCTCCCAGTTCTATCAAGAATCCCAGCAATAGAATTTCATTGTGCCCAGCCTCCTTTCTATTTCCTCTTCCACCTATGTCTCAGCTGAAGCTTAGATCATTCACCCTACAGCCAATGGTTCCACCTTCTTCAGCTATCATCTAAATTCCTAATGTAGCTATGACAAGGCATCTGCACACGGCAGCGGTAAAAGAAACACTGGCACTTTACTGATGAGAAGAAAGGTGGTGCCATTTTTTGAGCATCGGTACCTCTTCAGAGAGGATGACAGCTGGCAACTCTGTCCTACCAAAAATAGGAAAGTAAGAGAAACATATATAGAAATGCCTACATATGACATTATTAGGAAGCCACAGCCCTAAAAGTATCCCAGAAAAAGGGCACATTAGTGGTAAAGCTAAAGCAATAAATTTTCCTGAACAGCATTTTGTTACAAGGACAAACAAAGTTCATTTATATTCATTGCTTAGTGGAAGATTTCTTTTACAACCATGTTATTTGGCAAAACTTTCATATCAATGCAACAACCTAGTCCAATGACTTTGAACAATAGTCCATTAAACACCACCAGGTCTTTCTTGAACCTATTTGACACTTGGTTAGTGTCAAATACCACAGCAAGTTATCCAACTCAAATAGAGATGATTTAAATTTTATGACTTGATGAATACAGCAATGATTTATTTTTTGGCACTAAGGGCATAGGGAGAACAAGCCTCCGTTTTGTTTGTTTCATTTTCAGGTTCAGAGAGTCAGATCCAATGCTGGAAAAAATTTTATAAAATATACTAAATCGTTCCAATGCCTAAACTGGTGGTTGGTCATACTAAACTTCCTTAAGAAACTGAATTAGTTCTTTTAATAAGTAACTACTGTTTAATATTCTACAGACCCTTTTATCAATTCAAAAAATTATGCCCCTTTAGATATTAAAGTGACATTCTTCTATTAACTTGACTTTAGAATCCATTTTCTCAATTGATAACATGAAAAACTAGGTTATGTTGTTTCTTTGTTTTAAGGTGACTAGCAAGACAAGTTTTAGTGACATTACATTTTCCACTGCATAATAATGACTAATATTTATTGACAGTGTATGCAAGCGCTGGGCAGGCCTCTGGCATGTATTATCTCATTTAATCTTCACAACAATCTGATAAAAGTTTAACTACTATAAATTATGCTATCTGCCAACATTCCACATTCTTATATTACTATACACAAAAAGACAATATACCCAGCTTCAAGGAGACCAAATTTAGCAAAAACTTAGGTAGGAAAATCAAGCAAAATCAATCATTTTTTATAGATAAAAATATAAGCATAATTAATACTTTATAAATCTCAATGTGTACTTTAAAATAATAGTAAAACCACTGCTGTGCCACCAAAAACAAACTATCATGGGTGAAATGAATCAAATAATACTGTTTTTCCTACTGATTTAGTTCTTCACTCATGCTGTAGCAGTAGTTTCTTTTCTCCAGGCTGTTAATCCTACTACATGACTTAATGTTATGTGTTCTTGAGATTAAATAACGCACAATATAAAAATACAGCGGGCACGGTGGCTCACACCTGTAATCCCAGCACTTTAAGGGAGGCCGAGGCAGGTGGATCACTAAGTCAAGAGATGGAGACCATCCCAGCCAACATGGTGAAAACCTGTCTCTACTAAAAAAAAAATACAAAAATTAGCTGGGCATGGACGGCACATGCCTATAATCCCAGCTACTTGGGAGGCTGAGGCAGGAGAATTGCTCGAACTCGGAAGGCAGAGATTGCAGTGAGCCAAGATTGTGCCACCGCACTCCAGCCTGGTAACAGAGTGAGACTCCATCTCAAAAAAACAAAACAAAACAAAATCCAAAGGTAGGAACTGGTGGTAGGCAGAAACCAGAGGTTTCTGCTGGAGCGAAGGGGAAACTGCTGTTGACTGACAACCCATTCTGTGCCCAGCACTGGGCTGGTATTTTAATTTATATAAGTTATTAGATCTAAACGTCACAACAGCCCTACTGAATCCATGTCATCATCCTTGTTTCACAGCTGAGAAAACTAAAGCCCAGAGAGGTTAATTAATGCATCAGTGTCTTAGCTGGCAAGTAGCAGAGCTGAGATTCAGCTCCAAGTCTGACTTAGTAGACAATGGGTTTTTTTCCTAAATTAATATGTAGAAATTATATCTAATTTGTAAGCTTAACTCCTTTCTCCCTAAAAGACGACAGGATTTGCAAAATGTAGCTTTAGAGAACCTACTGGGCAGGGGCATGGCCCAAGCCAAAGAAGGAAAACCCCTCCCAGGGCACGATGGCCACAGGAGCTTCTGGAGAAGCAGTGGGGTCTTCGGGGAAACCAGAGGCCTGGTGACCTCTGGCAACGCTGGTTGTTTTCAGATTGTTTCCCACCACTGGGGAATGAAAAGCAGACGGCTCAGCAGGAGGACACTGGAAGCCAGGCTCCAGCTGTCAGAGATGCATTGGTAAAGGAGACATTTGTCTTCTGAATTGTGGAAAAGCTCAGAGAAAAGCTACAGTGACTCCCATCTCAACATGGACCAACAAGTCTATTGCTTCATATTTTCCCAGTCACTGGATATGAAGATACCAAGAAACAACTTTAGAATTCAGAAAGAGAATTCTTTCTTAAAGAAAAGAGTAAAAGTTTGAAAGAAACATTTATAGTAAATAAGATGAAGAAAAACCTGTTCTGCGAAATGAAAACCAGTAAATAAGGGTTATCATGCACATCAGGAAGCCTGCATTGATAGAAATCATTTGAAGAGCATACTGAAATCAAATAAATAAAGATGACTGAATCTTTGAAAGTAGTGAGTGAATAGATGTAATCTAAATAAGCAGAATTCCTCCTCCTATGCACAGAAGCAGAAACTCGGCAAGTGAAGAGGCATGCATCAAACTGGGAGGTAGAAGACTGAGCTGTGATCTGAAGATCCATGTTTTAGAATAAGAGCTGCTATTTATAAGGAAAAAACGTAGCAATTTCAAAATAGAGCTGCAAAAATCCAAAGGGATCCATCTCAGGAAGAAAACCTAACCAGCAGACACTTTCAAAAACTAAGTTTTTCAAGTCATAATATGCAACATTTATATTGGGAGCCAAAGAGAACTAAGAACACTGAAAATTATTACTACAACCAGGAAAGCCTTTGTCCCAAGAGAATATGTTAAAGACACTGGGGAGGACAGCACAAAGCTGCATTTCATGCATTTTACTGAAACATTCAACAGACATCCCTCTTTCTCGCCAAATGATAAAGCTCTTTGTAAGAAATACCGCAGCTTCTCCTTTACCAGGAAATCTGAGTATTTTATTAGGGAAAGCAATTCTCCAATCATGGACAAACAGTGGTAGATCCATTCCTATGGATGTGACTACTGATGGCACAAACTTTTAGGAACACAACTCCTATGGCAAAAAATCTGTGGAAGATACTTTGTGGGTGTTTTCAATTCCTCCTAAATTCAGTGAGGCGGACTTTGGGGAAACTAAAACTATTGGGTCAACATAATCAGAACTATCTTGATAGAAATTAACTCTGAAGAGATTCATATTTAAGATGAGGATGTGGGATTTACCCCAGTGGTTCTCCAAGAAATGTGCACAACACACTAGAAGTAAGCTTGGATTAAAAGTTTGCAGAAGTCTTCAGAGTCTGTGGTATGTGTGTATCTGCACATATTGTACCTTTAGAATCACCTTTAAATTATTACTACCTTTCCTTCTAATTTGATCCCATGATGGGTTATTTCTAGCCGAAATGTCTGTAACCTCAAGAGTGATGTGTTACCAATGTCAACTTTTCTCTTTGGCCTTGCAGCAATATTCATTTAAGACATAATCACTCTTCATGGACAAACCATTGTCTATTAAATTATAGCTTATCTGATGAGTTCTTGAAATTTTTTTACACCATTGGTTTTGTGAGATGTATTTCATGACAGAAACTACTAAAATAATATCCTGTTCACACTATATTTACTAAATATAATCTAGGAGTATAAAATATAATTTTACATTTACTATGTAAAAATAGAATTCAAATTGAATGTGCTTTCTGTATAGTAGTCTTAGATCTTAGATATTTCCTGAGCATTGCGGGAAATTGCAAAGCATTGTTAGTAAATGCACTTGGGTTACACATTTTTTTATGTATGAAAAAATAAAGTTAGCTAGCATATCATTTGGCTTTAAAGACCACAAGACATATCATAAGGTGGTTAATACAAATTAATGGAAATGATAGGAAATTATTTTAAGTGAATAATGGAAAACAAGAGAGATCAAAAAAGCCCTTGAGACTAGGCATGTGGTTTCAGCATGGTATGGTGAAGGGCTTTATTTTAACAAAATTCCTTATGATCTTGAGTATTTGTGATGAAACTTCAAATATAAAGTTTATATACTTCTCAATATAATGAAGAATAACAGATATTTCAAATTTAGTTGGGTGAATGCTGAATGGGGAGAGAGGTTTAGCTCTGAAAGTAAAAGCACCAAAATATAGCTTAATTAAATAGATAAGATAATTTCAAAAGTATTAAGCTTTGTAAATTCATGAACTTCTTAAAGTTTCAAACTTAAAGGCCTTAATTAAAATCTAAAAGACTTAATAATAAATAAAGGTTAGCTACAACACCAAGGCACAGGAACCAGAGAACTTCTGGGAACTAAGAGAAGACTCATATCCACATAAGGGTAAATAAAACAGTTTAATTTGACCTGGCACACCCAAAATCATACCATAGGGGACTCAAAGCTCTGAGACGTCGTGAGCTAACAAAGTCTTCTACGATTACAAAACTGGGATCAATATCTCAAAAGGAACTTAAGCCTGTAGCCCTGCAGTAACTCTAAAATCTCTTTCATAATAATGACATTGATCAAAAACATCAAAAGTTTAAAAAAAGGGTGGTTGGGGGAGAATAACCTTATACATACCTTGTAATGGAAGAAAACACTGTTAATTCTTAACTATAACAAAAAAAAAATGAAGAGATTATATTCCTTTGAAAATACAACAAAATTAAAATCTCACGATTATCTAAAAGATCCAGAAATTACACTCATATTTTCTTCTCTAAAGAGAGATATTCATATTATGTATAACATAAGTCTATAATCAATTTTATAAATATGTGGGGAATCTGTCTTGGTGTATGCTATCTAGATTCAAGATAGCTTGAACAGCTATTAATACAAATGGAGTACTTTAGACCTATAAAATGCATAAGCATAAAAAGTCATATTATTATAAACAAAAAAAAGTTTAGTGACAAAGCTGAAAATAATACTTTGGCAGAATATCTAACTTCAATTGACATGACTGGCTAGTTTTAAAAACTGGCCTGGGATAATTCTGTACAATGTCTTGTGACACACTAGACTGTAAAGTCATAATGACCATATATTGCTAATGTTTTCTGTGTATCATCCATTTCATGTCATCATATTAATTCAAAACATGAGGAACATCTATTCTAAATGGGACCACGATTATAATTTATGGAATTGAAGGAGGAATTCCTTCGATCAGAAATATCAAGTTTATATTGTTAGGTTTTGGTCTCTAAGATAGCAACTGTCATGTCTTTAAATATATTCTTGCTAAACCAATAAATAAGATCAGCAAAGGAAATGCATCAGGGAAGCACCCAAAATGTCAGATTTCAGGGAATACTTATAGCCTAGTGGTATCTTTGGAACTATACACCAAGACCACTGATGTCTCTGTGAGTTTAAATTGGCATTCAGCTGACTAACCAGAGACTCTGGAGTTTCCAGCCAAATAAAGGACAAACATACCAACTGGGTATTATGTGCTACTTGCTGCAGTTTTAAAAAACAATATGAGATTACAGCACTCTTTGTCCACAAAAATGCCTAACATTTCTGGCTTAAGACTTTTTGGACCTAATAACTCCATCACTTATGACAGAGGTTTCTTTCATTGATGGGCTTATTAAATAAATAAGTAGTTCATCAGTTTACATAATGTGTTATTTCACACAATTTAATATGAAACAACTAGCAGGTGGTACTATTAAGAACCATCAGTAGTAGGAATTGTTTCATAGATGACCAACTTAATCTACCTTTGGAACACTGCCACCCTTTATAAGGTTTTTCCATATAACACATTCAAAGTTTTAGTGCCCATCTACTCAGGGTGTTTATGAAATCCTTGTGCAACTTTAAACTTGACCTATCCCACTGAACTATATTTTATGGGACTCTGTTAAAACTGTTGTGTATTCATCCAGACCACATTCTTTAAGAGAACTTCCAGCCAGGATCATGAATGCAATTTATGAAATCACTCAGCAGCAGCTGTAGAATGTTTTCAATGAAGTGGAAAATCAGGCTGAATGTTGGATCACCAAAAACTGGTGGTTATGTTGAAGTCTATAAATTTAAACTGCAATGTTAAAGTCTTATGCACACTGATTTAAGTCATTTTAAATTTTTCTTCTGTCACAAATACAACAAAGACTAAGGTTTAAAGTTAACATGGAAATTTTTAAAACACCCCAAAATGGCTGTGAAGTTATATATATGTATTAGAAACTTTATTATTTTTCCCATGTTAGAAGACTAATAGCAACTCATTAGAAAATGTTTGCCTTTTCACTTTACTATTCTGCCTACTTTCTCTTCAAAGAATTTATTGATTATAGAAGTTAAGGACAATTAGTAAATTTCGAGAAAAAACACTCAACTGGAACTTCATGAGAGAATCAACATTTTTATGTTTAACAAAAACATATCCGTTGGCTAATACTCAGCCAATGAATATTTTTTTAAAGGAACATGAATTAGTGCATTTGCTTACTAAATAACAAGAATATTTTAGTGAATCTCAATGGCCAGAACAAGTAATCCAAGCAGAAGATATAAGAATATCTATCTAAAATTCACTATATAAAATGAAATAATGGTCATTAATATTTATCTCAGATATTTCTCACAATCCTCTAAGGTGGACCTTCTTACTGTTTCTATTGTACAGACAAGGACAATGAATTGTGGCAATGTTAAGTAATTTGCTCAAGGTCACCAGGTCAGGTAAGGCAGGAGATGAACGTCAAAGCTCGTCTGTGTCTACAGTCTAAGCCCCTAGCTACTACACTTCTCTGGATTATGGTATTTTTATACTTAAGGCTTCTTGTACACATTTGAATGGACCATTATAAAGATTCTGAATTGCTGATCAAATCACTTATTTAAATTTGCTCTAGCATTACACTCCATAGAAGAGATTTCTATTCTTTCAAAAAAAAAATTCCTGAAAACTCTTTTATTGGGGCAGCTTATAAACAAATAGGCAATTTAGCAGTCTTTTGGGTTAATTACTATGAACAAATTAACTTAAATGCCTATGAGTCTTTGACATAATTCTCCAGAATGCAAAATGAGCCAATCTTATTGATTCTAGCTTTAACCTTTAGAAGCGTGGCTTTTTTTCCTTTGTCTTCCTCACTGCTACTACTTTAGTCCAGGACATCATTTCTTGCTTAGACTGCTGAGCATTGCTCCCAAATGTCCTCTAACCTGTTTCCTTTACAGACCATGTCCTACACTGCTACCATAGTTCCATCCTTAAAATGCATATTTGATCATTTTACTCCTTCCCCCTAGGAGGAGTTTTCAACATTAAAAATCAAAGTCCAACAATTTTAATGTAATGTACAAAGCCCCACCACCATTCCCACCACGACTTCCACTCCCACCACTACCACTATCCAGTCCCAACCATCTTCTAGATACCACATCTCAGTATATTTCATCAAATATTATTTGCTTTGAAAATTGTCATCTTTCCACTTAATACTGCTTAGATTTGGGTTTGGCAGATTTGGGGGTTTTTTCCCCACAGGTTTTTGTTTTGCTTTTAAGAGAAATGCACGCTTATTAGTACATGCCTATTATTTTAAACCTAGCCACTCAGATCATCTGACTTAGATCTGGAGCAGAGAAGGTGGGACAGACACCAGTGTACCTTTTGAAAGGCTTAAATGTGAGGACATAGGCAATTGCTTTCCTCTAGAATAATAATGAACCAGGCAAGTATGAATGCAATTAGAGGTAAGTTTAAATGTAAAAAAAGAAACAGAATCTTGATGAGACAAGATCTATTGCTTAAAATGAGGACTAGTAGAGAGTTTAAGCAACAGCAAACATGTCCATCAGTCTCTGTGGTCACATTAGTACATGGTTCTCAACCTTGATTGCATATTAGAATCACCTGGGGAGTGTCTAAAAGTCCCTGCCCGGTGTTCTTCAGGGCAATTACATCAAAACCTCTAGAAGTGAATCACAGCCACTGGTATTTTTTAGAGCACCCCCAGGTGATTCCAAAGTACAGCCAAGGTTGAAATTCACCCAGTTAAGACAAAAGTGATGAGAAAGGACCACAGAAGAAAGCTGACAGCTCACATAACTGGAAAGCAAAGATACATTATAGTGCCCATATCATAGTTATGATTTTTTCCAGGAACGCTTAGTAGCCTGGGACCAAGGACACGTAAAGCGGAAAGTCAAGTTTATCCAGAGTTGAAAAGCAGCAGGGTCCTAAACAATACAGACCTGATCTTAGAACACTGCAACTATTGAACATAGGCTCCAGACTGGGTAAGAGAAGTCAGGAAGTGGCGACAGACTGAGCAAACGGCTGTCAATGAATTCAGTGAATGAGTGGGAATAGCAGCAGGAAAGAGGGACAAGTTGACATGTGAGAGAAGAATTTCTGGGTTTAAAATTTAAGTTTTTTGAGGCAGCACCACTCTGAGTGATTATATAATCTGGAGCAAGGCCACAGCAGAGAATGATGGGAGTAGAAAAGAGAATGGCTGGCTCCGATGACAGTCTTTGAAGACTAAGGTTAGGGTGTTCACCAGAGCATCATGAATTTAGAGTTACCCAGGCTATCTATAGGATCTAGGAAGGGAAAGAAATCAAGTGAAAGGGCTTTATGAAGTCTGGGACACAATCCAGAGTGAGTAGAGAATAGCAATGGCCAAATACAAGCTCAGGAGATGGGAGCCTTAATGAGGTAGAAAAGAAATAGCCTGAAATGGCAGAGTGACTGCAAGAGACTGACACTCTAATCACAGAAGCCAAGTACCACGTGTGTGACAGAATGAAGAGCAGCTGTCTGAGAGAACAAAGTCCTCTCAAAGGATGAAAATGAAACATCATTTCAAACCCGTAATTGCCCAGCTCATTCCCATCTTCAGCTTAATGTTCAACATTGGCTTCCACCACCCAAGATAAACACATGACCAGCGCCTACAAGGTCTAGCACGACTAGGGTCTGCCTAACTCCCCAGCCTCATCACCTTCCATGCTCCATCCTGGCTCTCTGCATATCAGTCGAAGGGCCTTTGCCCACCTCACCAAATGTGCTATGTTCCCTCTCACCCAAGAGCCATTAAACATTGCTGTTTCGGCAGTCTCAAACTCTCTCATCTCTCTTCCTTCTCCATCCAGTTAACTCATTCATGTTTCCATTTCCAACTCAAATATATTATGTACTTATAGAAACCTTACTCAACCTTCCACATTTGGTCAGTTACTCTCGTACCGCTTATGAACATTGTAGTTTCACACTTATTTAGGTGATTGTATAACTAATGTCTGCCTCTACAACTGGGCTGTCAGTTCTAGAGGGCACAGGCTATATCCATCATATTCACCATATATTCCTAATGCCCAGCAAAGTCACTGACATATGGTAGGCCCACTATAAATACTGCTAGATCAATGAATGAAAACATAGATACACCACAATTGAATGAGAAGGAACATAGTGAAAAGAAAATGCTATTGGAATTTTAATACTATTCATATAGCAGAGATATCACTTCTTGAGGGCTTCCTGTGTACCAGATATGGCTATTCATTTAATCCATGCATCAACCTCTAAGATAGGTTTTTTTTTCTTTCTTTCTTGAGACGGAGTCTTGCTCTGTCGCCCAGGCTGGAGTGCGGCGGCACAATCTTGGCTCACTGCAACCTCTGCCTCCCAGGTTCAAGCAATTCTCCTGCCTCCGCCTCCCAAGTAGCTGGGACTACAGGCATGTGCCACCACACCCAGCTAATTTTTGTATTTTGAGTAGAGACGGGGTTTCACCATGTTGGTCAGGCTGATCATGAACTCCTGACCTCATGATCTACCTGCCTCAGCCTCCCAAAGCGCTGGGATTACAGGCGTGTGCCACCGTGCCCAGCCTGCGATAGGTTTAATCATCTCAATTTTGTAAATTGAGCACTCAAAGAGATTAAAAGGCTTTCCTGCTGGCCCCCAGCTGTCAGCAGCGAGAACCAGGATTTTCCCAGATAGAGGTACCTATCTTTATGTCAAGTTGACTGTAACGATACCTACAGTTAAAACCAAATTATCCTCAAAAAAGCAACTCTAGATGTGCACACAATGTACAAACATATCTGAACATGTACTAGTTTGGCTTCAAGCTGGTACTCTGAATAGGGCATTTTACCATAGAATGGAGGTCCCAACCGTTGAAAATGGGGCCAGTAGAAGAAAATAGGTTTGGATGGTGCATTAGTCAGGGTCCTCTAGAGGGACCAAACTAATGGAATAGACACATACTTAAAGATAGTTTATTAAGGAGTATTAAACTCGCACAATCACAAGGTCCCACAATAAGCCATCTGCAAGCTGAGGAGCAAGGAAGCCAGTTCAGGTTCCAAAGTTGAAGAACTTGAAGTCTGATGTTGGAGGACAGGAAGCATCCAGCATGGGAGAAAGATGTATATGCTTTATATCCTGGCTGAACGGGCATCTGATTAGAGGGTGCCCACCCAGATTAAGGGTGGGTCTGCCTTTCCCAGCCCACTGACTCAAATGTTTTCTCCTTTGGAAATACACTCACAGACACACCCAGGATCAATGCTTTGCATCCTTCAATCCAATCAAGTTGACACTCAGTATTAACCATCACAAGTCCATCCCTTGTCAAACTGAACTCATACACATCTCCTGAGATCATATGTAAGTTTCAAATAAAGACAATAATAAGGTCATAATTATGCCGAATATAATACAACTATCCTATGTATAACTGAAAACACACCAATATCCAACCCAAAAGCTATTACAGAAAGTTAACAATACTTAAATAGTAATGTCAGTAAATCTTATGTCACATGATAAAGTAAAATGGAAAATGAAGGCGTTTTCTTAGTACAGTGTATACATGAACCAACATGTTTTTAACAAAAGAAGGAGGAAATATTCATGAAAATTACAGTCCTCATTTCTGCAACTGGTCATGTAGCTGGTATTGATGACTAACTTCTACTACCCATTCTGTATTCCCTTTGCCTTCAACAAGCACCTCAGCAGGTCATGGAGTTTTTTCCTGGTGGAGTGGCCCAAACCTTCATTCCTGAAGGGTCTTGGCCATTTATAGTGCTGCCTGGATTGGGCTATTGTAGTTTCCAACTGACCTTAACCACAGGGCATGGTAAATACTAAAAGACACCCTAATAGATCTCCTGTATTCCATGCATACTCTTATCTCCGTGGTGAAGTAGTAGACTGATTTCATCTTGATAGTCTACGTCAATCACTCCAGCCAACACTGTAACTCCCTCCTTAGCCTGTTGACTTAAGGTAGGAGGTGCCCAAAGTGTTTAGGTGGCAATTCTAACTTCCAGTTTAATGGAATCATTGTTGTGTTTCCTCGTGGCAGCATTCCTCCCTCTGGAACTAAGACCTCTAGGCCAGCAGAACATAATGTCACAGGAACAAGAGGCAAAATTTTGCGTAGATCACTAGGGGTGAGGGTGAGTGGTGCCACTTCCACTTCCACAGTGAATCCTGACTATGGGAGAAACAGTACCATATATTGGGGCACTGATTCAGAGCATACACAACCTTCTGGAGAGTTTTGTCCCAGCCCTACAAAGTACTGTCATCTATTTGGTGTTGTAATTGTGACTTCAAAAGGCCATTCTATGATTCTATCAATCCAGCTACTTCAGGATGACAGGGAACGTGGTAAGACCAGTGAATTCCATGAACATGAGCCCACTGCTGCACTTCCTTAGGGTAAAATGAGCGACTTGGTCAGAGACAATGCTCTGTGGAGAAACACAACGATGGATAAGGTATTTCATGAGTCTATGGATGGTAGTCTTAGCAGAAGCATTGCTGAGACTACCCATCAGTGAGCACTCACATGGGATACAAATATTTTCACAGTGTTTGACCACTAAGAGAGGTCCATCCACATACCTCTTCCCCAGTTTTCTTTGTCACCAATTTTACGATCATGCTTCTTCCAAGTCCCTGACCATCCAGCCAAACCATTGGCTACAGCCCATGAATCAGTATATAATCACACATCTGGCCATCTCTGGCCTTCAGGACCTGCTTGAGCCCAAACACGGATAAACCAGTTCCATTTGTTGATGGAATTCTGCTATGCATGATCCACTTTTTGCCTAGATTGGTCAGAAAGCACCCAGTTCATGAAAGGCAGTTCAGGTCACATGGTGACTGGACAATCCATAGTCAAACGGTCAGTTCCCACCAAAGCCCAGTAACAGGCCAAGAGCTGTCTCTCAAAAAGAGAGTAGTTATCTGCATTAGATGGCATGGCCTTGGTCCAAAATCCTAGAGGTCTCCACTGTGATTCATTTATGGGGGCCTGCGAAAGGCTCCAAAGAGCATCCCTATCTGCCATTGACACACAAAGCACCAGTGAATCTGCTGGGTCATATGGCACAAGTGGCAGAGCAGCTTGCACAGCAGCCTGGACCTGTTGCAGAGCCTTCTACTGTTCTGTACCTCATTCAAAACTGGCAGCCTTTTGGGTCACTTGATAAATGGGCTGGAGTAACACACCCAAAAGAGGAATGTACTGCCTCTAAAATCGAAACAGGCCCACCATGTATTGTGCCTCTTCCTTGGTTGTAGGAGGGGCCAAATGCAGCAACTTATCCTTCATCTTAGAAGGAATATCTCTACAGGCCCCACACCACTGGACCCCTAAGAATTTTACTGAGGTGGAAGTTTACTGAATTTTAATCAGATTTTTTTTTCCCATTATCTGGCATGCAAATGTCTCACCAGTAAGTCCAATTTGTTTGCTACTTCTTGCTCACTGGATCCAATCAACATAATGTCATCAATGTAATGGACCAGTGTGATAGCTTGTGGAAGTGAAAAACACTCAATTTCTCTCCAAATAAGATTATGGCACAAAGCCAGAGAGTTGATCTACCCCTGAGGTAGGGCAGGAAAGGTATATTGCTGGCTGAAGGCAAATTGCTTCTGGTGAACCTTAGGGACAGGAATGGAGCAAAGGGCATTTGCCAAGTCAATGGCTGCATACCAGGTACCAGGAGATGTGTGAATTTGCTCATGCAATGTAACCACATCTGGTACAGCAGCTGTAATTTGAGTCACCACTTGGTTAAGCTTACAATAATCCACTGTCTTTCTCCAATATCAATCTGTCTTGTGCATAGACCAAACATGAGAGTTGAATGGAGATGTGGTAGGCATCACCACCCCTGCATCTTTCAAGTCCTTGATGATGGCACTAATCTCTGCAGTCCCTCCAGGGATGTGATATTGTTTTTGATTTACTATTTTTCTAGATAGAGGAAGCTCTAAAGGCTTCCATTTCCCACCGCAATAGCCCTCACTCTACCAGTCAGGGAGCCAATATAGGGGTTCTACCAGCTGCTAAGTATGTCTATGCCAATTATGCATTCTGGCACTGGGGAAATGACCACAGGATGAGTCCAGGGACCCAGTGGACCCACTGTAAGTCCAACCTGAGCTAAAACTCCATTAATTACCTGACCTCCATAAGTCCCTACTTTAACTAGAGTTCTACAATGATGTTTTGGGTCCACTGGAATCAATGTCAGCTCAGAGCCAGTGTCCAGTAGTCCCTGAAATGTCTGATCATTTCCCTTTCCCCAATGCACAGTTACCCTGGTAAAAGGCTGGAGGTCTCCTTGGGGGAGGATGGGAGAAAGATTAGCAGCATAAATTGTGGGTAGTATAATGGGGTCCTTCCTCAAGGGGACCGAGCCTCCCCTTCATTCAAGGAGTTTTGGGTCTGAAAACTGGCTCAAGTCTGAAAATTGACTGAGGGGCTGTGATTTTGTTTTTATCATTCAAATTTTGTCTGTTTGACCTGGAAATTTTCTGCTCATATAAATTAAGTAGAAAAGCAGTAGGCTATCAATTTCACTTCTAGGAGCACCGTGATTAATTAGTCAATGTCAGAGCTCTACATGAGTCAGACTATTCTGATGGTTGCTCTGCCTCTGCTGTCCATTACGGTAGCTATGCCTACCTTGCCTTTGATGGTTAGAGTGCCACGATTTGGCCCCTGCCACCTCGGGATTCAGTTATTCTCATTGTATTTAAATTTTGCAGTTGAGTGACTATGGTTCCCACTGTTAGATTTGACAGACCGAGAAGAGCAATTACAGGGCATTTCAAAGATGCAGGTGCTGCCCTCACAAATCTATTTTGCAAAGCACTGGTCAAGGGTATATCTTCTGGACCCTCCCAGCTGGAAAGAGTAGGTCTAAAGTGACTAATCCACTCCACCATCCCAATCTCCCTAAGTCTTTGGATCACCTCCTCTACATTAAACCAAGGGAGATCAGACATTTTCAGCTCTCTCACAGTGGGACATCTTTTAATCCATATTTCAGCTAACTAAGCAAATAAACTATTAGAATGTTTTTTAACCCGTTGAGCTGCAACATTAAATGCAGAACCCCTACTTAATGGGCCCAAATCAATAAATTTGGCCTGATCCAACTCTATGTTCCTTCCACCATTATCCCAACACCCTTAATATCCATTCCCATGTCTGTTCTCGAGATGTCTGCATATATAAATTGGAAAACTCAAGCAATTGTTTTTGAGTGTGGTGTACCTCCTCGTGGGTCACACTCTGAACCATGCCTCTAGGGGCCCATCAGGACTTTAGTTATAGGTCTAGAAACAAACAGGGGTATTGGGTGGCTCCTGAGAATCAACATCATCTTGCCTGGCAACTGCCTCACGGGAGGCCATCATGTTGCCTCAGGCAGTGCAGAGTTCATCTCTTCAGACAAAGGTGGAAAGGCCAAAGGCAGTGTGGGTTCGGGAATGCATGTTGCCAATACTAGGGATGGAGAAGCAGCTTCTTCTGGAAAAAAAAGGTTCATCAGGGTTTACAAGCTGAGTGTCCCCAGCTTCATCAAGGTCCTCCCACACATCCCCATTCCAAGTTGCAGGGTCCCATTCTTTTTCAATTAATGCCCTCACTTTAACAGTAGACACCTGGTGAGGCTGTGCACACATCTTTCGTTGCAGATCAGCCACTCGCATGATAAGAGTTTGTGTCTGTTTTTCCACAATTTCAGCTCTTTCACTAAGGGAGATAAGACTCTCACTAAGGGCAATCTTAGGAGACTTAAGGCTCAGTATCTGCTTCTGCAGCCAGGAGTTAGAATCCCTGAGTTCATCATTTTCCTTCATCACTTTGTCCAGTGAACTTAGGAGCAACCAACCGACTTCATTATGTTTCTTGGTTCTCTAAATATAGCCAGAAGTATTATGTACGGAGTCACTAAACTCTTTGCCTCCCACGAGCAGTGAATCAGGAGTGTCAAATGCATTTATTTTGCATTACTCTCTAAATAGTTCATGCCAAGGACTATCAGAGTTCTCCATACAATACTATTAGAAGTAGAGTCCCTAGCATTTTTGGGTCTAATCATATTAAGCAGATCAAAGCTGAAGAACCTGAAGTCCGCTGTTCAAGGACAGGAAGCATCCAGCATGGGAAAAGATGTAGGATGGGAGGGTAGGCCAGTCTAGCCTTTTCACATTTTCCTGCCTGCTTTATATCCTGGCCGAGCAGACAGCTGATTAGATGGTGCCCATTCAGATTAAGCGTGGGTCTGCCTTTCCCAGCCCACTGACTGAAATGTTAATCTCCTTTGGAAACAGCCTCACAGACACAGCCAGGATCAATAGTTTGCATCCTTCAATCCAATCAAGTGAACACTCAGTATTAACCAACAGAGGTGGGGAGTTCAATAAAATCCCTGAGAGGACAGGTAGCAAAATCCTCAAGGCAGTCACAAAAAAGATCAAGAAGGAGGAAGACTCAGCACAGATGCTGATTCACTCCCTCTGCAGAGATCTTTCCTGCAGTAGAAGCAAGTTTTCATTCCAGCAGAAGATCATGAAAGTGACCAGTTTCTGCTGATGACAAAGTCTCTTCCATATTTTATGAAACGTAACTCTGACATCTCCATTTGGTACTTATTCAAATGAACGAGCTTCTTTTTAAGGAAAAATGGTTCCTAATGGCAGTATCCCCCAGGGCTCACAATTATGCAGCAGTAGTATGGTGTTCATGCAGGTTCCTTAACATTTAAAATAGAAGTCAAACTTGACCACAATGACAGGTCCAGAGCTCATGAACCTCTATACACATATGAAATATCTGAGAAGAGAAACTTTACTATTTTTTTTTCTCTCCAGTAGTGGTCAAAAAGCCAAATGAGAGTAAAAGTGATTCACATACTGTATTAGGTTTCCTAAACCTACCATAGCAAAGTGGTACAAACTTGGTGCTTAGCACAACAGAAATTTATTCTGTCACATTTCTGGAGGCTAGAAATCTGAAATCAAGGTATCAATAGGGCTGTGCTCTCTCTCTGAAGTCTCTAGAAAAGAATCCTTCCTTGCCTCTTCCTAGCTTCTGGTGGTTGCTTGCAATCTTTGGTGTCCCTTGGCTTGTGGTGGCATCACTTCGATCTCTGCCTCTCTCATATGGCCACTTCCTCTGTGTGTGTCCCCCTCTGTCCAAATTTCCCTTTTCTTATAAGGATATCAAACACTGAAGGAGGGCCCCCTCCAATGAGTATGACCTCATCTTAACTTGATTCTATCTGCAAAGGGACTCTATTTCCAAATAAGGTTACATTCACAGGTACTGGGGATGAAGTCTCAAATGCATCTTTTTGAGGGACAGAATTCAACCCACAACACATACTAACCACCTGGTCTGGATTACCAGAAGGCAGCACACCTGCACTTGGCCTTCACTGAAGGCTTGTAATTATTCAGTAAAATACTCCTTGCTTTTATAAAAAATTTAAATATATGAAAAAAACAAATTGGCTTCTTCTACAAAATCACTATTGAAGATGATTTTTTTTTTCTCAAAAGTCTTTTTATAGTTACCATGAAAAAAGTTTATTTCTTCTGATGATAGTAAAAAATTTTCTTTTGTTTGGCAATTAGGAAGCTTACTAGTCTGCACTATAGTACTAAACTAATACTCAGTCGTCTACAGTACCACAATACTACAGTAGTCTGGGTGTTTCTCAAGTTTGAATGGAGGGAGTAAGTTAGGAAGGGAAATGATTAAAAACACAGATGCCTGGGACCCACTCCAAACCTATAAAATCAGAAGTGATGGGGATGAGACCCAGGCTTATTCACTTCTGACGAGCAGCCAAAGTCATTCTGCTATACAGCAAGTTTGAGTGCCACCAGTCTAGAGCTTTTACACCCCATTTCCCCCTTTATTCTCAGGGGTGCATAGTTTACAAGCTTTATATTTTAATGTTCTTATGTCCTTTATTGCAAGCTATATTTTTTTTAGCTATTTACAATTAACATTAACAAGCAATTTATAAATACTATACTTCTGAACTACACATGTGAAATAATACATTTTAGGTCCTGTAGCACTTTTTTTTTTTTCTGTAACACATATATTTTCAAACAGATGGCTTTATTCATGCTTACCAAGTCCCTCTGAGGTACAATGGAAGAAGAAACATATTCCCTTCGAAAATAAAGGCTCAAGTCCAAGTCAAACTGAGTATTTATTAAACACCTTTAATGTTCAAGACACTTAAATATCACCTCATCAGGGTAGGTTATAGCTAGGGAGGTACATCCCTGAATGTGGAAAGGTTAGTGTACCATTTAAACACAGTACACTGATTTATCATCTCTTGTTTGTACAGAATTAAATAGTCTGGACAATTTAATTATTTTAATTGATCAGCGTAAGTAGTTGTAAACAATTCAGAATAAGAGCTCCAAGTACAAGTACTTTCTTTCCACATTATTTTTCTCATCTTCTGTTCGCACATGAAAACTAAAGCCTCCTAAACTTAAGATTATAAAGTACTGCAAAGTACGACAGTCACTAAGGTGAAAAAAATTACTAATTTCTATGGCTGTCTATAGTTCAACTTATCTGAAAAAATACATAGTTTTAAGTCTTTTGTGAAATCCCTTGTGAGTCTCTACTGTCGACTATGGTTAGAATACAGTCAAAAGTATAATCAGATTGCATCATCACCATCACCTGCTCAGAGGCAAGTTGAAGAAACACGTGCTCATGAGGCTGAAGCTGGTTTATTGTACTACACTCTCATGTGGGGCTTGCCAGACAGATTAGTCACCATTTTGCAGCTGGTTTCAAATTCAGTTGCTGCAATACAAGTGCAGATGCAATGGCTTACCCTAATTATATTGCTCCAGTTTAATCTTTCCATTTGTAGCATACTATATACTGGATTAAATTCAAGACTTTGGATTGGTTTTAAACAGAAGAGACTTCAAAATCACGTATTTGTGATCCTCTCCTAAAGCTTGCTGATCATATTTGATCATCGTATCTTTTGGATCTTCTGAATCCATCCCAAAGGTGTTTTTAGGTTTCTAAGCCTTCACTAGAACTTGATAATTAATAAAAACGCAGGGAAAAAAAAAAAAAAAAAAAACTTAAAGTTTTTTTAAACAAAATAAAAGCAAAGTTATGTCATCTCTAAAAATACTTTTTATTTTTTTAAATTTCAATTTTTTTTCCTGTTTGGAATTAAATATATGAGTATATCCTAAGGAAATTAATTGCAATCAGGGGTTTCTAAACTTGACTGATGATCAAAATCACTTGGGAAGCTTTAAAAACATGCATTTCCCCGACTTCACCCTATACCTGTTGAATCATAATTTAAAGAGATTTCTTTTTAAATTAATCTAGAAGTTAAATAAAGCTTACACTGGTTTGCTTTGAGAATCAGAAAGAAAAAAGAAAGGTTCCTGCCTATCTAAGGCAGGTCTTTTTAACTGCCTGCTACTGTCCATATTTAATAAATGCCATCTGTCAAGAACGATGTCTAAAGAGATGATGTAATCAGAAGAATTTTAAAATATAAGAAAAAATAAAATCCTAGCATCATCAGATTCACAGAAGCTACTCAGAGAAGAGGCTCCAAGAGATTTTTGGATGTGAAAAATAATGCCAAAGAGTACAACACGCATTTAAAATAGTCTTAATTTTGTTAAGTATCTGTTTCAATTTGTTGGATACATAGTTTTTTCCTTCAAAATAACTTGATTTTGAAGACATATATAGTCAGGATTATGCATTTTACTCCCTTGTTTCTTATTCATTCATTCCACACTAGTGCTGGGAATATGGTGGTAAGAACAAACAACCCATGTCCTCACCATGCATACAGTATCACAGCATTATAAAACATATCAAAATAGTTTTATGGTTAAAATAAAGTCTATCATAAGAAATTCAAATCAGTATATTTCAAAACATCCTTGGGGATAAAAATAACACCTTCAAGTTATAGTTGACACATTATTTCAAAAAATCACTAAGTTCTGCAATTTCTCCTTCCCAAATTAATGCCAGTTTTACTTTATCTGATCTAAAACTTATTATTATACAAAAATGTGAAGTTAATAAGTGAATGATATATCATAGGTTATTCAACACACAGCTAAAAATAAAAAACACTGTCAATTCTAAAAACTAGACTTCCCTAAAGTCTAAAAATAACTATGACGAAGAGAATCTACAGTACTTTGTGACTCTTAATATTATAATTAAACATCAGGTTTAATTAATAGAGAGGTTTCCTACACAGATTTTCACATAACAGAATATGTCAACGGGATAATTATGACCAATCATAAACTTAAGCATAAAAGGTGGTGGTAAATAAAAACAAAATCTTAAAGACAAAATTTCAAACTCACACTCTGAACCAGGCCACAGTTTCTGAACTACAAACTAACTTCTTTGTTATTTAAACTGCATTTTACTCTTTACAAATACAAGCAGTTTCGCAAGTACTCCATACTGTTAATCCCCTAAAGTGGGAAAACCAGATGAATTAAAATAAGTAGAGGCCATGTTAGCCAATGTGATTGAGACCATTTCTTCATTTAATAAAAAAATCAGTTAAGGTGAGAAGTTAGAAAAAATATATGCATACCTTAAACATTTTAACTCAAAACAAACCATATTCATTTAATAAAGTAAGTACTTTGGAAGTAGCGGCGTTGTTTGAGGTAAATGTTCCAGGTTAGTCGTCTCCTGCCAAAGAAGTCAAGACAAGGACACACAAGGAGTGAGCTTAAGAGTGTTAGTTTAATAGGTGAAAGAAAGAGAAAAGCTCCCCTCCTTGTGCAGAGGAAGCGTTGGTGGCAAAATGTGGTTGGTTTTTTAGGAGGCCGTGTCTCCATAGGGCTGGAGAGACCGGTCAGACCAGGTGTGCCACTTACATAGCCTCGGAAGAACCTGGCCGCCCCATCTTAATCTTTTATTAGACAGATGGGTTCACTACCTGGCCAACGCCATGTTGCCTGCCTCTTTATCGCACATGTGGTGACAAAGAAAAGGTAAGGTGAGCCTCCATGTTGAACACACCAGCTTCCAAGTAGCCCTTTTCTATTGGTACAACTGCCAGCATTTACCTGTGCAAGCTTCCAGCTTGCTTATCTATGTCTGCAGCTCAATTTTTCAGGCTGTCCTTTGTTAAAAGAAATGTTTTGGGGGCTGCTTTTCATTAAAAAGGAAACCTTGCTAAAGACTCTCCTACCCTCACTAACTGCCTAAATAATTTCTTTCTAGCTCCTGTATCTCTTGGGAGTTATAAGAATAAATATAATTTTTCTTGGCTTTGCTTCTTCCCATGTTGTAGTAATACCAAATCCTGATTCAAGCTGATATTCAATACAACATAGAACTATTTCTAGAGCATGTATAACTACCAATGGCATGAGTAATATTTGCCTCTGGATTGCTCTTATCTCCTCCTCCTCTTCATATTAAATCCATCCTTTTCTGCTACAGCTTGTTTGCCTTCTGCATCCACAATTTCATTTTCAAAAAATAATTTTTTAACTGTAACCATGTCTGACATATATTAGTTTCGAATTTAAAAAATGAATCAATTTGTCTGATACTTAAAAGTAAAAATAAATATACAATTGCAACAAACTATGTTTTATACTACCTCCTTACAGTTAAGGATATTTTTAAATCATAGTTTTTACCAAAGTTTAGTAAATGCTTAAATGTAAATTTTGCTCTATGCTTCACTATACCATTTTTTAAATGTTTGATATTATTCTATTTTATATGGCTGCTACTACTGTCTTATACTTCTTTTCCCAAATTAAAACTCAAAGCTCTTTTTTACATCTTCTCTTTACATACTCTGATTCATGCATTAGAGGAAGGATATTCTATTCAATGGTAAAGCTATGTCTTTTAGGTCATTTTCTTTTTTTTTTCCTGGAAATCTGTGGATCTTCATTTTCATTTTAAAAAATAATTGTTATTGAAAAACTCTATCCTCAACTGAATGAAAACAGAGCTCTTCTTTGTACTGTTCATCTTTGCATACCCAACACCCAGCACATCACCTAGCACACAGAAATATTCACATATTGTCTGAATGCATGAATGTTTATATAATTTATGGAAGCAGTAATTATTGAAATAAGAGTGCACATCCCTAAGTTACTTATCAGGGAACTAGTGTTGGTTGTCAATATCTTCGAGTTTCAGGTTTAGGAGAAAATTCATTAAGTTAGCTATTCTAACAGCTAGCTATAAGCTGTAAGGTCAACTCTTCTGCCACTACCACTCACCAAGATTATTGATAAAATTGCATTCATAAATCTGGTGAAAATTTTTCAGTTCTTATCCTACTTGTAGTTCATTTTGTCTCAGGTCCTCAGAAAAAGGATGTGACGACAATGCACAGGAAGAACAATTGTTTCAGGTAAGTTTATTTTCTTTAACTGTTTCTATGCTGAATGTGCATATTAATGGTGAGACATTCTATAATTCAGAATCCATCTCATAAAACACTAAAAAAGTATGATGTATTTTTTAAAGTTATAAGATTTCTGAATTTGCCTACAACAAAAAAAACTGCAGTTTGTTAGTTCTAATTTCATTGCTGACTATGGCAACTGTAATTCCTCTGTAGAGTTTTTTGTTTTTAATTCTAGTGTCCCTGTTCTGCTTTTCTAGGTTATCATTTTGAATAACTATTTCAACTACATGGTAAAACAGGTCTGCAAGTATTGCTATCAACTAAAAAAAAAATGGAAAATTTTGAACAACTAGTCCATGAGGAAATAAACAATTACTCTATACAAATGCCCAACACCCTAAATGCTGACTTTCTCCCAGCTTCCATCCTGTTACTTGCTTTAACCTTCCCACAGGGGGAAAGTTTTCAGCTGAGGTCTTTACTTGCAGTTAGGGACCTATTATAGAGTTCTAAGCCTTTCTTACATAAGTCCAACATATAATACATTGTACACAATACCCAACTATTTTTAAGCAAATGAGAATTTAAAGATATTTACAAAATTAATCTACAACTGATTCCAGATCTTACTCACACGTAAATACAGCTCCTTTTTTATTTTAGCAATTAAACCGCAGAGATTATTTCCAAAACATTTAACAAAGTTTCGCAGATATAAGAATTCCCTCTTTATTCATGTTTAAGTACTACCTCTTAAATCATATTTTAATTAAATCATGCAATTATAATAACAAGTACATACATTTAGAAGCATACCAAACACCTTGATACTTCAACAGCACTCTGCTGGAACAGCCAAAGCCAAGTCTGCTCATCAAAGAACAGACTAGATGCTGTCAGCATCCAAAGATTTATAGAAAAGTTGGAAATGCTGGTCAATATGCAAAGTCACATAGTGGAGGTCAGTTAAGACTGATATGCTATTCTTTGAGAACAGGCCATGATTCAAGTCTCAACACATTTAGGAATTTCTATCATTTGTATTACACTCTCTGACCACAGCTCATTAAATTGAAAATCTTCACCAAAAAGATAACACAAAAAAACTCAATTTTTGGAAATCCTGAAACATTTAAAAATAACTCAGCAAAGAAGTATTAACAGTGAAAAATGTGTGAGTCAGGTGTGTGGCCTATGCCTGTAGTCCCAGCTATTCAGGAGGCTGAAGTGGGAAGATCACTTGAGCCTAGGAGGTTGAGGCTGCAGTGGGCTGTCTGTGGTCATGCCACTGCACTCTAGTGTGAGTGACAGGACAAGACCCTGTCTCCAAAAAAAAAAAAAATTTAAGTTTTTAAAAAGAGAAAAAATGTGTAAAATGAAAAACAAATGGAAAAACACAAATTAAAACTTTAAAAGCTGCCCTATTTAGCAGCTTTTAAAGGGGAATACAGAGCATTTTTAATGAACATATTAGAATTTTTAAAACTTTAAAAATGATGATCCAAGGGCAAGCAACCAACAAAAAGTTAAAATGAAACTAACAAAATAAATTCCAAAGAAAATGCAAAAGAAAGTAATTAAGGTAGGAGCAAGAAATGGTGAAACAGAAAATAAAATGCAACAGAAGAACAATACATCCTAAAACTGGTCTTCTGAAAACACTAAGAAAATAAATAGGAAAGCAATAAATAAACAATATTGTAGTGGGGGGAGGAGCGGAACATAATGAAAATCCCAGAGACTAAAAAATGGTAAGAAGACATCATTAAAAAATAAAAATAAAAATAAACTCTCTATATAAATTTAGAATAATTTTTAAATAAGCAATCACCTAGGAAAATATCTTACCAAACTGACAAATTAGGCTAGTCTGCAACTATCAAAGAATTCATTCAGTACATAAAGCTACCCACTAAAGAAACAACCAGGCACAGATAATGTTTATAGGTTAAGTCTATTAAAATCAAATGTTATACTAATTCTAATAACACTCACTGCCTATTTATGTTTTTTCAATAAGCCTTTAGCCAATCAGGAGCAACCCAAAAAACAGTATGTACTATATTCAGTAGTTAAACATTGCAAACATTATAATCTTTTTTTAAATCAGAAGTGGGAAAAAGGTGTTTTCTTAGACACTTCTCTTCAACATACTAGATGTCCTAGACTATGCAATAAGACCAAACAATAAAATGAAAGCCATAAGGATTTGAATGAAACAAAACTCACTATTCAAAGATATAATTATCTACTTAGAAAATTCAAAAGAATCTAAAGCTGAATTATGAGACGTAAATACTTTATCAAGACAGTTTCTACAAATATTGACTACATGCTTCTATGCTGGCAACAAATGGAAAATACAATTTAAAAAATATTTACTAGGTCGGGCACGGTGGCTGAAGCCTGTAATCCCAGCACTTTGGGAGGCCGAGGCGGGTGGATCACGAGGTCAAGAGATCAAGACCATCCTGGTCAACATGGTGAAACCCCGTCTCTACTAAAAAATACAAAAAATTAGCTGGGCATGGTGGCGCGTGCCTGTAATCCCAGCTACTCAGGCGGCTGAGGCAGGAGAATTGCCTGAACCCAGGAGGCGGAGGTTGCGGTGAGCCGAGATCGCGCCATTGCACTCCAGCCTGGGTAACATGAGTGAAACTCTGTCTCAAAAAAAAAATAAAATAAAATAAAAATAATAAAAAATATTTACCACAATAATAAAACAAAAAAAAAAAACACTCTAAGAATAAATCTGACAAAAGAAGAAATGTGATTTTTATGAAAAATGTATAGGAATTTTATAAAAATTTATCAAGGAAACCTAAGTAAATGAACAGAAATATACTTCTGAAGAAGGGTAAATGTTGTAAATACAGCAATTCTCCCCTAAGTTAATCTATATGTTCAATAAAATTTCAACAAAAATCACATCAGACTGGGTGGGTTTGAGTGATCATTTATTATTCATTTTTTATTTATCTGGCATGAATGAGCTGATGATTCATCATATAGAAAAGCAGGCAACAAAGGAAGGTTGAGTTGGTTTTAAAGGATAGTAATATAACGAGCTTTATGGCATTAGCTCAGAGACAGAAAAATAGCCTGATAAAGTAGAAGAACCAAATATATTATATACGTAAGAGTGAGCTTGGAAGATAAGCAAAGAAAAGAAGATGAATTAATCCAAAATAGTTCTAAGAAAATAGGTTATCCTTATGAACAAAAAATTAAAATTGGATCACTGTATCACACTATAACCAAAGTTAACCATAGAGCTTTAAGAAGATGCTATAGGAAGATAACTTTCTGATCTCCAAAAAAGGACTTTTAAAATCAGACTGAAATATAAAAGTTAAGGAAAAGTTTTATTTTAAAATCATCACATTAAATTCTCTCTTCATTAATAGATATAATTTAAAAAGAGAAACATAAGTCATTAACGGGATTACTGTAAAGTGCCACAACATTCATAACTAGATCCCCTTAGTATCAATTTTTAAAATGATAGACAACACAATAAGGAAAAGAGATAGTGATTTTACTGAGCAAAAAAACACCTATGACTATTAAACATAAATAAAAACGTCCAATTTCGTTATAAACAAGAAAATGAAAATTATAAACACAAGATACCATTTTATAACCAACAGACTGATAAAAATTTAAGTTTCACAATATTACATGTTAAAAAGGATATAGTGTAAGTAGAATTTTCATATACTGCTTGGGAAAAAAATTTGCCATTATTTACTAAAGTTAACATGTGCATAGCCTATAATTCCTCCTGGAAATAAAAATCTAGAGGAAAGCTTACATACGTGCACCAGGACAGAGGTACAAGGATATTTGTAACAGCATTATTTTGTCTTTTAATTGAACTTTTTGAGATAAATGTAGATTCAAATGCAGATTGGAAAAATTATATGGAAATATCCCATGTAGCTTCTACCCAGTTTACCACAATGGCAACATCTTGCAAAACTATAGTACAATACCACAAACAGGATGTTGACATTGATACAGATCAGATACGAACATCACCATAACCACTGTAATTCCCAGTGTTATCCTTTTATAGCCACATGCACTTCCCTCTCACTTTCACCCCATCCTTAACCACCAGCAACCACTAATTTCTCTATTTTTTGTGTATACTTTTGTTATTTCAAGAACGTGACATAAATGAAGTCATACAGTACATCATCTTTAGGGATTGGCTTTTTCACTCAGCATAATTCTCTGGAGATTCATCCAGGTTGTTGTATATATCAATAGTTTGTTACTTTTTCTTGCTGAGTATTATTCCATGACATGGCTATACCATAGCTCATTTAACCATTCACCTGTTGAAGGATATTTGGTTTGTATCCAGTTTGGGGCTATTATGAATAAACTTGCTATAAACACTCAGTTTTTATGTGCACATACGTCTTCAATTTCTCCGGGATAAATGTCCAAAGTGCAATTGCTGAGTCATATAGTAACTATACTTTCAGGTTTTCAGAAACTGCCGAAGTGTTTTATAGAATAATTGTACCATTTTACATTCCTATTATCAATAAGTGATCCAGTTTCTCTTCATCTTTACCAGCATTTGGTGTTATTACTATTTATTTTAGCTATTCTGATACAGGTTTGTAGAGAGCCCTCATTATGGATTTAATTTTCATTATGGCTAATAACACTTATTCATGTGTTTATTTGCCATACATATATTCTCTTCAGTGAAATGTCTCTTCATGTTTTTTGCCCATTTTCTAATCAGGTTTTATGTTTTTTTGATTTTTGTTTTTTTTACTGCTGAGTTTTGCAAGTACATGTTCTAGATACTAGTCCTTTCATTTTGAGCAACTTTTGCATAAACTGTGAGACACACATCAGGTTTTTTTTGTTTTTGTTTTTTTCTGCCTACTAATGTTCAATAACAGCACTGTTTTTAGGAAAACAAAACAAAACCCCCAAATGTTCATCATGAGAACAGATACATAAATTGTGGTATATTCATCAATGGAATGTCAAACAAAAATGAAAGAACTAAAGATACATGGAGCAATACAGATGAGACCAGATAAATGATAGTGAGTGACAGGCAAATTGCCGAAGAATATACTATACATACATTGTGAATGACTCCATTTATATATGGTTCTAAAACATACAAAACTAGGCATACAAAAAATATGTTAACACTACTTAAAAAGAGACTAAAAAAAAAAAAACAATTTAAAGAGTGGAATTTACCTCTGAGGTAGGAGTAAGGGGGAGACTAGAGAGCAATTCTCCCCTAAGTGAATCTATATGTTCAATAAAATTTCAAAAAAAATCACATCAGACTGGGTGGGTTTGAGTGATTATTTACTATTCATTTTTTTATTTATCTGGCATGAATGAGCTAATGCTTCATCATATTTCTTAAACCAATTGGTGGGTACACAGGTGTTCATTACATTGTCGTTCTGAATACCTTATTACTAAAAAAAAAAAAAAAATTTAAAAGGTTATTTTTTAAATTGAAATTTGCATAAGCAAGAGCTAAGAATAATACCTGGTAAGATGTCACCTTAAAGATCTTACCCTCAGCAGGTAACAAAACAGTATTATAAAATGTAATACAGGAACATATCAAACAGACCCTTGTTTGGGAAAGATGGTTTCTGAGCAAACCATTCTTATCCCACAAGCCTCATTTTACCCTTGTATGCTCAGCGCCTGACTTTTGTTTCAACTTCAAGTCCCCTAACCATTCACCTTCTCTCCAGACGGTTCCTTCTGCTTTGTTTTATAGCATTCTGCCCTCCTCGGGTGGTAAAGCTTTAAATGAACACCAACATCTGACCACTCCGCTTATCCACAGGACTTATCTTCTTAAGAGATGGTGTGAGGACAAAGGGTGAGCCTTCCTGACTTGAATTAATGAGGACCCACAATTGAACAAGTTTCTAATGTTCATATTTACAAAGAATATAGTCTAGAATCTCACTTAAATCCACACTAAAAGTAACGCCATGCATAAT
This sequence comes from Sapajus apella, assembly GCF_009761245.1. Classification (NCBI taxonomy): domain Eukaryota; kingdom Metazoa; phylum Chordata; class Mammalia; order Primates; family Cebidae; genus Sapajus; species Sapajus apella. Next base: position 29,513,958 of record NW_022436959.1, read on the forward strand.
ATCATTATTTACACATATAATTGAGATAAATGTCAGCATATAGATAGAAAAACAAAGAAATTTCAAAAAACTAATAAAATTCTTTAACCATTACAAAATCCCTTAACTATGCAGAAATTTATAAAATATATAATAAATTATGCAAGACACTGAAAGATGTGTTATTAAGTAGCTAATTGGTATTTGTAATAGCACTCTCCTTTCCTCTTGTCTTCTCTTCCCCTCCTCTTTTCCTCCCACACACTCTCTCTTCCTCTCCCCTTCTCTTTCTCCCTCTCTGCCTCTGTCTCTGTCTCTGTCTCTGCCTCTGTCTCTCTCTCTCTCTCTCTCTCTCTCACACACACACACACACACACACACACACACACTTTGCTAGCTAAAAACTTCTTAAAAACATAAAACTGGCTATGTTTGTATATACACATATGTATTTGGTGTCTTGTTATAACTTTCCTTTAAACCACATATTAACGCGCAAAAAAGTACTAACATTCTATCTGTTGAAATACTGGGTCTCCAGTAAACGTAGTTGTTCATTTCAGTCATTCAGCTTATTTACTAATTATAAAATATAATTTTAAGATGGCCAAAATGAAGTAGTAAGAGAAGTGTATTACTACTTTAATAGAGTTTGCTTCTATTTTTAAGGTGTGTCCTACAAAGTGCAAATACGTTGACTCATTTTTAAAGGTTTCCTTTCAATGTTTCAAGTTATAAAGCATGGCTGCTTTTGTAAAAGATCTTATTAATTTCTTAATAGAGTGTTAAGCCTGATCCCATTATATCCAAAATGGTAAATGCTATCTAATAAATATATGGGTGATTGAATAAGGGTCACTGACACTTGGGTAACTGTTTGATATAGAAACAATTTACAATAAATATCTCTCTACTAAACTAAAGCTGAGCAATCAATAATTTTGTCTTCCTTCGTCTACAAGTAGCCTATCCAACATTAACTAGTAAACCAAGGGTGAAAGGGAGGGTTGTAAATCACAAAGAAAAGAGTCATTTTATTCTTAATTCCCACTTGAATCCATGTAAAATGTTAAGTTACAGACAGTTAAGGAGAAGCTGTTGTTTTTGAATATGTAATTGCTATTTAGATGATAATGGCATGGATGTCACAGTAGAACCATGATCCAAATTTGAATAAGGTCTTAATGAAGGAGGCTAAGAGAAGAATGACGAATGAAATACAACAGTGTCAGCAACAGACCTTAATGAAGCAAATTACTTTCAGTACCTTTGTAATTCAGGAGGAGCTGCATTTAAAAAGTGACAACCAAAGGATCAAAAGCAGGACCTTTGCAAACTAAACATGCTTAAAACATGACATCACTGTCTGGGCAACAAGGCATTGTGGAAAGCAGCCTCAATGTTTGGGTTTTACAGCTCACATAGCAAAATAACTACATTAAAAGATCTGGCTAGGCAAACCAATTTCCTTAGAAAGCATCTTTATATTTCAAGTTAATGACATTTCTGAACAGAGGACTATAAATGCCCAAAGATACCTTGACTGATTTTTAAAAAGCATTATATATTAACACTAAGAATAGCTTTAAGGCAAAATAAAGCCAGATTTTGGATCACAGAAAACTAAAGAGGTCTTTTTTCAGTTCCCAAATATCATTTATTCTTTTATCATTTGTTAGATTAATGAAACATACAATGCATTCTACTTAATAAGTGGTTGAATCACTTTATATATTCATATTTTAGAATCAATTTCACTTTTACAAAATCACACTGAAGCAATTTGAGAGCATATGGCATTCCCACTGCCAAATGAAACATACGTTCAACATGTTTAAATGATTTGCCCAAGGTAGCATTGATGATAGTGCTAGAAACTGAACACAAGGCTTCTGACTTCCAAAGAAGTCATTCAAGGCAAGCACAAACTACCATAGTTACAAATTTAACTTGATACCTGAAGTCTTCTTAGTAACAAAAACTTGGTGATCACATTCATTCCATATTAATATTGTAGGCGGACAAGGGGTTTACGACCATACTGAATATAATCTTTGCTGTACAGACCAGTATTCACACACGGTTGTAAAAACTGATTTTGCCTGTTTATTCCGTCTCCTCAAATAAAAGTGCACAAACAGCAATCCTACCAACCACGGAATGCTAATACAATAGTTACATATTTATAATCAGAAAATAACTCCTCAATACTAATTAATTAGTGTCCTAACACAGTCATGTTACTGTTTCTAGAGACTGACTAAAAATGTTTCAACTTCAAAGATAAGAATGAGATAAGGTAGAAGTGAGGGAGGAGAGCCAGGATGGTCGAATAGGAACAGCTCCGGAGTGCAGTTCCCAAAGAGAACGATGCAGAGGGTAAACGATCACCGCATCTCCAAACGAGTTTTTACTGCCCACCAACCAGGAGATACCAGGCTGAAAAGCGCCACGAGTTTCCAGCACAGCTGTTTCAGCCGGCGCCTCAGTTCTCCGCACAAAAACTCACACCAATCTGGGCAGCCATTTCAACTGGCTTCTGGAACCCCTGTGAGACAGAGCCGCCTATTCAACTGAATAAAAGTGGGCTGAAACAGGGAGCGAGGTGATCTGGCACAGCAGATCCCACCTGAACAAAGACCAGCAATCTGAAACACTGAATTGACAGTTTCGCAGCAAGCACAGCTGGACCCCGGACGGTCCAGCTCGGTGGGGGGAAGGGCATCCGGCATTACTAAGGCAGTCCACCACTAACGAGACAGTCCGCCATTACAGAGGCAATCCACCTTGAGTGAGGCAGTCTACCATTACTGAGGCAGCCTGCCATTACTCAGACAGTTCTAACTGTGCATCTGTAAACACCACCACAAGGAAGTTCACACAGCAGCTGGGCAAAGCATACGGCAACTCAGCAACCGCTCTGCTGGCAGACTGTGACTAGGCTACCTCCTTGCTGAGCAGGGCGTTTCTGAAAAAAGGCAACAGCACATCAGGAACTTATAAATAAAGCGCCACCTTCCCACAACAGAGCACCTGGGAAAAAAGGCAGTTATGAGTTCCCGTGCAGAAGACTTAAACATACCTGCCCAGCAGCTGTGAATGGAACAACAGAGCTCCCAGCTCAGCACTTGAGCTCCTATAAAGGACCGACTGTCTCCTCAAGCAGCTCCACAACCCCCATATATGCAAAGAGACACCTCATAAACGAGAGCTCAGGCTGACATCTGGCGGGTACCCTTCTGGGATGAAGATAACAGAAGAAGAAACGAGCAGCAACCCTTACTGCTCTGCAGCCGCAACAGGTTATCCCCAGGCAAGCAGGGTCTGGAGTGGACCTCCAGCAGTCCTATAGCAGAGGGGCCTGACTGTTAGAAGGAAAACAAAAAAACAGAAAGAAATAACTTCAACATCAACAAAAAGTATCTCAGAGACACCATATGAAAGTCACCAACTACAAAGACCACAGGTAGACAAATCCATGAAGATGGGAATAAATCAGCGCAAAAAGGATGAAATCACCAAAAACCAGAGTGCCTCTCCTCCTCTAAGGGATCACAACTCCTCACCAGCAAGGGAACAAAGCTGGATGGAGAATAAGTCTGATGAATTGACAGAAACAGGCTTCAGAAGGTGAGTAATAACAAACATCTCTGAGCTAAAAGAACATGTTCTAACCCAATGCAAAGAAAATAAGAAACTTTAACAAAGGTCAGACGAACTGCTAATGAGAATAAACAACTTAGAGAACAATATAAATGACTTGATGGAGCTGAAAAACACAGCACGAGAACTTGGCAAAGCATACACAAGTTTCAATAGCCGAATCGCCCAAGCAGGAGAAAGGATATCTGAGACTGAAGATCAACTCAATGAAATAAAACAAAAAGGCAAGATTAGAGAAAAAAGAGGGAAAAGAAATGAACAAAGTCTCCAAGAAATATGGGATTATGTGAAAAGACCCAATCTACGTTTAATACATGTACCTGAATGTGACCGAGAGAATGAATCCAAGCTGGAAAACACTCTTCAGGATATTATCCAGGAGAACTTCCGAACCTAGCAAGGAAGTCCAATATTCAAGTCCAGGAAATACAGAGAACACCACACAGATATTCCCCAAGAAAAGCAACCCCAAGGCACATAATCATCAGATTCACCAGGGTCAAAATGAAGGAAAAAATGCTTTAGCTGGACATGGATATATAGTATAGCAACATGCCTATAAAAAAAAAAATTTAAAAAAAAATGCTAAGGGCAGCCAGAGAGAAAGGCTGGATTACCCACAAGGGAAGCCCATCAGACTCACAGCAGATAACCTATAGTGCAGAAGAGAGTGGGGGCCAATATTCAACATCCTTAAAGAAAAGAACTTTCAACCTAGAATTTCATGTCCAGCCAAACTAAGCTTCATAAGCAGGGGAGAAATAAAATCCTTTGCAAACAAGCAATTGCTTAGAGATTTCATCACCACCAGGCCTGCCTTAAAAGGGGTCCTGAAAGAAGCACTAAACATAGAAAGGAACAACCAGTACCACCCACTCCAAAAAAGCACCAAATTGTAAAGACTATTGATACTGTGAAAAAACTGCATCAACTAATGGACCAAACAACCAGCTAGGATCAAAATGGCAAGATCAAATTCACGTTTACATAACAATATTAAACTTAAATATAAATGGGCCAAATGCCCCAATCAATAGACACAGACTGGCAAATTGGATAAAAAGTCAAAACCCATCGGTGTGCTGTATTCAGGAAACCCATCTCAGATGCAAGGACACACACAGTTTCAAAATAAAGGGACGGAAGAAGATTTACCAAGCAAATAGCAAAAAAAAAAAAAAAAGCCGGAGCTGCATCCCAGTCTCTGATTAAACAGGCTTTAAACCAACAAAGATCAAAAGAGACCAAAAAGGGCATACTGTGATCAATTCAACAAGAACAGGTAATTACAATCCTCAATATATATGCACCCAATACAGGAGAACCCAGATACATAAAGCAAGTTCTTAACTACATACAAAGAGAATTACTCTCCCACACAATAACAGTGGGAGGCGTTAACACTCCACTGTCAATATTAGACAGATCAACAAGACAGAAAGTCAACAACGATATCCAGCACTTGAACTCAGATCTGGACCAAGCAAACCTAATAGGCATCTACAGAACTCTCCATCCCCAAATCCACAGAATATACATTCTTCTCAGCACCACATCGCACTTATTCTAAAATTGACCACATAATTGGAAGTAAATCACTCCTCAGCATATGCAAAAGAATGATATAATAACAGTCTCTCAGACCACAGTGCAATCAAACTAGAACTCAGAATTAAAAACTAACTGAGAACCCTACAACTTCATGGTAATTAACAACTGGCTCTTGAATACTGACTGGATAAACAATGAAATGAAGGTAGAAATAAAGATGTTCTTTGAAATCAATGAGAACAAAGACACAATGTACCAGAATACCTGGGACACATTTAAAGCAGTTTCTAGAGGAAAATTTATAGCAATAAATGCCCACATGAGAAGCAAGGAAAGATCTAAAATTGACACCCTATCATGAAAATTGAAAGAGCTAGAGGAGCAAGATCAAAAAAAACACTAGCAGAAGCAAGAAATAGCTAAGATCAGAGCAAAATTGAAGGAGATAGACACACAAAAAACCCTTCGAAAAAATCAATAAATCCAGGAGCTTGTTTTTTAAAAAAAATCAACGAAGTAGATAGACCATTTGCCAGATTAATAAAAAAGAAAAGAGAGAATAATCAAATAGATGCAATAAAAAGCACTAAAGGGGATATCACCACAGATTCTACAGAAATACAAACTACCATCAGATATTATTACAAACAACTCTAGGCACATAAACGAGTAAACCTGGAAGAAATGGATACATTCCTGGACACTTGCACCTTCCCAAGCCTAAACCAGGAAGAAGTTGAAACCCTGAATAGACCAATAACAAGGGCTGATGTTGAGGCAGCAACTGATAGCCTTCCAACCAAAAAAAGCCCAGGTACAAATGGGTTCACAGCTGAATTCTACCAGAAGTACAAAGAGGACCGCTCCTTCTGAAACTATTCCAAACAATATAAAAAGAGGGAATACTTCCCAAATCATTTTATGAGACCAACATCATCCTGATACAAACCCAGCAGAGACTCAACAAGAAAAGAAAACTTCAGGCCAATATCCATGATGAACATAGATGCAAAAATCTTCAA